>NC_137222.1:6482857-7082857 GCF_949987685.1 Ammodytes marinus
CACTATATTTAGAGCGGATGAGGATGTTCTGGAGGCTGGGGTTCTTTCTATAGGCTGAGATGGTGTTATGGTTAGTGAAGGCCGGGTGTTGTGCGAGTGTTTGATTATAATTTTGTTTGACTGTGTGGTGTAGACGGGTTATTCTGTGGGAGAAGGTGGAGACAAAGGGGAGGATGCGTGTGGGCTCTGAAGGGGTGGAGACAACTGGTTGTGGTGGTGAGTGTGAAGTGGGGTCGGAGCGGTCCCCAACCAAAGAGGGGGGGAGGTTAGGATTAGGGGTAGGTTGGGGAGCAGGATACAAACCCGGTTTAGGGTATGGGGCAGGAAGGTTAGGGTCAGGGGTGGGGTGGGGGGGAGGATACAGACCCGGTTTAGGGGAGGGGGAGGGGAGGTTAGGGTTAGGGTGAGGGGTGGGGTGGGGGGCAGGATGCAGACCCGGATTAGGGTAGGGGGAGGGGAAGTTGGGCTTAGGGTGAGGGGTGGGGTGGGGGGCAGGATACAGACCCGGTTTAGGGTAGGGGGGGATGAGGTTGGGGTTAAGGTCCAGGGGTTTGGGTGGGGATCGCTCCGAGTTGGTGACCTGAGGCTGAGTGGGGTGTGTGGGGGAGCGAGTGGGAGCGAGGGCGGCCAAGGTGGTGTTTTTTATGGTCCGGAGAAAGCGTTTGCTGTAGCGTCTGGTGCGGAGGGAATTGAAAAGAATTTGGATGGAGTGGTCCAGGTCTGATTGTAGAGATGAAATGCGGTGAAAACGGATGATTTGAGATTTTATGATGCCTTTAAATGTGTGCTTTGGATGATAGCTGTTTTTGTGGAGGAGTGCATGTGTGTCTGTTGGTTTAAAGAAGGTTTTAGTTAGCAGATGGGTGTGGGTGGTGTCTGACGGTTGGAAAAATACTGTGGTGTCGAGGAAATTTACTTGTACCGGATCTATGATGTATTTTACTGTGATTGAGGGATGGTGGTGGTTGAGGGTGTTGATGAATGGTTGAAAAAGGGAGATGTGGTGAGTCCAGATTCCAAAAATGTCATCCAAGTAGCGGAGGTAAAGAAGGGGTTTATGGGTGCACTTGGCCAGTGCCTCTCGCTCCCACTCGCTCATGTATATGTTTGCGTAGGATGGGGCGAAGCGTTGGCCCATGGCTGTTCCGTGGATTTGAAGGTAGTGTATGTTGTTAAAAAGGAAGTCGTTATTGTTGAGGCAGGTGGTTATTAATTGAATGAGTTCCGGGTCCGGTCTTTTGTGGTCTGGATACTTTTGGAAGATGGCGCTTATGGCTTGGAGTCCGGTGGGGGTGTCTATTAGGGATTAGGGGTTAGGGTTAGGGTTAGGGGTTAGGGTTAGGGTTAGGGTTAGGGTTAGGGGGTTAGGGGGTTAGGGGTTAGGGATAGGGTTAGGGTTAGGGTTAGAGGGTTAGGGTTAGGGTTAGGGTGGGGATAGGGTTTGGGTTAAGAGGTTCCTTTGTTGGAATATTGTTGCACAGCCCTATTGATCTAAAAACGGGAGTGGTGTTGGTGGTGCGGTTGAAAAGCTCTGCCCCTTCACCCGGGAGACCAGGGTTCGATTCCCAGGCAGGGTGTCTCTGCAGTGGACAGAAGAAGAGGGTGCTGCTGACCAGGGTTAAATAAAAAGTTAAAACAACTCAAACAATGATTTAGAATTGCTAAGAGTAGTTAGAAAATTAAAATAATTTCAAGATTAAAATAATTAAAAAGTTAAAATAATTAAAAAAATACTAAGAAGGCAAGAAAAACTTAGCATGTGCGGGGCGGGGGGTTAGGGTTAGGGTTAGAGGGTTAGGGTTAGGGTTATCAATCCAAGGTGTGTGCCAATAAGGCGAGACACCAATAAATCCCAATAGGGCTATTTTTTTCCTTTAGTCCTATCAAAATGAAACTTTACACAATGAAAGTATCCATGATAATTAAAAATGTTTGTATTACAAGTTTCTTTGAAAATTTATTTTAATATGCAAATGAGCTATACACTAATCGAACATGCCCAAAATCAACCCAAATAGGCTTAATGTTTTCCTCTACTCCTACCACAATAAAACTTTACATAGTAAAAGTATACTAGAAAAGTAACTTTTTTTGTATTACAAGTTTATTTTTAAATGCATTTGAATATGCACATGAGCTCCACACTTATTGAATATCCAAAAGTTTGTGAACCCTGAGCTGCATTGGTTAACAATTTAACCAATGCAGCTCAGGGTTATGTTTACCTGCTCAATAGCAGGTAAACATAATCAGGTGGGCCAAATTGAGTGATGAAATGGACCAATGTAATGAGAGATCTTTAGGGAAGAAATTGGGTGGCACTAGATAAAACAGAGATCAAACCAGGTCAGTGTAGGCCCACCAAAGTGAACCCATACAGATCAGACTTGCCACAGATCAGACTTGCAACAAGAGTACTAACAAGTCTGTGTCATCACCTACTGAGACTGTGTCTTTTGTTCTGACAGAGGCAATGGCAGTTTGGACAATGAGCACATCTGCATCGTGCTTTGCATGGTTTGTGAAACACCATTTTTTGTCTTACAAGTTTCTTTGAAAATGAATTTTAATATGCAAATGAGCTATACACTTATCAAATATAGGCTACCCAAAATATGTCCGCATAGGCTTAATTTGAACCTTTACTCCTACCACATTAAAACTTTACACAATGAAAGTCTAAATGAAAAGTAAAACATTTGTATTAGAAGTTAACCTATAATGGTCAAGGCTTTCCAGAAGGGGTTGGTTGAACGTCAGAACAGGGGTCACATCATACTGCAGAGCTTGAGTTGCCAAACACCTCAATGTTGAGTATATGCAGGATTCATCACTGGGATCAAGATCAATCATTGGAAGGAATGTTACTGAAGCTCTTCCAGGGTGTTCATCTAGAAGATGCAGGATCTGCATCATACCAGACCATGATGGCCTTTGAGAGTGAAGGAGTAGGGATGTCTTCCAGAAAACATCCAGCTGTAATGTTTTGTTATCTGCTGGCAACAGAGCCAGTGGCTGATACTCAATAGGTTCACGTATAGGAGGAATCATAAAGTACTGAATGTGTATGCGACCAACCGCAGCAATATCTGCAGCAGTCACTTGGATCTTTAAAGGAAAAAATGAAGCCTATGCGGATATATTTTGGGTAGCCTATATTTGATAAGTGTATAGCTCATTTGCATATTAAAATACATTTTCAAAGAAACTTGTAAGATAAAAATGGTATATCACAAACCATGCAAAGCACGATGCAGATGTGCTCATTGTCCAAATTGCCATTGCCTCTGCCAGAACAAAAGACACAGTCTCAGTAGGTGATGACACAGACTTGTTAGTACTCTTGTTGCATCATGCTGATCTGAATGCACACGAGCTGTTTATGGCACAAGAACCAAAGAAAGCAACAAAAATAAGACGGATATGGTGCATAAAGTAGACAAAGGAGTTACTTGGTCCCAAGATGCATGACAATCTCCTCTTTCTCCATGCCATTTCAGGCTGTGATTCTACATCTGGCATAGGAAAGGGAATGGCACTAGCCTGTAAATCCAGACCTGCCACTAGGCGCTGACAAATTAAATGTGCTGCGCCTGTTGGTCTGGGCACTCTCCATTGAAGCTCATTAAATATGTCAAGAAATCCTGAGCTACGTTTCAATTGGTTCTATCTGATATGGGAGGGCCAGAGCCCTATGTATGGTGCTCTGGGGCGGACGTAAACGGATGACGACAGTGCGCCGTCGAAGCCGTGATAGTAAACATCAAAGATGGCTGCGGATATGTTGTTTGAGTTTGAGATGGCTTTGGCCTCGACCCTTTACAATTTGGAAGACGGCACTCAAATCTTTCATTAGCAAGTAAGTGGAATGTTCGGTTTTGCAGACGACCACGGCAAAAGTTAAATTTAACAGTTAATCCCACTGTTTGCTAAATGAACGGGGCTTAATACGTCACATTGTTCATTGCTCTGATTGGTTGTAGTGCTATCAAATTGCGTGCAGTGGCATTTGAAGAGACAAATCTAATTCATGAGAGGCACCTGTTATACCCCTGGCAGGTAAGCCAGGCAGTTTTTCAGGTTTGAGGCCAGTCTAAAAGCAGCATTGCCATCACCCATTGGCAGTAGGATGATTGGATATTCAATAAGTGTGGAGCTCATGTGCATATTCAAATTAATTTAAAAAGAAACTTGTAATACAAAAAAAGTTACTTTTCTAGTATACTTTTACTTGTAAAGTTTTATTGTGGTAGGAGTAAAGGAAAAATTAAGCCTATTTGGGTTGATTTTGGGCATGTACGATTAGTGTATAGCTCATTTGCATATTAAAATTCATTTTCAAAGAAACTTGTAATGCAAAATGTTTTCATTGTCATGGATACTTTCATTGTGTAAAGTTTCATTTTGATAGGACTAAAGGAAAAAAATAGCCCTATTGGGATTTATTGGTGTCTCGCCTTATTGGCACACACCTCGGATTGATGAGAATTAAACATATTTCCTCAACTAGGATTTCTTAGGACTTTTAGTATGTTGTTCTGGACACCTCATAGAAATTATCTGAGCTGAAAAAAATTATTTTACAATTTGTCGGTTTTTTGGCCCAAAAATGGATTACTTTGCCTGGCCTACTGTGGTAGACTGAATAATCTGGCTTTCAACCACACTCCCATAAAACACCCAAAATGCACTTTGTCACATTTCTGTGTTTTGTTTTTCCACTGTTGCAAAAGATATAACTCTGTGTCTGCTTCCCTAAGTGTGAAATATAGCACATCATGAGTAAAGATTTATTCATAATTCCACACAGACAAGGCTTCTGATGGTACGAATGTTTTCTGTTTTTCTAAAGACAGGTCTGTTGTGTGTGTTTGAACGATCGTATTTGGAGTGAAGAAATGAAATAAAAAATGTGCTGAATCCTGATAAAGACCCTGCCCTCAGCTAGCGTATTATTGTGTGTGTGTGTGTGTGTGTGTGTGTGTGTGTGTGTGTGTGTGTGTGTGTGTGTGTGTGTGTGTGTGTGTGTGTGTGTGTATGTGTGTGTGTGTGTGTGTGTGTGTATGTGTGTGTGTGTGTGTGTGTGTGTGTGTGTGTGTGTGTGTGTATGTGTGCGTGTGCGTGTGTGTGTGTGTGTGTGTGTGTGTGTGTGTGTGTGTGTGTATGTGTTTTTAATTATTTTATATGACTTCCATCTAATATATAATATATAATGAATCAGGTGAGACTTGGCCTGTCAACCATGTTTTTTTATCACCTTCACACTTCCCCAGGCTCCTTAATTGCGATTCTCCAAATGTCCACCAGATGCCCTCATACTTTTCCCTCAGTTCTATTCACCAAACGAGTGCATAAGCTGCCTTTCCTTTTCACCAGTCCTCATAGGCTATCGTCAATGTTGTCATGTGCCCCATACCTTTGCTTTCCAGCCCCTGTATCTGCCTGACTTTTTGCAAGTCTAAATGTTGGTCCTTTCCTTGCTGCTTTGCACTCAAACCTGACCGTTTTGCCTAAGAAAAAAACATGTATGCCCCAAAACTGTGAATTAGCGGTGGCAAGTCAAGCTTATATGGTAGATAGGACAGTATATAGCCCACAGTTATACGCAATAAAATATTTTCACATATTCCACATTATTTAACTATAAATGAACATGACACCCACAAAGACACCAGGGATGAAATCCCCATTAGATATAGTAATTTAGCAGATCAGAAGAAAAATGGGTGGGGGTTGTATGTCTGTCTTCCCTTAGACTGACATGTTTTGTTGTTTCAGCCATGTGGGTATTTATTATGGGGCACTTCACAGTATGCCACGAAGCCTCAATTAGAATTAAATAAGGGCTCATAATGATTTCAGAGTCAATCAGCTTTGGATTAAGAGAATATGAATTATCTGCAGTTGATCGATCTTATGAGGAATTTTAGTTTTGCTGCACGGCTACTTGGTAATATGACCGTATTAATATCAGATTAACACATTTTATTTACATGAGTATGAACCATATATATATTTTTACCTTTATTGTTTTTTAAATGTATTTCTGCACCTTTATCTTATTGAAATGAGCTTTTGTTCACGGTTGGTTGGGCCTTTGTTTGTGTCCATTTCTGCCGGGTATTGTCTGGATCGCACCCTCATTGTCTGTAGTTTCCTCAGACGCCACGCGATGGTGTGCGCGACTCGCGAGTAAGAAGAGTCCCAATTTACTCCAAGAGCATCATTCACTCGAGAGGATCATGCACCTGCGCAACTGTACCGGAATTGGGATTTTTAGCCTTCAAAATAAGAGCTGGAAATTGGATCGTCACAAATTAAACAGAAGATGCAGCAATAAATGCACCCTAACCGAGCTGCACCACACCACAAATAAACTCAACCAATAAATGTGGTCAAAGACTCAAAGCACCATCCGGTCATCATGAATACATTCTAAACTAATCCAACCAGGAGATGCAGGCTCGTTATCTAGATAAAGCAAGGATTAGAAAACTGCAGGTAGTAGGCTTAGGCAGGCAGTGGCGAAGTGGCTAGGGAGTTCGCCTCTGGTGTGCAGGGTCGGAGGTTCGATCCCCCGTCTCCCTGCCACATGTCGAAGTGTCCCTGGGCAAGACACTGAACCCCGAATTGCTCCCGATAGTTAGCTTACCCTGCGTGGTAGTAGCTGCTATCGGTGTATGAATGTGTGTGTGACTGGGTGAATGTGTACAAAAACAATGTAAAGCGCTTTGGGTCTGTGATAAACAGAGATATAGCGCTATACAAGTCCATTTACCATTACCATACCATTAGGCACTATGGCAGTATTTATTTCAATGTCACTCTCTGCTATTATAAAGGAAGTGGCATCCACAAACCACAAACCTACATTTTCATGAAGTGGAGATTCTGGTATTTATTTCTGAAGACTGGAAATATTTTAGTGTAGCTGGGAAAATAATATTTTTTTCTTTTCTTATTTTTTCTTTCTTTTGTATGTGTTTTTTTATTTGTAGCCTATATCTACAAAATACAACAACCAAATGGACAACTTCTTAACTTGAAAATAACTGAAATTATTCATTGATAATAGTTTCACCTATTCTTGTCAACTTAATTTCTATTCATTTATTAATTCAATTGAATGTAATGATTTAGAAAAAGAGCTTCTCGTAATATTATTAACTTGACGTCCTATACATGAACACACACACACACACACACACCCTACATTTTCTGATTCTTCTGATTATATTCGAGTAATGTGATAAGTTTATTTTGAAATCTTTGACCGGATGTTGCATCTCTAAGGGTGTCCGTCTTGACACCGTAGCCTAGTAGTGACTGACCCACTGAGCTCAATCTCTAACGGAGAACAGGAGTATCGCCCCGGCGCACGGTTGCTGCAGCCTTCTGGCTCGGATATATTTTTTTAATTAATTTTCTGGATTTATACCTCACAGTCAAACTCCAGGATGCCTTCTAATAAAAATCTCCAAGGTAAAAAATATCAGCGGTATGCTTTGCCTGTGTTCCCCGGTAAATGTGCTCCTGTTCATCGGTTAAGTCTTTACAATAGAGCATCAGTAGGCCGACCGGGCCACCGTCCATCCTAAGCTAAGTCTTTATCGATATCTAGCTCGCTGTGTGACTAACGTAATATTTCCTTTATTGCAGGAGGGAAAGCCTTTGGGCTGCTGAAGGACCAGCAGAGGCAAAAGCTGGAAGAAGTAAACCAGGTACGTGTGTCGTGTTTCGTTTCTCTTTATTTGCCCTCAGTGTCTGTTGGTTTAACGGCACCTCGCGGGAATTTGAATCCAGTGAGCATGCACGCGCTCACTTGAACTGACATTGGCCTTGTTTTTGGACATGGTGTCACATTGATGATTTCAAACGTTAGTCAGGTGTGAATAATGACCATCAACCCCCCACAAACACACACGCACACGCACGTTTATTAGAGCTGACCCTATAGGGATGCTGCTGATGCATTTTATCGATTAATTCCACCGGCATGTCTAGTGGCACTTGTTGAACGACTGCATGCTGTCACACACATCTGAGTGTGTGAGCATTTCCCTGATCAAATCGATATGTTGGTCACAGCTAAAACAATAAATACATATAGAAGTGTGTGTGTGTGTGTGTGTGTGTGTGTGTGTGTGTGTGTGTGTGTGTGTGTGTGTGTGTGTGTGTGTGTGTGTGTGTGTGTGTGTGTGTGTGTGTGTGTGTGTGTGTGTGTGTGTGTGTGTGTGTGTGTGTGTGTGTGTGGACAATAGAAACAGGTGTCTGAAAGAGCCCCCTTTGTCTAGCATTAGGGCCTGGCCTCGTCAAATAACTCTGCAGTAGTTCCCACAGATGAACTGCATGTCCCTATAATCTCTTGTTTCCCTCCTTTTCCTGTGGCAGGCAGCCTGTCATCAGCTCCCACAGGACAAAACCAGGTCAGCCCGTGAGGCCTGTGACACTTTCTGTGCCAAACACTCCCTGTTAATTCATAGCAATGCATTTTGTTTTTGAATAACAGTTGCCCTTTGATTTAAATCAAACGCTTTTGTACTCTGAGGTCCTTTCCTTTCCATAATATTAACACGTGTGATTTCAACCGAATCCTCGCCCTGTCAATGTATCTAGGATGGTTTATAATTCATCTGATAAATTCTTTAGTGGGATTGGTCAAATAATCAATTAGTTAATTGACGGCTTCTATAATGTGATTGTGTCACTTTTAAGGTTAGGTTTTTTTCTTATTCTATAGGCTGAGAGTACAATTATTCAAAAAATTATTTGCTGATAGCCTGATGATGAAAATGCTCTTTATTCTCAGCGCAGGCCCTAAAAAAACTTACAAAATCTTTATTTAACAAACATCTGTGTATTGAAACATCCTTTGCTGACAGAGAATGTGTGGCGCTGCACTTGTTCAAATGTACATTCATACCCTTGAGCAACGCTGTGACTGTGAAAAGACATTCCTCTGTATGTGTGTGTGTGGGGATGGTGGTGGTGGGTAGCAGGCTAGCAGCAGTCGTGATTCAGCTCGGCTGAGTCAGGCGTCCGCCCCTCATAAACATCCCGTTACGCTGGTTATCCTCTTCACCCCTTAATTACAAGCTCCAACAGGCGCATAGATGTACGGTATATTGCTGAGAAAAAACGTCATTCTCTTTCCGTCTTCCTCTCCATATGGATTTGAAGCTGACTGACTCCCACATGGCAGATTGGGTCATAATACTTTCATTAGCAGAGCTCCCATCAGGCTCTTTTCCCTGTTACACCCTTGTGGTGTGTTCCACTTAACCAACTCAATGATGAATAACTTCCCCGGGGGGGGGGGGGGGGGGCGGGAGGGGGGAACCGATCTGAAGATTGTGAGTCAGCAATTCAAAATCAGTGAACATCTCTTCACCATCCACACTGCCTGTAGATGCTGTGTGTGTGTGTGTGTGCTCTGAAACAGTCAAATCTGGTGCTTTGTTCACATGTCAGTTTACACAGCCTAGGCTTTGTTAACTGACATGTAAACAAAGGGTATGTACACAAAGGGGCCCACCGAAGCTAGCAACATGCCTGTTTACAGAGCCTAGGCTGTGTATTAACACCCGATTATTTTTAGCACACACATATGGTATGGACAGGTAGAGGATTGTGAGGAGATATTTACTGATTTTGTGGCAGAGTGATTTTGACAACAAGCGTTCCCCAGAATTGCTGACTCCACCTTTTGTAATGCTCCAATGTGTGCGTGGGTGCCTTTTACTCCCTGACTGTGTATTGTGAAATGCTGCTGGCAACTTCACTGCAAAGTTTAGAAACGACTGATCAAGACTCATTCAAAAGGATGGGGGTTTCACACTTCAGTTTCTGTTTTAAACTTGTCAAATATTTCTGACCCCCTTCTTCTCCCCTTTGTTCTTCTCCCATCAGGAATACCTGGAAGACCAGAAATACAGGGATGAAGAGGACCTGGCCGAGAAATTGGAAAGTCTGAAAAGTGAGCAAAATCCCCCTTCTCCTCCTCTCAGTCAAATCATAGTTTATGTGAGGAATGTGTTGGTTTCTGTGAGGGAGTGGTCCTTTTTCTTTCTTTGGCTTTTGTCCTTGCCTGAATATTTGTTTGTTTGTTTGCAGTGTCTCTCCACACAAACACACACACACACACACACAGTCACGCGCGCGCGCACACACACACACACACACACACACACACACACACACACACACACACACAAGTCTTCTGAATTGAGTTTTTCTCTGCGGGAAAGGCAGAAGGCTGGGATTTCAGAGAGGGGTTTTCATGGCCCAAGGCCTCGCTGGCCTTAGAGGAATGTGCCGGGGCGTTCCTCCTTGATGTTGTTACAATATTCAGAAGTTCACTCCCGAAGCTCCAGGCTATAGAAAAACAATAGAAACTCCTACTAAGAGCTAATTGCCAGCATTAAATTGTATAATTTACAAAAGCATTCCTCCCCATTTCTCAGATATTACACATGTATGCTCATTTTTTTTTCTCTTTGTGAGTTTTTCTAGACCAACATAAGGAAGTGTATTGTTAAAAGGGGGCGTGCGTCTTGAGATGAACATACTCCGTTGTCCTACTTTACAATCTGTGCTTGTCTACGCTGCAGGAAATGGAGCAGTGATATATAAACAGAAAGGGGATCCGACACCATGAGAGCGAGAGAGAGAGAGAGAGCTGTTTTTTCTTTCTATCTTTTCCCTTCTATTTCCCATACTGTCCCACTGACCCAGAGGTCACTATCTAAACACTGGGATATTAACCACCAACTGAATCACATCACTGCAACTCCTGACCACAAAGTTTGCATGAAGATTGTAGCCGGAGTCATTTAGAATTGTATTTGGTTCATTTAAAATGTCTCTGTTTTTATTAGTTATTATATGTGCTAGGGGTGGGGAGAAAAATCGATTTAACTAAAGTAACATGATTTTCACGAGGATAATTTTTTTATATTGATTATTTTTCCTTCAATAGATATTTTTAATTCAACCATTCCCGTAAGATCATGTAGAGCAGACGACAGGTGACAACATGAAGTCATACGTTTTGTAGGTAAGCATAATGGAGTGTAGACACTTTCCAGTTTACTTTACAGAGCGTTTTACAGTGGAGGAGGTGAAATGATTCGAGCCTTGACTAACATCAGAATTTGAATGTATGATTTTTCGTGTAGGAGAAGGGTTGGAGCTGGAGTTCGGCCTACGTACATTCTGTGGAATATCTACCTCCACATCTCTGTCTAATCAGCATAGTATAACTGCTGAAGAAACTGAGACCATTTGTGTTTACCCATTGGATAACTGTGGTTGCCAAATCGTGACTCATAATGACAGCAGCTCAGTCATGTTATCATTTGGCTGACACAGTTTGACCATTTCTAAACATTTGATAGATTATAATTTCCCTTTAGTTTGCACTTAGCTAAGGCATTTTATAACTTTGCTTTCTCAGCGAGATAACATAGGTGTGTGTCAGTCTGGAGACGGATAGAGAAGAAGAGAGTGGATATCATTGTATTTTTGGAATGAACAGAGGCCTGTATAACACACGTCAAGTGTTTATCTGACTGCCGCCTGACGGTCAGTGTCTTTGATAAAGATGGGGGAAATTCTTTGCTTATCTGTCGGGCCAAAGTGCCAAGGGCGAAGTCCTCAGCCAATCTTCTTTCCACTATTTTATCAGCTATGTTTTCACGACGATGGAAAAAGCCCCCTTCAACTCAATGGTGGCAGGCAAAGTGGCACACTCAAACAGATCAAAATAAATAATCAAAGACCTCCTTGTGTTTATCAAAGAGAAGTAGAAGACTATTATAATTAAGGCTGAAAATGGCTGGCAGTTCATAAGTTGTGGTGTATTTGTCACATCAGTTGCTAAAATAAAAAATATGTCAGGAGGATACGCAGAAGACTTTTGTCAAGTTGAGCCATGTTCTTGAACAGGCTGCTCTGCGACGTGTGTGTGTGTGTGTGTGTGTGTGTGTGTGTGTGTGTGTGTGTGTGTGTGTGTGTGTGTGTGTGTGTGTGTGTGTGTGTGTGTGTGTGTGTGTGTGTGTGTGTGTGTGTGTGTGTGTGTGTGTGTGTGTGTGTGTGTGTGTGTGTGTGTGTGTGTGTGTGTGTGTGTGTGTGGAGGCCCACCCCGCAGAGTTTTTGAACAGGCTAAGCATTGTGCTGTCCCACTCCCCCTGGGTTCACACAGTTAACACAGTCTCCCCTCACAATACACACACACAGAGCTTCCTCTGTGGGACAGAGAGACGGTGTAATCTGACTCAAGTCGTCTCCCGGACAAAAAAAAAAGGGATGTTGAATTTTTGGGGAGATGCAGGAAAATACCTGCTCGTGGTATTTGAGAGCAGCAGCAACTTCAGTATTGTGATGACAATGAGCCTTTTGTTATTGTTTGAGAAAAGCAGTTTCTTTGTTTGTTGGAGGAGCCTCTGGAGCCAACTAGGATTTTGTCTGTCAACAACAGCGTGAAAAAGGTTTTGAGCTGCACATCCAAACCAAGTCCTGAACGTGATTGAACCTTAGGGCAGAGCCACACAGAAAATCAATGCTCCCATGCTTTCAGTCCTCAAAAGTACTTTTAGAACTAGAAGTTTAAGCCAAAACCAAACGATCAAAAATCACAGATTAAATAATTTTAATATTTTAGCTCCAGCTTCATATCTGTAGGACATTCTGTATTAGAGTGGTTTCCATCCTGTAAAGCTATAGTGCATAACTTATATTGCCCCATGAGGAATTCTGAGTAATTACAACAACAGTGTCTGTGCATACATACATGCAGTAGAATCAACTACTGAAACATTTCTTGGGTGCTTCTTGGGATTTTTTTGAGCACTTGCGCCAACATAAGGGGGCGACACCAGTTTGTAAGCGCTACCATACTGAGAAATATAGAGAGAGTTTTGTGGAGCCGACATTTGTTTATATAAAACAAAAAGTATCTCCATGTACTCTTTCATAATAATACAAGAGGTGCAGGACATATTTAAACCTAAAAACTAAGTCGCTTTATAAGTAAGGGGTATGTTTAGAAACACTGGCATAGTATAATCCTTTTTACATTTTCTAATTGGCTAATCTTTAACAGATTACTTGCATCCATTTGACAGTGTGGCATCTGTTGGGTAAGCATCAGGGGTTTTGTCTGTGTGTTTTCAAAGGTGCAAAAGGATCAGATTTATGTTGAGTGAGTGACTGTAACGGAGAACTCTGTATCCTGAGCTTTTCAGACCCAGCAGCTTGGGTTTCCTTCCTGATTGCTGTGTTTGAACTTTCAAGTTCACTTTTTAACTTCCTGACCCCCTCACTCTAATCCCGCTCACATGTCAAGCCCACTCAGCTGTCGTTTGCCTGCTTTACCCCTGACAGACAAAACACACACAGTCACACACACACACACACACACTAAAACGAAAACACACCTGTCATTATCAGCTGCATGTGTCTTCCCTTTTGCCCAGTCAGCTGTCAGCCCTGAGTGGGAGACAGTGAGATCACTGTTGTGTTAAGAGTTTTGCTGACATGTAAGATGCCAGCTGCTGGTGGTGCTTCTTTAAAGGTGGAGTCAGCGATTCTGGAGAACGCTTGTTGTTAAAATCACCTTTTTTGTCATAACCGGTGAATATCTACACAGCCTAGACTCTTGTATGTAAACAAAGGGTATGTAAACAAAAGGGGCTTACCGTAGCTTCTAGCTAGCAAAATGCCTGTTTACCGAGAACCTAGACTGTGTATTAGCACTGGATATTTTGATACTGGTAACTTATTTACTGATTTGGATTAAATGTAATTTTGACAACAAGCATTCATCCAGGATCACTGGCTCCACCTTTTAAATGTTGCATACGAGATGTGTGTTAAAAATGAATTACCAGTGTTAGTAATAATAATGTGTGTTTATTTTGCAGATAAATACTCTGAGTTCGACCTGAACGACCAAGGAGACATCGGTGAGTAACAGTGGCACCAAAACAACAACTCCATCCCCAGATAACACCTGTCAGCTTTGCCATGTGAGGTGTCTACATGAGGGATCAGTAATTAATACTGTGTGTGTGTATTGTCTGACCAGTGTGTGAGTACAGGGCTTAGGCAGGCTCATGTGACTCATTGAAAGGTGCTATATAAATAAAGTTACTTACTATCTCAATTGTGTCCTGTTTGTAAAGTGAGACACTGCTGTTCACCTGTGTGATTGTCCTGAGCAGATGTGAGACGAACTGTAGCCTTGGGAGCCAGACATAATATGTGGCATCTGTCTGTAGGTCCTGGGAGAAGCCGCTAAATGTCCTTTATGAAAACAGGTTTTGTTTTTTAGCCACATAAACAAGGTAGCCAGGTATCAGTTTGGCTTAACCCATTGATGACGGCTGCTGCGCGACGCCACATTGTATCTCCTGCCTGATGCTGCGTAGCGCAGCATTGTTACTTTATCTAACTTTCATGGCGTGCGCAGCATAGAATGCACTGTCATTGGTTCAAATACACATGAGGTGGGTTTTGTTGATTTTTTTAAGACCACGTGACCACCCAAAAGTTGTGTGGTTTGCCGAATAAAATAAATAAATAATAAAAATAAAAAAATACGCCGGCTGTGTCGGCGATAGTGTATTACAGAACAGTTAGTGGCGTTCGGAGCGCAGAATCTAGGCCTACTATAGACTACTGATGAAAAACACACAGTACATCGCATCTATTTATTAACAATATTTAAGAATTTAGGCTATATTTTGCTGCTCCAACTCAAATTCAGCCCAGCTAGGCGATAGTTAAGTTTCAGTTTTGTTTTCATCTCCGTGGTATACAGCCGTTTGGACCAGCTGATCGGCTCCCGACAGCCGGAGTCCGTCTGCGTTCCAGTTGTACTTGGAAGTCGGATTTATGGTGCCAGTGATAACTGAACTAAATTATAAAATAAAGCTATCTCCTCCTTCCTATATCTGTCTATCTTTATCCCTCCACTGCACACTCAGTCACTACTATCCATGCTAAAAGGAAGCAGGATTATAGCCTCATTTAGCACATTATTTTTTTATATTTTATATTATTTTTTTTTTTTTCTCCCCCATCTAATTTTGACGATTTTTAGAAAAATTTGTTGGTTTGTAGGCGCTAAGGGAGCATGTTTAAATAAAACCTGTGAACCTTAACTTTTAAATGTATTTTATTTCATGTTTCTATGTGCTACACAGGCTTAGATATTAAGGTTTTGGTAGACTTGACAATTCGTACTATTTTTTCAGAAAACCCTCAGGCATTAAGGACATGCATCCTAGATTGCCATAGTCATCAATGGGTTAAATTCTTGCTTTGGTTCAGTCAAAAATGTGAAATTGTATTATCCTATGTTTTTTAAACCAATTTCCCTACATTTCCTGTCATACAAAAGCCTCAGGGTAAACCCTCTCAACATTCCTCCTTCCTTAAATTCTCCCATCTTTCAAAAAGCGCATGTCCAATGTGCAGCACAGACTTTTTAGGTCCCAAGCTGACATCGTATCTTCTCCCTCCAGAGCCTCATAAAATGTACATGTGTTTTCCACAGGCTGAGTAGTGGTTCTCACAACTCAATATGTGTGAAAATCTTTGAGCGATTCTTTAAAAAGCTCTCACAAAATGAACCATTTAGACAATAATCCGGTTTCCTTACAATCTAGCAATGCAGAGTTACACTCACATTGTCTCACTTAAACCTGGGTCTGATTGTCATTCTGTGCTCTTTTCTTAGAAATGATGGGTCTGAAGCGGATGATGGAGAAGCTGGGCGTGCCCAAGACTCACTTGGAGTTGAAGAAAATGATCGTCGAGGTGACGGGCGGCAGCAGCAACACCATCAACTACAGAGACTTTGTCAAGATGATGCTGGGCAAGCGCTCGGCTGTGCTCAAACTGTAAGTAAACCCTGCGTGTGTGTGTGTGTGTTGTAAAGAATATTGACTTATTTGAATGTGCATTGTAAAAGCATCTGCTGTTACATTGTGTGTAGGTTAGTCAGCATCATGTGCTACGTCAGCCGATTGATCGTTCCATCCGTCAGCAGGGGATTCTGGGATGACCAGTGGTGATGTCATCACCCGCATGCTGCTTCAGGCTTTAATCTCCATGGCAACAAAACCAAAGCCAATGTAGCCTATCCATAGCCAACCCCTCCTTATTCTTAGCCGGGATCATGTGCTTAGGTAACTGATTATAGGCTGGTTAACCGCTGACATGAAGGACTGACTGAAAACACACCAAAATGTACCATATTCTGTCACCAAAATGTCTCTTTTACTATATAAAAAAAATTACACTTGTCGATTATTTATTTGTTTTTTCTTCAATGTGGATAAGGTGACAAATATTCTTTCTATTGTTAACCCGGTTAGTGTAGGCAGCATAAGCCGTTTAAAGCAGCCTTGCAGTGGGTCAGACTGCAGCAGTGCTTTGGCTACTGCATGTCAGCTCGGCTGGACTAATCTGGTCGCACTGTTTAGCAGACAAATCTCATAATCCCGAAAAAACACCAAGTAGAGGAAATGCATAACTTGTCGCCTCTGACCGTTTTTCGAAAGCGTATGCCATAATCATAATCCCTCCATTGCTATTTATAAATGTGTCGTTCCCCTTTCCGGCCTTGTCTGTCTTCTTTGATTGGATTCTGCTAGAATAGTCCCCATATTCCATTTTTTTTTTAAAGTCTGTTTTTTGATTATTTTCAGCAGGCGAATAATATGTCAGGGATCAAATGTAATGCTTGATACCGTAGGTCTGCAAGTTTAAACAGATGTTGAAAACCCAACATGCTTTTACTACACACATTTTGGCCAGTCTTTTGATGGGGGATTTGAGTTCTCTCTTGTGAATTCTTAAACTCCATTGTGAAGAGTTAACACATTCATTAACAGGAAATGATCGTTTATTTGACTGACCTTCTATTGTCTTCTGATATTTTTAGTGAACAAAGTATATTCATATTAGTTACATTAGTCACAGGGTGTAGGTTTATCTACCTACAATAAGTGTGTTGCTGAGTCATTTATTTTAATTTGTTTTACTCTAGCCAACTGCCCACCCACACACACACACACACAAACACACACACACACACACACACACACACACACACACACACACACACACACACACACACACTTTATCTGATAACAGGGGAGGGGAACATAACAGCTTTAGAAAGTTGTTACTCAAAGCATTCAGCAGGAAAACAATTGGTTCATAAGCAATTAGAGGGAAAATGGTTTAGGTCAGTCTCCAAAGGGCCCTGTTTGGATAAGCTCTTTTAATTAAAGTCACTATTAGTGCAATACCTAAGTGCACAGGGAGGCATAGTCACTCTAGTTTATTTAAGCAAGATTTTAAACAAGAGAAGAGCCTTACACATTTTATATTTTATTCTAGAGATGGTTAAAAAGTCTTAACTTCAAACTCTGTTTTTTTCTTTATCACTAATTGCACAAAACTGCCTTAGATAAGAATATCCCAGGGGTCCTACCTTAATATCACATTGTGTGGTTTGGAGTGCATATGTGTATGTTATTTTTACAGATTAAACAAGTATGTACCCTACCATAGACTGCACAGTCTATGTATGTGAACAATAGCAAGATTATTTCAGCCAATCAGTTTATCTATTATGCCCTTTTGTGTACACATAGTATAGATAAGCCTAACATGGAAATATGCCATTCAGCTACAAAAGCAAGACATGACTTGTCATTGCACTCCTAATTGGTTTAGTAGTAGTGTTCTGTGAGTGGCGAGTGACCTCATCAACTCGTTTGAGCTTTAGATAGCACAGTAGGTATCAGTGGTGTGAAGTTAAGGGAGAATGTTGCTGAGTGCCTTCTTCACCGTTAGGACCAATGCTCCTTATGGGCTTAGTGGAGCTTTGCAGAGTTTTCCAAAAAAGGAAATTAAAGACACAGGCATTCGCTCTGAATAGCTCCTGTCAGATCGCTCACTCTACTGTTTGCAGCCTTCACCACTATTCCACTCTTGTGGTTTCCCTTCATTCCTTTGCTTCCACTTAAGACTCAGCTCAGCTCATACACTGATTGTAACTGTGTCTCTCTAGTTATCTTTTCATCACTCACACATCCTGCTGGCTTGTATTGTTTAAACTTGTCTTATGCACCTCTTTAACACTTCTTCACTACCTTCTGCCTTTCTTTATTTACATTTGACTTTCTTAGTTCCTCTCTCCATGGTGCTGATATATAATGTATATAGCATCAATTGTACTGAATAGTAGATTAATCACGCAGTCGATTTTGATTGGAATTTTGATTCCAATCATTTGTCTCTCTCCCTCTCTCCCCACAGTTGCTTGATCTTTGAGGACAAAGCCAATGGCGCTGCTCCCTGCAAACCAGACGGCCCCCCTCCAAAGCGGGACATTTCCAGCCTGCCTTGAAGTATAGCCGTCAGCCTTCAAGACTACGAGCAGGTGGAAGTTGCGTGAAAAATTCCGAGTTGTTCTCTTAACATGTGGAGTGTGGTGTAAAGTGTGGGACCATTGGTTCAGGATGTTATTTTTGTGATATACAGTACGGTGTGAGCAAGGTGTCTATTTCACGGAAAAGGCTGTGAGTCCAAAAACTCACTAAGCGATGTTTGACTGTGAATATTATTATTCATTTTTTCCCCCTTCCTTTTTAATTCAAATGTAGCATTGATAGTTGTACATGTAATCCGCTTGATAAATTACATTTTTGTAATGAGTGTTTTAATGGTTATATTTGAAGGGAAGACTCAGAAATTCTCTGGAGGTTGCCTTTTTCCATCCTTGTTTCTTTGTTTAATTTTAATTAATTATAACAAAGTGAGAGTATAAGGCTTTTGCAGAAGCACAGGGGAAAAGAAGCAGTACATTTTTTTTTTTTGTCTCGGATGGATTCCTGCCAGGCTAGCCTTAGGTCAGCTTCTCGCTTTAGATCAGGTGCCAGAGCTTACAGACCCAGCCCCATTACCTCTGGGTTAAAATCATCAGCCCCTCGGGGAATACTGATCTGGAATCAGTCACTAGGTTATCATGGCCCACCTCCAGATCTGAAAATAACCATTTAAGTAGATGACTAACTGCTATGCGTTTGGAATATCCACTCACACTAGTTAAGAGAAGAGAAAAAAAAGAATAAGAGATCGTGTTGACCATGGTACATTTCCGTTTCAGTATGCGGCTTTGAAGAACATTTAGATCTGTAAGGTTAAAAGCACATGTTAGTTTTGGAAGGAGTGTGATTTACAGGCACACGAGCGTAAAACAAAATGTACATAAATATACGACACACAAGTACAATCATATTCTTTCCAAGTGCCTCAACATGAAGATACTTAAAACAGCTTCTTGAAGAAAAGAATAAACTAGTAAGGAGTGCACACAGGCGTTTCAGTTCCAACGGTCCTCTTTGCTCACGATTTTCCGAAAAAAAAAACAATGATCTTTGTCGTTTGGTGAGATAGTTTTTAATGCTGTTTGTTGAACTATATTGATATGGTGTTTCCGCAACATTCTGAGTGAGTGAGTGATTTGTTTTTGTTTTTCATGAAGAGTTTCCATGTTTGTATTCCCTATTTTCCTACCATATATTTTATTTTTTACACCACAGTGAGTTTTTAACCTATAGGGTGAGTTAACGGATGAGGTTACCCTAACTTGTCTTTCAATACATATACTATGTGTATGTGTGTGTGTGTGTGGCGTTCGTTTCTCTTTTGTCTTGGATTCATCCTTCTCCCTCCATATATTTTTTTCCACCCAGCCAGCCATCAGCTCTCTGTTCAACTGGGTTAATTGTCCTGTGAACTCTGTCGTTTTGTGCCTCACTGTTTTGTCTCTACAGTTTAAATTGTCCTCTTTTAACTCACGCTATTTACTGTGAATTTGGTACCTGTAGTATATTTTAACCTCACTTAACATATTTTTAAAAAACTGTTGTAATTTAGTTTTCACACTGATAGGTTTAACGTTGTTAAGATGCACATTGTTTTCGCAGACACCAAAGGAATTAAAATTCTTCTTAACACTGGCCTGTTTAGTTTTGAATGGTTTATGAATTGTATTGTTGTCTTTTACTCCTATAACTACCTTTATGTCTGTGCGAAAAAATGTGCGATTTAATAAGTTTAATGTGCATAAAGTTGTGTTTGTTTTTGGATACATTTTTTTATTTCAATAGTAAACACCTGTTTGTTCAGAAACCATATTCACTATTATGTTTATTGCAGGAGATGACATTCTACACTGAGGGGGAGATTTAGTCATTAATGCAGTATCGCTGTTTACTGAAGCCACTTCACTCGAGTGGCCTTGGTTTACAGAGAGCAGTTATAAAGATAGTGGGAGTAGTATGATAAGGACTCCTTGTGTTGCTAAAGATAACATTGCAACACATATTTGGCTATCAGTGCTGGGTTGTGTGGAGGTAAAACCTAGGCATTATTAAGTTTTTGCCACTGAGAAAATCTCAATCTTAGTTCTGCGTGATCATCTCCCTGTTTATCCACCATCAGGCATAGAGAAATAGTGTGTGGGAATTTTTGTCTGAGACAACTGGGTCACTTTGTTTCATTGTAAAATTGCTCCCATTCCACTTTTTTTTTTTGCTCAGCGTACGTGCAGCGATACGCATACACAAACTCTTGAGCAATACAATGTTTTCATGAGAAAAAAAGTAAATGGCTGCTTAAAACATGTTTGATGTTGTCTTATTTCTTGTGTGCACATGCATTGTTTTATTCCATTTGACTGGGAGAGCAGGTGCTGGGCGTTGGGAACAGTCAGTGTGAGCAATACTTGAACAAGCATACGAACAGGCGGATGCAATAGGATTATAATAAGCACCTCCGTAATTAAAATGATAATCATTCTTGCATGTAATGAACTGCCAGGAGCTTATGGAGGCGCAGACGTAACTGAGTTGGACAGTTCTGGGATTCTCACCAAAGTAAAAAATAAAATATCCACCTAATGATGATGATGTCGCTGACCCCCGGGGGCCCATGTCAAATCCAATTATGTCAACGGTGTTGTCAGCAAAAACCTCACATGCACTTTGCACCTTTTGTTTTTTCTTTCATCCACCTTTAGGCAGACCTTAAATAGAAAAGTTATGAGTTAGGCTGTTTTAAATAATTGCACGTTCTGCTGTTGTGCTGCCACATTCAGTCTTCTCTTAGTATTGTACCTGACTTTATCATTTCACTAGCTTCCCTCTCACTGTGTGTCACTAGTTGGTCGACTTCAGATATCTTTTTTAGTGCAATAGTCAAAAATGCTATGAATTTGCATTGTTTGTAATGGTAATGGTCAATGCCTGGAATATTGAATGTAATATTGCAGTGCACTATAGGGTAAGAGGACATGCCCCTCTTTAGGAGACACTGCCATCTAGTGGTCGCTCACAGTCAGGACACGAGAAAGAGCAATTGGTGAAAAAAAGTCTGCTCAAATAAAGTAGATGTAAATTATTACATTACATGTACTAATGGAAAATGAGGAACCACACACACCCCAGATTTATTATCAAAGATTACATTATAATAGAAAAGTGTGATACCTCATCTTTCATGAAAAAAGGAAGTAAATGTTAAAATTCCATTTTGAGCTGTGGAGCTCCATTAAGCGCATTATCAGTAGAACAACTATAATACAATTACTGCTATGTCAAGTACAAACAGCAGTAAATGTCAAGAAGAATGGAGGCCGATTTGCAAACCCCACATAAAAGAACACTCCTTTTAAGAGATAAGGGGGGGAAAATTCTTAAAGGGGCTTGGTCTAAGATTTTTTTATTTTCTTTTAACAAAAAGCACTTATTTTTACACAAGACTTGTGAATAAGAATAACATATTTTAAATAAATATTGTAACATTCTGTATTTTATCATCAAATGAGTTTGAAGTATGTTGATTTATCTCACCTTCCCTCAATCTACACAATCTGAAGTAATCGTTTTTAAAATAGCTGCCAAGGTGGTGGAGTCCTCTTTCTGGATGAGCTGCTACATTGTCATGAATGACACGTCAACCCATTTGGTAACTTTCAACTGACACCTCATTTAACCCTTGACCTACTTCCCAAAATAAATGCTAAAAAAAAAACGGTACAAGGATATATAGCTGAATCTATACAGTCACTTTAAATACATAAACATTTGAATCAATCTCAATTAGCAGCTCATTATTTTGTTATTCACAGCCAACAATAAGAGTTGACCAGAACCTTTAATAGACCAGTCGCACACATACAATATTGACAAAAACAGCCACAAGGTGTCACCACTGAGTTATCACATCTGTAGGACTCTGATCAAATCCTGGGTTGTTAGAATGTGTACACACAATGTGAAGAAATACAAACTATATAAATATAAAATCCTCACTCCTCAAATGACCTCCTGATAAATAAAAGCAGAAACAGAATAAAACATATAACTTTGACTCTATGCATTATAGCCTACTGTTAAACATCCAAAGGACTTTTCGTGCTCTAAAATTTGGAATCTACAGTGTTTATAAACCTGTTTGACTAATCAGTGTCTTGAATCTCAACGCACACACAGCAATACACAGACAGTGACACACATACACACACAAAAAACGTAAACCAAGTGTCACTGTCAGAGACTTTTGTGACTAAACTGTTAATTCCTTCCAGAACTCTCTGGGGAGTCATGGTTACTGTTCCCTTGGCCAGTCTTTCTCCATTAATTGCTGTGAAACCTGTATTTGTTCAGCCTGTACTTTGAGTTATACCCATAGAATGAATAGAAAGGGTTATACCCTACTAAAAATAAATAACGATTATTGCTGTTATTAATAAAATCCCTTGGAGTATACTGAATTGTGCTTTTGGAGTATTATTTGGGATGTTTTGAGAGAGTTTTGGTCATGCATTACCGTGTGCGAGCAGCTCTTGCCATCCTGACCAGCTGATTGTTATTCACAGAGTGTCTATGGGGTCCCTCTCAGGTCATGAGATACAGTAGTTGGGATTCTGTTCAGATTAAAGCAAGATCTTTTACATGACACTAGCAGCAATGGTAGCCTACCACAGAGCCGGAGTGGGACTCATTTTCAGCCCTGGAGTTTCATGCCTCAGACCGGCCCATTTTAGTTCACGACCAACATTATTAATATAATGTAATAACAACCTTAATATGTACGTCTGCAAAAGTGCACTGTTCTCTGTACCCTTGTAATTCTGTGTTTTTAGACTGTGTGGACTCAAATGCTCCTGTGTAGCCTAGCCTATAGGTGGCTGCCATGGTGCTACTATGTGCAGTAGGAGTGTGCGGAGACGTCATTATCTGTATCTGTTCAACAAACACAATTATCTGTATCTGTATTAGGATATGACACCGGAAGTGGGCTGGGCTTATGTCTGAATATTTTTTCACCAACAATTATTGTCCCTTCAGAGCCTCAAATTGATTTAATATTGGCATATTATTAATAATGAGATATATTTTCCTCATACTGTAAGCTACTTCTCATCTGTTTCTCTCTCTCATTATAAGTTATGAACTGTCTGAGCCCCTACACGTTTGACTGGGGGACATTGAACATTCAGAGTCTAAAACAGTAGGCCTATTACATCACAGTAAATCATAAACTTGCGCACTCTTTTTATTTTTAACTATAGTTGTATGATCCATCGATCTAGATAAGATTTATTTTTCCCGTTTATTTCCCTCTTCTCTCTCACTCTCTCTCTCTCTCTATAGGCCTATCTCTGTCGCGCTATCTCTCTCCCTATCTTTTTTAATTTCTAACTTAGTTCAATGAATAATTACTTTGGACTAGGAAACAGCGTTTTATAATCTAGTGATGTAAGTGATCAACGCACAAAAACTAAACTTTGTTTGAGCAAATCTCTTAGTTATAAACAGATTGTATGAACTAAACAGGCGGAGTCTTTGCAGATCAAATATTTAAAGATCGATTTTATTAAATGAATTACACGGCCCGTTGCCATTAGAGAGACGCGGTTCACGTTCAGAGATTTGAAATAAATTAAAGTCAGGAGGGACTGAAGGTGAGTTGGGGTCAGAAACTTCCAGCGGAATGGAGAGAGACCGCGGCTCACGGGGCCATGCATACATGCAGCCGGTCTTTCTCTTCTAAGCCACGGCAGCGGAGATGAACAGCTGATAGGTGCGACTCAAGTTAAGGCAGAACGCGCTGCGTCAATTTAGTGCATGATAGGCAAAATAAATAAATAGTTGTTTCCCGAATGATTCGGGAAGTAAAAATATTCGGATCGATCTCATTATCCGTGCTCATCGGAATAAATGTTCGGATTCGGGCACATCCCAGTGCAGCCGACGCTCCAGTCGCCATTGTCCCGAGCATAGGCCTACATTGAAAATAAATGACTGGGGGCTGGCACTAACTTTTATGAAGCCTTTGGTATGAGTGCAGAATTACAAGTTATCTTCTTTCACCGCGTAGTCCGACATGGAAGACATGCTGCTAGTGAGAGACACGCAGCAGGGCTAGGAGTCCTTAGTTCCTGTTTCTGCTTCAAAATAAAAGTCATCTCACGTTACGCCAGTTAGATGCTTTTAATGTGAAACTGAAGCTGTATGAAATGGTCAGTTTCCATTAGCAGTAACTTAACTGCGGACTAATAATATGATTTTTAATGCACCAATAGGTATAATGATATTTTAACCCAGTGCCATGACTGGGCCGGCCCTCGCAGCCCAAAAACCAGAGCGGCCCACCGGGAATGCTCCCGGTTCTCCCGATTAGCCACTCCGGGCCTGGCCTACCAGCTTCTTACTTCATGAGAAAGCATATTCACAACTCACAAGTAGATCCAAACACCGGACAAGCACTAAACAAAAACAAGTCACACCTGTAAGATCTGCTAGTTGGCTCTGATTTGCCTTTTCAAACTCTTGAATGTTTTCCTACAATGGGGAATAATAGTGAAACATGACAAAATGTATAGGATGCTAAAAAGCATTTAATAGGTTTGTGTAGTGAAGGAATAACGTAACACAATGAACACATAGGAAGGAGATTTACTGATGAATAGGCTGAGATTGATTTAGATAAATTGTTGGCATTCCTCTTTGCCATTAGCATGGAGTTTGTGCAGCATGAAATGTGTTAAGTTTAACCTACACCTTCTTGCTCTCAAGCCAAATGCACTTTATGTTTGGCAGCACCTTTCTTTATTTAAACAAAACTCCCTTTCAGTTTAGAATGAGCATTACATTGCCTCGCACAACTGAAGTAATCCTTTGCATAGTTTCGCAACCTTAAAGCAGCAAGACAGAATAATGTGCCTGGCTTTGGCTGAATATCAGTCACTGCTGTTGCATATTGTAAAGATTAGTATTATGTAATGTAATATATAACTCATAATCTAGATTATGAGCAGGCCCGGAGTGGCTAATCGGGAGAACCGGGAGCATTCCCGGTGGGCCGCTCTGGTTTTTGGGCTGCGAGGGCCGGCCCAGTCATGGCACTGGGTTAAAATATCATTATACCTATTGGTGCATTAAAAATCATATTATTAGTCCGCAGTTAAGTTACTGCTAATGGAAACTGACCATTTCATACAGCTTCAGTTTCACATTAAAAGCATCTAACTGGCGTAACGTGAGATGACTTTTATTTTGAAGCAGAAACAGGAACTAAGGACTCCTAGCCCTGCTGCGTGTCTCTCACTAGCAGCATGTCTTCCATGTCGGACTACGCGGTGAAAGAAGATAACTTGTAATTCTGCACTCATACCAAAGGCTTCATAAAAGTTAGTGCCAGCCCCCAGTCATTTATTTTCAATGTAGGCCTATGCTCGGGACAATGGCGACTGGAGCGTCGGCTGCACTGGGATGTGCCCGAATCCGAACATTTATTCCGATGAGCACGGATAATGAGATCGATCCGAATATTTTTACTTCCCGAATCATTCGGGAAACAACTATTTATTTATTTTGCCTATCATGCACTAAATTGACGCAGCGCGTTCTGCCTTAACTTGAGTCGCACCTATCAGCTGTTCATCTCCGCTGCCGTGGCTTAGAAGAGAAAGACCGGCTGCATGTATGCATGGCCCCGTGAGCCGCGGTCTCTCTCCATTCCGCTGGAAGTTTCTGACCCCAACTCACCTTCAGTCCCTCCTGACTTTAATTTATTTCAAATCTCTGAACGTGAACCGCGTCTCTCTAATGGCAACGGGCCGTGTAATTCATTTAATAAAATCGATCTTTAAATATTTGATCTGCAAAGACTCCGCCTGTTTAGTTCATACAATCTGTTTATAACTAAGAGATTTGCTCAAACAAAGTTTAGTTTTTGTGCGTTGATCACTTACATCACTAGATTATAAAACGCTGTTTCCTAGTCCAAAGTAATTATTCATTGAACTAAGTTAGAAATTAAAAAAGATAGGGAGAGAGATAGCGCGACAGAGATAGGCCTATAGAGAGAGAGAGAGAGTGAGAGAGAAGAGGGAAATAAACGGGAAAAATAAATCTTATCTAGATCGATGGATCATACAACTATAGTTAAAAATAAAAAGAGTGCGCAAGTTTATGATTTACTGTGATGTAATAGGCCTACTGTTTTAGACTCTGAATGTTCAATGTCCCCCAGTCAAACGTGTAGGGGCTCAGACAGTTCATAACTTATAATGAGAGAGAGAAACAGATGAGAAGTAGCTTACAGTATGAGGAAAATATATCTCATTATTAATAATATGCCAATATTAAATCAATTTGAGGCTCTGAAGGGACAATAATTGTTGGTGAAAAAATATTCAGACATAAGCCCAGCCCACTTCCGGTGTCATATCCTAATACAGATACAGATAATTGTGTTTGTTGAACAGATACAGATAATGACGTCTCCGCACACTCCTACTGCACATAGTAGCACCATGGCAGCCACCTATAGGCTAGGCTACACAGGAGCATTTGAGTCCACACAGTCTAAAAACACAGAATTACAAGGGTACAGAGAACAGTGCACTTTTGCAGACGTACATATTAAGGTTGTTATTACATTATATTAATAATGTTGGTCGTGAACTAAAATGGGCCGGTCTGAGGCATGAAACTCCAGGGCTGAAAATGAGTCCCACTCCGGCTCTGATTATGAGGAATGTATCAGGCGTAAAGGTCAACTCCAGGGGTTTTATACTTTGCGACTACTGTATATTCAACTATGCAATTTAATGGCTTGCTTCCAAAGCTTGGAGCTCTGACCAGGCAAGTGGGAAACAGACTTATACCAAAACGTTATTGTTTGATTTTGTTTGTCCTGATTGTTTAGTTGTGGTAAATATAAAAGATAAAATAAAGTTTGAGAAGAGCTAATAACATGTAATCATCAGGTCGTATAGGCTATTTGTACCTCCAACGGCATTTTTCTAGTTCTGGTCTAAATTTGAATGCCAGGGGTCCTAACAGACAACAGAAAACATATATGGCACCACAATGCTGGGAATATCCTCTGTTCCCATACTGCTCTGACCACACACATGCCTCTTGTTGCTATATTTATTGCACTGTTTGGCCTTCTCTGTAAATAATTAATGTCACATTACATTTATCCAGTTTTATTGCTGACATCCTGTTCCATTTCTCCTTCTCCTCACTGTTTCTCCTACTTTTATTCTCAGTCATTTTAATTTTCTCTCTATTCTCCCCATTCCCTCGATCTTAAAACAACCATAATATTTCCAGACACAAACAAAACACAAATTATAACAATACAATGATAAACACTATTTCATTAAAAGGTCTTCAGACAATAGGCTATATTGTACTTCAAAATAATAGGAGGATGGCTCAACAACGTTACCCACTTTTCTTTATACAGCTAAATAAATAAACTTGCCCTGCCTTCTGAATTGAGAGATTTTGGAGCAGAGTTGAAGTTGTCTAATATAAAGTGGAGCAAGGGCAAGATTGATGATCACACACCCTGGATGTAGGAGTTTCCTGGGAGCATGTGAAGGCAACATACTACGTCGCCGTCGCTTTTGACGAATCGCGCACGAGCCGGGGCACCTCCCACCCAGGAGCCGCTGGAGGAGAGACGCACTCACACAGCGGAGTTCAGCCCGTCTCTGCCCGCAGCCAGCAGTTAGCAGCTAGCTAACCCCGCAGCAGCAAGGCCACTACTGCGGGAAGATGGCGACGGAAAAACAGAAACACGAAGGAAGAGTTAAAATTGGACATTACATTCTCGGAGACACGCTCGGAGTGGGGACATTTGGGAAGGTGAAAGGTACGTGCGACTGTCGTCTTGACGTCTGTGTGGTGCATCCTGCCATCTGAAAGATGGTGGAGCATTTTTTTTTTATAGCTTAGCTGCTAGTTTAGCATTTTCTATGAAAGCTAACTTGTCGCAAACGTCAGGAAGGCAATGCAACTTGTTGTCAGGCTAGTTAGCTAAACTCGTGCATGGAAAAACCATGCCGTTTTGGGTAAAAGGTGAAGCTGCAACTGCCAGCGAAAGCCACTAAAAGCAAGTTTAAAAACATTAGCTTCTAGTTAGCCACTAATTTTTCTGTTCGCGCTTGAGCTAACCGGAGAGCCACAAGTCGCTTGTCAAGAAGACAGACACCGGGAAGTAAACCCGAGGTGCATTTTATCATTTCGACTCGTGTCGTTTCATTATCCCATCTTTTAAACATAAACTAAGAAAATCGTGGACTATATTTGCTCTTAACGTGCTGTATTAACTCCTTCTGGAAATAACGTAATGTTTTTCAAGATGTTTGTATGGAGGGAGTGGGTGAAATCCTGCCCAATCTACGCCCAGTGCAGTCAGTCCACAGGGCGGTACTATCAGTAGTGTAAATACACAGCTTAGCTTGTACCAACAGGCAAAATACCATCTGGATTTCAGAAAACTATAATTTATTTTTATTTGCCCACATTTTGTTTTTCAGATGTGCCTTTGTTGTTATAGACTGGTCTGGTGTGAATGTTAGAAAACTCTTCTGCAGCTGGTACACCAAGTAGCCTAGTGCATTCTGTCTCCTAGGACGACATGATTAGGCCCTAATATAGCTGCATACCCGACCAGACTCTCTCCTAAAAAAGCAGTCACAACAACCACTGGTTGTGTTTACAGTCACTTTATTTTTGCTGTGAGTCATCTCGCTGCACTCATTTTGTGCTTGTTGTTATGAGTAAGATGTCCACAGTTTTCCAGAGTTTTTGCTCTATGATAATGCTTTTGTTGACTCAGTTAATAGTTGACCTCCAGCACAACTGGTTAATCAATAGCAGCTGTTGACTAACTCCTATATGCAAGTGTGTGTGCTGTTAACTTTCCACCATCGATTTAGAATGTCATAGGTTTTTTTCTGTGTGTGGTAGATTTATTCTGATTTGTTTGCATAACTTTTCTCCTGGCCACTGCTTTTGAATATTTCTGTTGTCACGTGGAATCCTTGCAACATTACGTCAGTGGTGTTTTTTATTTATTTTTTACTTCAGATGAAGGATTACATGTTTGGATTTTAGATAAAACTTTAACCTTCGGGGGTTGCGAACCTCCTTCAAAAGCCATTGACCTAACCACAACCTAGATATAAAACTCATTTTGCTTGGATTGTTTTTTAAAGTTGTAAACAGTTCTTGGTCTGCTGTCCTGAGGGTCGTGATTCCAGACGCTTAAAGTGTCTTGCAGATGTACTTTAAGCTGTCACAGATAAAGTGGCGGCTACAATCAATATTTTTGTATTTACAATAAGTCAAAAGGCTACTTTGTATGTGAACGGGCTCGCTCGGAGTCATAACCCCACAGAGAAATATCACTCGACTCTGCACATCCTCTCATCGCTTTTGTGCATTTTTGTTAATTTAAGGTTTTCTGGCCTACAATTTAACTGTTTTAGTTCACTGTCAGTCAGGTTCTTTTAGCATAATTTCTAAGCAAAAAGCTTTGTAAAAAAGTACTGTACACGGACCTGCTCAGACTAGTTGGTGAACATTATGGAGCATTAAGTAGCTTTAGATTCAGAAGGCAGACTATGACCATATAAATGTTCATTTAGCTCAGTGTCTACTGAATGTGTAAATATGCAACTTTTGCTCAAATGTGACGTTCAGCATATAAACTGTTATAGTGATATATGTCATTCATTGTTGAGTTTACAGCTTGAGCCCAAACAAAACAGTAAATTCAGGTTTAAAACAAGAATCGTTCCTAAAATCCTGAAAAGTTTTCATTTTGAAGATTACAAGGTTTACATCTCAAAAGGACAATAGTTTTTCATCACTTCATTCATTTTTTTTCCTACAATTGTGCTACATTTTCAAATGTATTTTTTAATGTCCTGGGTTGTAATTGCTATTCCACATGTGCACCTTTGTCTCGCAGTGGGCCAACACGAGCTGACCAAGCACCAAGTGGCGGTGAAGATCTTGAACCGACAGAAGATCCGCAGTCTGGACGTGGTGGGAAAGATCCGGCGGGAGATCCAGAACCTGAAGCTTTTTAGGCATCCTCACATAATTAAACTGTAAGTCCTAGATTACACCCCTACTCGCTACTCCGTAATCCCCCCTCGCCGCCACATTAAAGCCACCCACTGAGCTATTTCCAGACTTTAATGGTGTGTGTTTTTAGAATACATCCAATATCCGTCTGACCCAGTCTCCTCAATCCTGTGGCTCGTTCTGCTTTATTGCCTCTTTAGGTAATAAAAAAAGTAAGGTCAATGTAAGTTGACATTACTTTTTAATGTTACAAGAATGTGCTTTATCTCTGTCTTTTGGGATACCTGTTGTTCAAACTCTTCTTCTGTAAAGGTGAACTATGTAACCTTGGGTGTGTCAGAGAAGTGATACATTTTCTAGGGTATACTCTAAGGTAACTGAATAAACAAACTTTCTTCACAGGAAAATGTGATCCACGGATCACTGTTTGGTGTTAGAAAGCTACCTTAAAAGTTACTATTTTGTTTACAAACATATTATAGTCTTACGTTTGGTTCCAGGTGCCTCAAAATAATTTTATTTTGATTTAAAAAAACTTTGTAATTACTATAAGTGTATTTGCTATGTATGCACAATAACTCACAGGTCTGTCTAGTGCAGCTATTTAAATACAGCAGGGAAGAATTGACTTCCTCCAATCCATTTGTGTTGCTGTCACACATTATCTGTCCTGTTTACAATAGTTTGTGTCCCTCCTGACATCTGTATTGATATATGACTGCGTGATTTTGAGTCATTATTTAACTCCTCGTGTCTGAACTGACTGTGACAATAATCAAGAGGTCAGCTCAGTATGTAGTTGTTTCTTTAATGCAAAGGTGCGTCAAGCAGTAATGGTAGCAACTGCGAGCGGGAAGTAAACACTCTCACTCATTTGGCAACGCAAAAATGCTGCAGCAGTACACTGACTGATCTATAAATATAGTTAGACATTTTTTGAAGTACTTCCTGCTTGGTATGTGAAAGTCCACACACAGGCCCCATCCAGAGGCCAATGCCACAGCTAAGGGGGGTCTGCACTGAGTGACCAGGAGGTGTGGCTAATTGCCTAAAATACCAGCTCCATGTCATGCATGCACAAGAATGTAAACTCTGTTTTGTGTGCGCGAGAGACAGAGATCCTATCTTTGACGGGACGGACAAACACTGGAGCAGACTGCATAACATTGCCTTGTCTGACCTGAATTATGTCTAGAGAAGACAAGCAATAAAACGCAGCGCTGCTTCAGTTTGTTTACAGGATGTGTTAATGTGGTTATCATGACACCAATGAGGAATTAATGAGTATCTGTCAGATCTGCTCAAACCTCAGTACCTTTGTCTTTGACAGTCGTTTCTACAGAAATGTCAGTTGTCCTGTTAGCTCTTCCTGTTCCTTGATGTTGAATATGATAATGGGATTTACAGTCATTCCACATACCAGTGGCATAAATGGGCAAATGCACCGTAGTCTATCTGAGCAACACCAAACAGACTAGGAATCGAAAACCAAGTCATACTGTTGCTCAGGCGTTTTACTTGAAATGTGTATGTATTGTATGTCCAGTGTGGACCCCAGGAAGAGTAGCTGCGTTTGCAGCATTAGCTAATGGAGATCCCTTTAATCAACAAACAAGCTAGAAACGGAGGCACATAAATATGCCATGGGCCTCCAAAGGCCCGAGGCTGTTATGGCTCCATGATCTTATAGTCTACCACTAGATGCTGCTTTTAGATCTCAGAGATGCAGGACCATTTTAGTCAATTTTGCTGGGGAACCTGGATACCAAATCCCAAATAACAAAAGGAGATTTAGTAACACAAATGTTTTGCTCTGTGCAAATGATGAAATGATTCCATGTTGTCGATCCACATGTCTTCAACTTTGTGTCTATGTCTGCAGGTATCAGGTGATTAGCACCCCTACGGATATCTTCATGGTGATGGAGTATGTCTCGGGGGGCGAGCTCTTCGACTACATCTGCAAAAATGGAAAGGTATGACACTGGAAAAGCACTTTGAATCGTCTCTGTATGAAATGTGTTCTTTAAATAAACTTGCTTTTCCTTGGAAAATGGCTTATAGTCGAGTATAAATGATGTCCCACATTTTCATTCCCTCCATCCATCTTGTTATATGTGCCAGAAGTTGTGTATCTTATTATCAATGAGGGGACCAGAAGACAGGAGTGCGTTGTGTGTGCTTGTTGTTATTGGCAGCCGAACACTTGTTAGGAGGTGACGGAGGCGCTGCTTGCTTAGTCAGCTGTGATGTTCCAAGAGTGAGTCACGGAGAAGATCACACCTAATGGATAATTTCTACCTTGACAGTTGGAGGAAAAGGAGAGTCGCCGTCTGTTCCAGCAGATTATTTCAGCAGTGGACTACTGCCACAGACACATGGTGGTGCACCGAGACCTTAAGCCTGAAAATGTGCTGCTGGATGCACACATGAATGCCAAGATTGCAGACTTCGGTAAGTGAGCCTCGGTCCCAAACTCAGCAGTCCTAGCAAGTGACATTATATTTTAAATGAAAATAATTGATACAACAGTTAACTACTTGGTTCACTAAAACTAAATGAAATGTACCATATGGATTTTTATTTCAGGTGGACAGGTAGCAGATTGTTAGGAGATATTCACTGATTTAAACCAAAAGCTATTTTTGTCAACAAGCATTCTCTAGAATTGCTGACTTTACCTTTTTAATTGGGCTATGGAGCAATGTTTTTTATTAGCAGATCTCTGCATTTTTTGTAACATGTAGTGATACACCAATCGGATATGCTATATCATTATCAAGCTGGTGCAGACTTTATGAAGTGCATTAGGTATCCGCCCATATGTGACTTGACCTACGTTTAAAAACTGTTTCTCTGTCAATGTCATGATAAAGTGTTTCCACTTCACTCCTAAGGTAACTGCAAGAGAAGCATTCCTGGACTCATGTAACCTCACAGAAATTCTTGTAATAATGGATGTTGACCATGTTGTTACGGGATTGCTCGATTATACAAACATCAATTATCAACTGAGTCTGCAGCAGCTTCCCTAGTCTTGTGTCAGCTTTATAGCGACTTTCGGCTCATTGTTAATCGGTTTGGCACCACAATTTTACTGCTTTGGTTCACTCACTGCTTTTATGGAGTTTGTTTTTCGCTGCGGTAAGAATATGTTTTAAAGGGAAAAGCCCCTATCCCCATTTCACTACTGACTCAGCACCAAACTGCAGACGGACAAAGATAGTGACAAACTGCTGAAAAGAGTGGAGCATCTATCAGCTAAATAGACAGATCTTTTCTTCAGGAATTGGTAAAGAGCAAAAAATGCTGAAAGATGTTGAATGTTGCATTTACAGCTGCCTGGTGGACAGAAACATGACTCCATAATGAACTCTAATGTCACCATGTAGCTGTAGGATGTGTAAATATGCAACTGTTTGCGAACACGTAACAAGTCAGTTTTGTGCTCTTGTTCTTCCGTGCAGGTTTATCAAACATGATGTCAGACGGAGAGTTCCTGCGAACAAGCTGCGGCTCTCCAAACTATGCTGCTCCTGAGGTCATCTCAGGAAGGTACGGACACTGACATTGAAAGAGAACTTTTAGGCATTTTCCCCATGACATCCCACTGCAGCATGTTGCATAATAAACCTAGTCAAAATGTTACCGTCATGATTTAATCCGATTTGTTTCTCTTAACTGGTCCTTAGGTTATATGCTGGTCCAGAGGTGGATATCTGGAGCAGCGGGGTCATTCTGTATGCCTTGTTGTGTGGGACACTTCCCTTTGACGATGACCACGTGCCAACGCTCTTTAAGAAGATCTGCGATGGGATGTTTTTCACCCCGCAGTATCTGAACCCTTCGGTAATAAGCCTCCTGAAACACATGCTACAGGTGGACCCCATGAAGAGAGCCACCATCAAAGAGATACGGTGAGAGGATTAACACATTCACATGATTAACAGGCGTAGTTATTTTGTTTTGTCTAGATTCTAGAGCAGATTGTCTTTTTCGACAAGTGAATATGTAAAAACTAGTCCTATTGACACGGCTGCTGTACAGTTCTCTGGTTTGAGGAGCTGTCACGAGTATTTAGAATATTCCGCTATTCGTTCGTTAGGTTGGTGTTCGGTATTAGGGAAGCTTAGCTGGAGTATAAAAAATGTCCAACATAATTTGGGAGTAATTACACATTGGCACAAGACTAGCTGTGGATCAATAAAGTTATTGATATTTGCTAGACATAACCAGCCAGCTAACTAAAGCTAACACCTAGCCGCTAACACCAAGCCAACTCCGCTTCACAAGAGGGCAACACAGCACACCCACGCGGAGATGGCTTGTTTTAAGAGGCTTATTTACAGGGGGTTAGCTCTTGTTAGCTACCTGCCTAACGCTAATATTTATCTCTGGCATGTCTCTAGTCTAGTTGCTGTTATTTGTGCAATGGGCGATTTGCCTGTCACAGGTAGGCCTAGTATAGAGCATTATTTACACAATTTTGCCACCTACTGGTTCCATTTAGAACTGCAAACACACTTAACAACGTTATGCTTAACATTGGGATTAATATTGTTGTTTTTAACTCTGTTCTTTTTGATGGAACCAGTATTCGAATATTCATACGAAACAAAAGGGTGTATTTGTCGGCTGTAAAATTCGGGACAGCCCTAGTAGTTTGTTTTATTTAAAGAAAGAATCATTTTCCTCCCACAGAGAAGACGATTGGTTTAAAGAGGACCTACCCAAATACCTGTTCCCCGAGGACCCCTCCTACAGCAACAACATGATTGACGACGAGGCCCTGAAGGAGGTGTGTGAGAAGTTTGAATGCACAGAGGAGGAGGTCCTCACCTGCATATACAGCCGCAACCACCAGGACCCGCTGGCGGTGGCCTACCACCTCATCATCGACAACCGTCGCATCATGAGCGAGGCCAAGGATTTCTACCTGGCCTCCAGCCCGCCCGACTCTTTCCTAGACGAGCACATGTCCACGTCCGGGGCAGCTGCTGTGCCCGTGGTGGTCAAGCCCCACCCGGAGCGCGTGCCCTTCCTCTTGGCAGAGAGTACGCTCCCCAGACCGCGTCACACTCTGGATGAGTTGAACCCCCAGAAGTCCAAGCACCAAGGGGTTAGAAGGGCCAAGTGGCACCTAGGTATCCGCAGTCAGAGTAGACCAAATGATATCATGTCAGAAGTTTGCCGTGCCATGAAGCAGCTGGATTATGAGTGGAAGGTAAGGAAACATAGGACCAAGATTGTGCTCTATTTGAGAAGCTAAAATGTAGTAGAAAGCAAATGGAGTCACATACTTAAAGGGTCACTAACGTTGGGTAAGTCAGATAAGTGAATATTTAGTAAGGTATATTCTCATAACTGAATTAAAGGAACTTTACTCAAAGGAAAATTGGATCACTGCAACACTGTTTGAAGTTAGAAAGCTACCTTAAATATAACTGTTTCACTGTTGTAGTTTACAGCAGCAGGGCCCACAGTTTTGTTTACACATGTATTCTATTCTTACGTTTGGTTCCAGGTGCCTCAAAATAATTTTGTTTTGATGTATGATTATAGAAATGATTCAATACGAAGACATGTAGTCAAAATGGTTTTGTAAACTTACTGCAGGCTCTGCAAATGCAAACAAGTACCCCTTCCCCCGAAACTGCATAGTGCTCCTTTAATGTTGGGATCATGTTACCTACCTGTTCATAACAATGTGTGATTTCAGAGTACCTTTCAATACAGTCATTGTTTCTCCACCCTTCCAAACTCTTCCAGGTTGTGAATCCCTATTATCTACGTGTGAAAAGGAAGAATCCCATCACCGGGATGCAGACCAAGATGAGCCTTCAACTCTACCAGGTGGACAGTAGAACCTACCTCCTAGACTTCCGTAGCATAGACGGTACGTGTGGGAAAAATACACTGATGTTGCTTACATTATATATTTACAACAACCAGTTTTGTAAGTTAATTCAGTAAAATTAAAAAAATATATAACCTTGTTTTCTTGCTCTCTAATGTAGTTTTCATTATTTAAACTAGCCTTGTACCACTTCAGTTTTGTAAAGTTTATAAGCTGCTAACATTGATAAGATATTCTGATAAGCCCTGAATTCAGCTCCCTGTATGTAGTTTGTGTTTACCTAGATTTGGTCCTGTCTCCATAAATAATTGACTCAGGGCTGAGGACTTGGGCTTTTGTACAGTGTGTGTGTAGGTGCGCAGCGCTACCTCAAAGGAAAATTGGAGATAAGAGTTGTTATAGGCCATTAGCGTAGCACAGGCATGCTGTGTAAAGGGTACCAGACAAAATGTTGGCTTCAGGTTACAGCAAAGTCAGCCGACAGCCGCAGTGTTTGTGATCCGCTGCTGTTGTATGTGAATGATATTTAGGTTTTAAGAGAATGCAATATGATGTTTAAGAGATGATATAAATACTAAAAACATTATTTTGTTTTTTTCTAACAACCATTCTGTGTCTTGTGCTATTCAGATGATATGTTGGATCCAAAGTCTGGAACTGCTACCCCTCTCCGCTCTGGCTCTGTGGGCAACTGTCGCACCACTCTTAAGAACGATGTGGACGGGGCTGAGGCCCCAGCTATGTCTAGCTCTGTGCCCGCCATCTCCAAGGCAACAGAAGGCTCCTTAGCTTCATCGTTGACCTCATCCATCGACTCGGGAGGGGCCGACAGCGCGACTATCCCTCGACCGGGGAGCCACACCATCGAGTTCTTTGAGATGTGTGCAAATCTTATTAAACTACTTGCACGATAGCTTGCAAAACAATCGCTAGCCTTTTTTTCCTATCCGAGTGTCTTTATAGCAATAAGCATGCAACCGATTCATGGCTCAATTCATCCGGCTGAGGATGGAGAGATTGTTCCATGGCACTGATGCAGGTTTGCGTTCCCAAAGCGAAAGAGATATATACTGAGCTGGCAGGGAATGTAAAGGGGTAACAGGGAAAGATGAACGACAAAGCTACTTAATAGCTAGGACAGAACAACATTTAGGTTACAATTTTCTGATCAATTTAACAGCAAATTTCCACATCCAAACGATACATATTTGCCCAAGTGAATACACTGAATTACCTGTACTGTAGCCAGTCAGTGAGTGTCAGTACAGGGAACAAGGTCAAGGTTTTGCCTGCAGAGAAGGAAGGCACCGATTGGTCGATGCGTCTGGTATTTGGGTGGCGGTCGTATAGGATGCAGGAAGCACTTTTGCACAAGTATCTTTAAATACCTGCTGCTCTTGTATTTCTCTCAGTGGGGGAACAGAGGGGATAGTGCCGGTCTATCGGAGTGCTGCACTGGCTATAAAGAGGGTTGTCAAGCCCGTCACATTCATTGGACTCTGAAGAAGTGCAATGACCCTTCTATTTCTGTCTTGTGTCAGGGACGAAAAGAATGCTTCATCAGATTTAACTTTGGTTTTCTTTTCATTTTTGGTGATTCTGAATTTGTCAGAGACTAAATTGTCATAGTTTTGTCCTTGTTGTAAACATTTGTTTGAGATCTGTCTGTCCCCTACATTTTTATATATAAAGACGTGAATATATTTATCAGTGCGTTAAGTGGACGCAGTGTTGGTTCTATTGGATTTTTTTTTCTTTACTACAATAAGATCTATTGCTGGATGGTCTATATTTTCCTTTTTTTACTGTCTGGTTTTTAAAATCAATATCACAATTTTGTTTCCTTCAATCACAAATATACTTGATTGTCTGTCCAGATAACTATAGCCTGCTTTTTACCATTTAAGAGGTATTTTGCCATGACAGTCAAAGTCTAGAAATATATCATTTTCAGTGTCACATATTAAAATGACAAGTTGATTTTGACTTTTTTTTGTTGCATTTTCTTTTCTTAGATTAATTATTAGGATTTGAGTTTGATTACTGAGTGAAATGCCTTTTGCCTACATTCAATTTGTAAATGCCAATCCATCACAAGTGTATAGGCCGAAGGGCTCAATTTGAAAATGAGAAGTAGCAACTACATGCAGTGCATAGCAGTTGAATTCATCCAAAACATTGCCATTTTCTGGGATATGTTAATGATTTGACACATTCCCTTAAAGGTGAAATTGGTTTACATAAGTTTAAACCCGAGACAGACTAGTGAGCTTGGAATGTGAAGTCCTGCTGGGTAGAACGCAACTCTGATTGAAGTAAAAACATCACACGCGTTAAGATCATAAATGTGTGGATGATTTTTATATTTGAGTAAAAAAATTCCAACGCAACCTGATACTTACAAGCTCATCCAAGTCTCAGATGTCTTGAAACACCAGTCTGATCCATTTCCTACAGTCTTACAGTTTTATGTGGTGTCTGTTGTTTGGCTGCCTTATTATCAGTACTGTTAATCAGTGTTTATGTTGAAATTCATTGCTGGTCAGAATTATTGGCATCTTTTTGCAATTTTAGTGATTTAAGTCCACCAATTATGTTTTCAATTTAAAATTCACTTTTAATTTTTTTTTAAATGATTGCATTGCAAAAAAAGTAAAAAAGACTGCTCAACTTAAAATATTCATCTGATTATGTTGATGCCAAACTATTGTAGACCTCAGTGACTGCTACCAACGTTTAATTACAGTAATTGAAAAAAATTTAAAGTAAACCAGTTTCTCATTTCATAGTCCTCATTTTCGTCTTAAGTCAATTATAATCGGCTTTTAAATAACTTTGCACATTCTACCTGTAATATCAGACACTTAAAAGTCGGAGGTGTTAGCAGTTGGTCTTGCTTTCCATTGTTTAGCTCTCCAAAGCTTTAAAAACCTGTTTCTATAAATACTTTTACATTCTAAAGATATAATGCAACAAAAATTGCCAAGGGTGACAATAATTGTGATCGTCTCGCTGTCTTGAGGGACAAATTTCAGACTGAATTATTTTTGTTGATATTTGACCTTTGTGTCTGTTTTAAACTAGAGTTTATGGAAATAGTGATCATGGTGAGAAAGACAAACTATGGTCCTGCAAAGATATTGTAAGACTAAACAATTTCTTAAGTTTTAAGAGACAGTTTCGAGGTCTGATTACAAAACCTATCATGGATGGTTTTGCAGGAAAGATGAATGTGTTCAAACCGGGACCTTTTTTTTGAAAAACATATTATGGAGTTGTCTAAGTGGACAGTTTGCAGATCTGTCAGTCTTATCTGAACTTCTTCAAAATAAATATTGTTATATTTTTGTTTGATGTGTAAAGGGACCCTTCAAGATTGAACAGTGTAAATCTGAATTGACAGTGTTGAAATCATTTGTATTCACTGCCTAATAAACTGCTAAATTGCACACGATTCTGCTGATGTTTCTGCATGCTTCCAGTCTTTTGAAAGCTTTGAGGATTAATTAGACCACATGAAGTTGAACCTTCATACCAATTTAATGTCACATGAAAAATATAAACTGTCTATCACAAGGTCATTAAAGTCCTTTGTTTTTAATACATTGAGAACAATATTGGTTCATTTATTTTCAATTTGATGATAGATAGATAGATAGATAGATAGATAGATAGATAGATAGATAGATAGATAGATAGATAGATAGATAGATAGATGGATGGATGGATGGATGGATGGATAGATGGATGGATGGATGGATAGAAATCAGGAAAAAAAATCCTCAGTTGTGTCTTTGGTGCCACCTGGTGGGGAGGAAGGGAGCGTCAGTCCCAGACGTGGTATTTTAGTAACGATAATTTCCTGAAAAATATATTTTATAATTGTAAAATGTGTTGATTAAAGAAAAAATAACGATATTTGTTCATGAGAGGGTCGTTAACATACTCTTGTCCCAACAAAAAAAAAACATTGGTTCGTGGTTCTTTAAGAGAGACCGTCAAAACATTTCCACAACTTCCGGGTCATTTATCTGGCTAAACCTTTAGCTTTCGTTAGCTCGTCCAATTTTGCACACGGAAAGCTGGAGTAGTCTGTGCGTATACCTTCACACCTGAGCGCATTTGACTGTCTTACAATACCAATAACAAAGTGAAATTAATGTTGGGTTATGTTAAAAATGTAATTGAATGTTTATGCGAGCAAACGTACCGAGGTGTCAAATGTTAGCTGGTTAGGTTACCAAAGCTAACGTTAGCTATCGTTGTTGAGACAGGGTTTGTTTTTGTTTATTTAGTGGCACGTGTATAGATAACAAGCTGTATGACCTGTGTTTGAATAAGATATGCACCTTACTTTAGAATTCGTATTAAAAGGTAGTCGTCCAGATCAATATAGTTCACAGTATGCCTATATTTAGAATGAAGAGCCTCTCCCCATTCCTTTTCTAGTACTGATTGAATACTGATAACGGATGTAGGGTTCCTTCAGAAATGTATTAATTAATTTAAAAATAAGGCTTTAATTGGTATCAAAATATCTTAAATCGTTCTTTAAAAAGAAAAGATAGAACAGGGGTTTTGGGAGTTTATGAATCAATGTTTTTTCCTGACGTTGCAATTTAAAACCAAAAATAATTTGTAGCATCTATAATGTCGCACTAATCCGCATGGCTCGATACCATATGGCCAAAAGTCTTGACATGTTTCAATAGACATTCGGGAAAAAGTGTCCCAAACCCAAAGTAATTGATGTTTTTTTTTTATTCTATTTGACCTCTTCCCTACTACAGGATGGCTTCATTTGGCTGGAAGAGGAAAGTTGGTGAGAAGGTTTCAAAGTCAGTGGTGCAGCAGTTTGAGGCGGAGGCGGAGAAGAAGATCAAAGTGAATGGACCGAGCCCGGACGAGGAGGTGGACTGGCAGCATGCCATCAAACGCCGGCGGGAGGTTCTGCTGGATGACTGTGCAACCAAGAGCACCAAGCTGAAGGGTGAGGGTGCACTGCTGGCAGAGCAAGGCAGGTGAGGGACAGTCATATTTCTCATATCTCTTTGTTGTTTATAAGACTTTCTTCAAGGGCTTATAAAATCTTAAAGGGCAACGATTAAAGCTGGGGTGGAGGATTTGGGGAGAAAATGGCAGTTGGGATAGAGATTCGAATCCAAATACCTCAACCACTCCACTTGTTCTGTTTGGTCCCTCCCCTATGGTCCCTCCCTGACACGCTTTACACCAACAAAGGCGTGCCAAAGTGAATGGACAGTCCCAACAGCCAATAAGAACAGAGAATCGGAGCCCTCGCTCTGATTGGTCAAAGTGTCAGCTCATGTTAACTTTGACAAATCAGAAGTCATATACTCCAGGTTTAAGTTAATGTTAAAAAGTAGCCTAAATTGTTATTCAAATGTTTGAATTAAATGTTTTTGCCAATGACGAGGGACATGTGATATTATAAAGTCTCCAAGTGAGGGCGCTAGTGTACAGAGCCACACAGACCTTTTCTTTTTAGGAAGAGATCAGTAAATATATATCAACCCTAATATAACCCTAACTGAACAGTATAGGAGCTGGTCTTGAAGCCAATCATAACATTTGTTTTATATTTAATAGGGATACATTGTTACAATCCACTCTAGTACCCCCCAAAGTATATTCTTGTGAGATTGTTATTTTGAGTAATAGTTACAGATCATATTATTTTAAATTTATATTTTTCTTATTCTTATATTGCTTGTGAATTACTGCATTACTACAACATCATACACAGTTGAAAGAAATCTAATGAGAGACACTGGTATAACAGGCCTTCTTCAGGAACTGTTATCTGAGATTTCTTCCATGATGATTGGCCCTTTTTAAGCCAAATAAACAATCACTTTGTGTAAACCCCACCGTCCAGAGGATGTCATGTTGTTGCCCTCGGTGACTGCCTGTAATTATATTAGGGGTTAGAAAGTGGATTCTGCTGGGGGAAATGATGTGTTTCTGCTCCATAATGGCCGCTCAGAGCTTTGAGCTGGTGTCTGCTTCAGACAGGAGCTTTTCCCGTTAAAGGCATAGACCTCTGATGTCGGTTTGTTGTTACCACCGTTTAGATGGTCATGATGTAATTGAAAAGCTCCTCTATGACCATTCTCCTCCCTGACTCACATTGTGTGCTGATAGGTGGACCTCTGATGGTTCAAGGTTTATGTAACTTATGGCTGTTAACCTAGATTTTTAAGTTCAACCAATATTGTCCTAGGTGTAGTAGTAGGCATGGGACAATATCAAAATGTATGTCATGATTATCGTGGCTTAAATCATTTCTATTCATTATATTGAAACTATTCTTTAAACTCTAACAGTGATTCTAAAACGTTCTGGAGTCACTTGAGGCAATTAAAAACAAAATCAGGAAATCGATAAAGGAGTGTATGTTCTGAAAGTGAGCTACACAGCATTATCAAGTCACTCGTGACCATGCTCACGATTATCCCAATAATTGAAATTTATCACGGTCAACGTATTGTGTAATAATCTTCATACAACAGCACATGTCTGGGACACCCTGTCCCGTCATTGTTGTCTATGTGTGAATGGGCTGGGTTACACTTTCATTCATGACGAGAGTAAAACATTCCCATTGTCTCTGAATGGATGGGTTGAACAAACCGACAAATAAAAAGAACATTACGCAATGTTTGGTTCAGTCTTTAGGCTTCTGAACCTCTGTAATAACCACGCAGCGACTCTAGTACGGCTCAATCAGCGTCATAGATAGTAAATAATAGACCAGCATTAGCTTATGACCGTTCACATTATGAATATGATTTGTGAGGCCTCATCATCCAAATCCTCCACATAGTTGGATGATTTTTCTGGCTTCCAGCTGTAATGCTGTGTCAAACTGAGCTTGAAAGATGTAATTTGGCTCTCTGAGGCTATTTGAAACAACTTCTGAAGGCCTGTTTTTGTTTTGATTTGTGGTTTGCATTAGCCTGTCAGTTTACTTACTGTTAGTGGATCCAACTTCCCTGTTTTAGGTGGGTGATATCATATGGTCATAATGTTCTAACAGTCTACTCTCTACTGCACAAGAACACTCCGCAAATACCTCAATTTGTTCACTCTTTAATCTACATATAAGATTACATTTATTTCATACCAATGATTTCAGACATGTGTTATCTCACTCTTACTTTGCCTCTCCCTCTATGGATGACCCTCCTTTGACCAACGAACAGAGATGCGATAACAGTAGAATAATAACTGACATTTTTAGCTCCCTGGCTTCATGTTTTGTATCACTTATTGCTTAATTTCCTCCAATGATTTTGCAGAGTCTTTTTTGCCTCATCTGTTTGGCAAGATTTCCACACTGCTCAAGTTCCATTTCCTTCTCTCTCTCTCTCTCTCTCTCTCTCTCTCTCTCTCTCTCTCTCTCTCTCTCTCTCTCTCTCCCCACACCTCGCTGTCTGTTAAATAGCAGCGTGCTTGATCCCGTTCCTGGCCATAGTCCGAGTTTTGTAACTGATGGACCGGTGTTTATGGTCTCATTGTGTGGGTATAATATTTCAGGATATCCTTCTTTGTAAAGCTATTAAAGATGCAGACACCGCAGGCATATCGTGTTATCAAACCCGGGATTTCACCTCATCATCTGTCCAAGCCTTCTGTCTGGAGCAGGGACTATTAAAATGATTCTTGAGACAATATTGACTTGAGGTGGAGAGGGGTTGTTAGAGGGAGCACAATCAAATTCCCCCTTTTCACTCTATTTAAGAGAGTCCGAATATCGATCAATTACATTTAAAAACAAATATTTGAGTACAAATGAGTAGGCCTAATAACAGAAATATGACTACAGTTTTTCAGAAAAGTACATTAATCTCAGCTTTTGAGAAGTAATTTGCAAGAATGGAAGAACACGATCGGGGCAGCATTCTAAAACAGTGACTTATCCAATTCACCAGGATTGAAATAGCTTCATGATATGGAAGCAAACAAACCAAACAGGTGGATCTTTGTGAGGTTAGATAACATATCGTATCACAGGGCGGGCACTATGGAGCTATGCGATTGCACCCATGTTATGTGATCGTCTGTTTGAGTGAATCATGCTTAAGGGTTGTTGTGTTATCCAATGAAGTAAACATCAGCCAAAGTCAACACAGTGCACCTGTAGCAACCAGATTAAGGTTCATGATGCCAACAACATCAATCTCTTTTTGTGTGATAAATCCTCCACTTCTAGCATGTGAATTTGATCGTGTGTGTGTGTGTGTGTGTGTGTGTGTGTGTGTGTGTGTGTGTGTGTGTGTGTGTGTGTGTGTGTGTGTGTGTGTGTGTGTGTGTGTGTGTGTGTGTGTGTGTGTGTGTGTGTGTGTGTGTGTGTGTGTGTGTGTGTGTGTGTGTGTGTGTCTTCTTAAGGCATTCGGAGGCCATTAAGAAGTGGGATGAGGCCATTCAGCTGACTCCAGACAATCCTGAGCTGTATGAGATGAAGTCTCAGGTATATCATAAAACTATACACCACTTTTCACTCATTTTCATTACATAATTAACATTATATTCCAATGTTCAATGTTTTGGCACGTTAACCTTCCACTGCCTTGTTCATTTCTCCTCTTTCTTTCACTTCCTCTTCCACTGTCTTTGTGTATTTGTTGTCAACTTATTCTGCCATCATTCCTTAGCTGCTATCCTGCTTCCTATCTTTTTCTTTCAACATCTTGGAAAAGATTGCTCCACCCATATACGGGAAAGGTGGATAAGCCAGAGGAAGTAGACAGACCGGCAAAGCTCACTCCATTATTAGTTTCCTACGGTTTAACTCAATCAAATCTCTCTTGTATAGCCGTAACTGTTCACATCACATGGATTATTGTATGCCTAATACGATATTTTATCCATTATAGGGTATTTGAGAAGGAAATCATTAGAGGACCGGGTCTGGTAAACGTCCCCACGAAATGGATTTTTTTTCTTCTCCCTATGCTATGAATATCTTCAAGAAATTACATTAGCACAGACTTGAGTTTTTGCTTGTTTTGTGCTTAAAGACAGACCTATAGCACATCTAACCTATTACTGTCCATTATCAGTGTTAATATTATGGCTGAGAATAGGCCTGACCTCATCGTATTCCCATTACTGGCTCCAGATGACGAGGATGGCTAAACCGATGTTGCTCGTTGTTTACTTCCCCTCATCACTTTCTTCCTATTTAACTGAATCAGTGTTGTGTCTGTTACGTCCACTGGATGTCTGACTGTAGTGCGCTCTGGAAGAAAAATGGCTCCATTTATAAAAGTGTCACCACATCTTCCCAGCTGTATAAATGAGCTCACTAACCTGCTGACACTGAGAAGTGACTCAATAGGCCAATACAAATGTATTTTGTGGTAAAGTGAGGTCACAAGGTTCATTTCATCATTGTTCATTGTAAAATGGGCCCTGAAAATATCTTTTAGTATGAATCAAAGGCAGAAACATTGCTCTCCATGCATGCTAATAGTTACACAACTCTCATTACAGCTGCCCTTTTGGGTCCCAGTGTTCATACATTTATATGTTATATATATATATATATATATATATATATATATATATATATATATATATATGTATATGTATGTATATATATATATATATGTATATATATAAGTGGCTTCACTGGCTTATGATCAGACATGCCTTTGAATGAAGCATCGGTATCTAGACGATGATAACAAGATGCCTGACCTGGTTTGGGTTTTGTACATCTCGATGAATTTAATTTTATCTTCCATCTTCATTTTTGTTGTTGAAGTGTTTCAGAGAAACACTGAACACAGCACAAGAGGAACTACTTCTCACTAGTGTACGTTCATTGGTTTCTGTGGTCAACACTGCACCCGTGTCTCAGAAGAATATACGTATGAACAGATAACGAATAGCAAAATGGGCAACATAGTGAGATGGTGAACTGAGAAAAAAATAAATTTTTGAACACTTTCAGTCTAGAGATTTTTCTGTCAAAGGAGACTTGCTTTGCACACAAACCTAAACCTTAATCTTCGGATTTTCTGGCACCTTCAGTATGTTTCAGATAGAAGACTACACTGCTATGTAGTGAATGGTGATAAATAAATAAAAACAACAGCATTGCCAATAATTGGTGTGCTTTTTAATAACTCGATCTCGATTATATATATACAGTATATTTATGTATATATTTTTTCTTACAGACTTATCGAAATACATGCAAATAGTACCTACATGCCAGCAAATCAAAATGAAAAAGTAGTCCTATGGAACTGAAGCATGTATCTACCTAGGGTTCTCCTTGCTCCCCACAGACAGATTTAGAGTCTTTAACCCTTTCCTATTTGTGCCCAGGTCTTGACCATCTTACAGGAGGTGTTCCCGGCCGTGAAGGCAGCAGAGATGGCCTTGAAGTTCCGCCCTCTGTGGTGGGAGGGCTGGCAGACTCTGGGCCGGGCTCAGCTCAACCTGGGAGAGGTTGACCTGGTGAGTGTGGCTGGCATTATAGCACTACTGAACACATATTATAGGAGGGCATGTTCGCAAAAGCTGTTGAGCTTGAATTCAGGGCCGCAAACAAATGAGAGTTACCAGATGGAGGAATGTGTGAGTCACTGCGAGAGGAGACACACAAAAAAAAAACTGAACATAAAAAAAAAACACTAAAATAAAATCACATAACCGTTTTGTAATTGCAGATGAAGGTGTATTAAGGGATGGCTGAGAATGTGCTCACTGCAGCGATTAAAACAAATACGCATTTGTTTTGCTTGGTTGTTTTCAAAAAGGCGCCGTTTTGCCTGTTCAAACACACCAACATTCAGGACTTTACGATGGCGCATATAAACCGTATCAACATTCGCTAAGTAGTGTTGCGCAACAATAGATGGCTTCTTACTCAGCTCATCTTCCCGCGCAGTGAGTGTCACTATTTCTTGTAAGTATGATTGATTTAGCAATCAACTGCACCTGATTTGTAACAGGCTATAAATCTTTTTTTTTTCTTTTGTCTTTGAAGATCTATTAAGGTACGTCATGTTATATCTGTTTACCCGCTGTTTGAAAACTCCATGCCTTTGCCTCTGAAAATGAAGTCCCGTATTTTAAAGCACGCCCAAGCTGCCCAGAGGCTTTGACGATTGCTTAAATTGGCCCGGGAACACGCCCGGACCTGTGTGTGTTTGAAACCTGTAAATCACAAGTTGCACTGTTTGGCCCATTTACAGCCATGCACAGAAGGCTGAACTCAGAAAACCTTTACCTAACGGGCACTGTGTGTCTCTTGACTTGATTGAGAGACTTGTCCTACGGCACCAAAAACAAACAATGGCAAGTGTTGAAAAGTTTCTAAAGCTAAAACCAAACCAAATACTGTATAGACACACCTCCTTGAATAATGAGGCTGTTGAAAAGAAAGGCCAAAGAAAAAAACTGCACGGCTATTTTTAGCGAGGCTTGTTCATTCGAGTTTTGGAGCTTCATATGCATCGACATGTTTGAGTCGTGTCTGTTTGTGCTAAAGGTGAGTGCAGTGATCCCAAATTTTCTCCCTCATTGCACTGTTCTTTTCCGTCCATTCTTTAATTTCCACTCCTCGAGGAACATGTGGAAAGTACCCAAATTAAACAAACATACAGCTTCTATTTAGTTTTTGAGTAAAAAAATATATATATACTAATAACTGACATTTCAGCCAGACAGCTGTGTCGCCATTCATCCTCTGGGTATCATTAAGTTCTCTCTTGGCTAATGTTTTCCCAGAGGAGCCGGTTGAACTGCCTACGGAGGCATTTTGTCTATTGAAGGATTACTTTTTGAAATAAAAGAGTTGATCACCGTTCAAGATGAAACTTGGTCAGGAATGTTTCACACAAAAGTTGTAAGCAATGTTGGCTCGATGCGACATTCCCATTAAGAGGTTTATAAGAAGCCTCAGTCTAGAATCAGACATACTTTATTGATCCCCGCAGGGAAACTCGGTACCAAGTTAATGGCAGTTAGGAAGACCGTCTTTGAAAAAGACTCAATGACATATTGAAGATAATCTTTTTGCAGTGTGGTGTATTTTTTGATTATCCCCTGCTCAGGGCCAATAAAGGCTAGTGTGGAAAAAACTGTTTGTATTTGCTTCTGCCCTTTAAATGTTTGATGTTTGGATGCATCATTGACACTTCCTCTGCCTCAAAGTTCCTCCAGTATTTACATCAAGCAAAATGAGGTACAACTACATTTAGTAGTTAATTTCAATGCTTCAGATACATATTTATATCAAAAGGCCTATGTGTGATTTAAAATCCCTAATTCTTAAACTCCATATAGTTGGGGGACATGCGATAGTTTGATAAAAATATAGAGTGTATATCATAACTTTATTCCTCAGTATGAGCAGCCCTGTGCCTCAAACTCCTCCGTGAAAATGTGTTGAGTGCTCTTTGAGTTACAATAAATGGTTTTGTCTCCAGCAATAGAGTGCCAGTAAAGTTCACTCATATTTATTTCATCTAATTAGCTTCATTGGCACAGATATCCCATTACATTACTGGTTTTCGATCCCTCAACTTAAAATATGCTCGACAGATTTCAAACATCTGTGAGAAATCAATTATGACCTCATCAGTCAACTCCAACAGCACATATTGTTGGATCTATTTCTCAGGCAGAACTCCGTCACAGCTTAAGGTTTACGTCCATAGCCTGTATATAAAAGACGTCAGGTCCCATAAACGATCGGAGGCCGCTTGTAATTCTGTTCAATAGGACAATACTTTTCACATCAGTCTACAGCTGCACAGTCAGCTAACGGATATTGATGACTCCTTAATGAAACCATAGATCTACCTGCAGTAAAACACAAAAGCTGTAATGGTCTTGTTCCTTGACAAACTGATGATGCAGCCGCCTGCTCATTCTGCTGCACAGTGTCACACCATTAATCTGATCCCACACACGGGCCTGGAAGAATTAGAGTTTTAAATTAGTTGGAAGCTATAAAATCACCTTGGCTAGCAGATTGAGCAATTACACCTGTCTTACACGACCACCCAAATTCAGTTTAGAATGCTCTGGTTCTTATTACACAATACGTGTTTTGAACAGCAGTTCTCCTCCCAAACAATGAATGTTGCCATGGAGACCGTTTGATACGCCCACGCGGTCAGGTCAAAAAATTATTTAACTGGGTTTTATAATATTTATGAACATCCATTTTCAATCAGATTTTTGTAAAAGCATTTTAAGACAGCCAACTTTGATATCATATATTGATTTTTTTTAAATATTTTAGACCATGTTTACCAGAGCTTTTAATGTCATGCGGTATACTTGTTCCCTTGTAGGCTGTGAAGTCCTTCCAGGTTGCGATCCACCTGTGCCCGTCGGAGCGCGCCCTGTGGCAGGAGGACCTGGCGTGGGCGCGCAGGTTACAGAAGCAGCACCAGATACGTGACGAGCAGGAGGCCGAGAAGCCCACCCTGAACGGCCCGGAGCTGGAGCAGGACTATGACTTTGAGTCTGACGAGGTGCTGCTAGCATGCGAGGCCGTCGCCGAGAGACAGACGCGCTACGAAGAGCTGAAACGGAGCTCGGTGGTCATAGACGCGGAGGGAAACATAAGGAATGTACTCACAGGGGAAGGGGGATCGGAGGACACAGCAGAGACACCCTCAAAGGAACAGTTTATCAAAGCAAGAAGACATTGAGTTTTTCTCAGCATGGACTGATTGTTTCTTTGAGTGAGTGAAGTTGTAGCATAAAAAAAATATATATATTTGCAAGTAAACAAGAGAACTCAAACTCACATTCTTATGAAGGTTTATATGCAAACAGATTGAAAGACAATTAAGTTTTGTTGTTTTCTCCCTTTAATGTTAATCGTGGTGAATGTGCATATAAAGATTTTACGTGTTCTGGCTCATTGAGTTTTAGACAGCCAAGAAAACAACTCCAGGCATATTTCAGTCGACTCATCACCCAATGAGAGCCTCATTTAGCAAAGATGCATAAACATAGATGTAATTGTTCTGTTTCGTCTTAATGTGGACATTTATTTTTAAAATCAAGAATATAATACATTTTGATGAAGAATTTTTTTTTTTTTTTTCTAATTGACATAGGCAGCCTTTTCCTTCAGTACTGTTTATACAGTTTAGAATCAAATAACATTACAAATGTATGTGTGTGTGTGTATATATATATATATATATATATATATATATATATATATATACGAGAAACATTAAGCTCTTATACTAGAGGTTAAAAGCTGCTAACACATTAGGGAATAAACGCGATCAATCATTTAGGTTAAAGCTGTTTTCTCCTGTAGTACATTCAATTAATAATCAGAATTTAGCGTCTCACCAGGATTAAGGTTTATGGACCAAAATCAAAGTAAAGAAAAAGACGTGGTAAAGATTTGACAGAATTATATAGTTTCCCGTCTAAACCGGAAAATAATAATGACAAATAGTTATGGTGATTTTCAAACAACGTGCATCAATTCTAATTGTCGAATATTAATCACCTGTGAGGTTTCAATGTGTCTGTGTTTGTGAAACAGGTTGTAGCTAAAAAGAAGCATGTATGCTCAGTGCGCTGTCAATGTGTAAATAAACATTAATTCAAATGTGTGATAGTTCCCTGTGTTTCCTGCAATCTCTTTTATTGGGAACTTTTCGAATCGTAGGGTTATTTTGAATTTCGGTATGCAAGTATTTAGTCAAAAACTGAAGAATTGGACAAACAGAAATTTCGACCCAGATAATGGCGCTAGATGAAAAATCAGCACATCACCAATGTAATTACAATTTATCCAGAGGGGTAAATGAATGTCGGAGCCTAATTTCACAACAATCCATCGTACAGTTGTTGACATATTTCTATTAAAACCACATGTCAACAATATGGCGCTGCTACAAGGGAAGTCAGCGGATCATCATCGTCACTATGAGTAATCCTCTCGGGACCATGAATATATACACCACTTCCCGGCAGTCCATCTGATAGTTGTTGAGATGTGTGTGACTGAATGACACTGCCCTCCTCAGAGCCTTACCGCTAGCATGAGAGGAAATCTAAACGGCAAAAATGTATAGCTTAAAGCGAAAACAAAACAAATACATAATACGTTGCATAGCAGCATAAGTGTGCGATTTACCGGCAATAGTGACCAGTCATACATACCAACATATTTGTTGAGTCTTCAGAATAATAAGCAATTTGAAAACGATTATTGACAGTATTGGGTCCTGATGAATTGCAAAATCAAATAATAAAAGCATTCTGAGTTTGCACCCCTGAGGCGGACAAGCATTTGATCACACTTGCCACAACCGCAAGATTTTATTTGCAATAGCAAAGAACATGAAAGGGTAAAAGACAGAACACTAAACAGTAAACCACAAGCAACAGAGTGCTCTGTTTTTGTTTTTCTAACCGCTTTAGTAACAGTAAGTCATTGTTTCCAATTTGATTTTCTCCAGTAGTCTGTCATAATATGCACAACCGTCAAAGCAACAACTAAATTTACTGGTTCATTTTTTGTGTGCAAGTAAAAGTTTAATTTGGAGTAACAGGATTCTTAGCAGATAATATAAATAGAGAGAGAGAGTAACTGTTAAAAAGCTGGTGATTATTGGGGTTACTACAGTCACATCTGTTTTTCTGTAGTAACTTTGGAGAATGAAAATTCCGGAAACAGCTGGGAAACAAAAGAACTGTTAAAGAAAAATAAATAGCCTACCGTTGTGCAGGTGGTGATGGAAATGTCCTACTTTTGTATTCACTGTCAATATGTTTTCCTGTCTTTTATGTGCTTGAATAAATGCAACAAAATTGACCCGTCAGGGAATATAAAGACATGTTTTTTCCATCGTTGTTACTTCATCATTGTATTAAAATACAGAGATCCGTCATTGAACTAATTGGAAACTGCTGCAGCATCCAAGATTTCTGTGTAGTTGTGATGATGGGCAACATTCATTTTAATGGAGTTTTACAGTCTCAGTGCTCCTCAGCTTTGTGGGCCAGCGTAAATATAGAGATAATTGAGTTTCTATTAAAGGGCCAACCTGAGAATTCCCGAGATAATGAAGGGATCGGTGTGAATAGCTCTAAAAACTAGATCATATACAGTACATTTCTATGGTGGTCCTGTACAAATCCAACAACAAGTGTTAAGGTTTTCTGTTCAGTAAATAAGACCATCCTTTTATAATTATTAATATAAAAATATTCAGAAGCTTCTTGTCAGATAAGCAGATGCAAACTGTAAGAATCATGCGCTGTCTTTAATTTAAAACATGAGGTCAAATTGACAAAGACAGAACAAATCTCTACAAATTGACCTAAATTAAAAACAAATATAGAACGACAATGCATGATCATATTAACGGTCACACCCTAGCCTGCCACCATGGCGGGGACACACCCTGTTGCAGCTGCTGTTTATAGAAGTTGCATAATGAGACAAATGGAGAACACCTGTGTGTAACCAGGGAGTGCCAAGTGGTTTTACAGTAGGTAAAATACACATGTATTCAAATGTTCCAACTGAAGGTAAGTCCATGTCTTGGTTAACAATTTATCATGAAGACAAACTGTTTATTCAAGGTAATTGAAAACTGGATTCAATACAGAAAACACATTCACTTGATTGTGGTTATTTGTTTAATGGATTTTGCACAAAACGCGCCAACAATCTGCTTTACAGCTGCTTTTATGAATGACATGAGAACATACACCGTTTTAATTTCTGCTCTTAACATACTAACACTTTTGTTTCCCTTTAAGTACAAGTAGTTTAAACTTGTTAAAGGTCCACCACTTTGGTCAAGGTTGAAATATCTCAACAATTATTGGATGATGTGAGGTTGGCCTTTTAAATTTGGATAACTGAGGAGACCCAGGCAGAGATATGTTAGGCCTTGGGTGGTTATTAAAGAACCGTGTGCAACAGGGCCAAAGAACAGCAAGAAATCCCTTTAACCCAGCCCAACCTCCCATTAAATACCCTCCCACAAACTAATTAAGTTGGATTAAACCATTATTGTGGGAGAGGGGGGATCTTTTACACATAAGTTAACGGCATTTAGCCAAAACACTATTTACATATCGTATTTATCTAATTTATTCATCCATATATCATATAACCAACAATATATACTCCTAGTACACAGGGCCGCCCATAAGGGGTAGAAAGTGGGAAGGCTTTCTAGGGCCCAGCCACTTGGGGGGCCCATGGTCTTTGGAAGCCAAGAACCTAACTAAGCTAAACTTTATTTTTAGATTTGTATATATATATATGTCAATATCTATTCAAAGTTGGGTGTTTACACAGAGCCGCGGCTCTGCTTACAGCCATTTAAAAAGCAGTAGAAAAGCAGAAATGTTCAAAATGTTTCAGATTGAGCACAGCGGAGTGTAATTGTTTCAAACATAATCCATCCTATAAACCCTTTGTGTGCCAAATGGTGACAAAATTGGGTTTTGATATTAAACCGTTTTGGCTGGATTATATTTCCTGAGTCGTTCCTGCTCACGGAAAACACATGTAGGCCTACCTGCTACTTGTGTCTGGGTGTCGTTGTGAAAAGTATTTGGACCCTATGAAAAAACAGGTTGGGTACCTTTTGTAGTTCTTCTACATTCTTATAAAGAGGACAGGCTAGTTACTCCTTTTCCTGAGTCTACAAATAGGTTTAAATTATCTCTCTCTCTAACGTCCATTTTTGTGAAAAAGAATTTCCCTTTGGGGACTATACCTTCTAAAGGCTTTGACATAAGTCTTCAGGTTGACACGACCAGCCAGGTCTGACCAGTTTTTCACAAACCTGGCCAATTGACCAACCAGCCGGGTCTATCACAATGAAGCTGACGAGCAGCATCATCCTGTTTTAATTATTGCCGTAACCACCAAGGTCCTGCTTTCTGTATTGTTTCTAAAAATTTAAAATAAAAATAGACCTAAAAAAGTTCTTAATGCAAAGAAAGACACAAGGCACAAAGAAGTTGGAAATAATTGAAGGAACAGATTTGAGTTCAAAGATTAAGAACTTTTTTTGTAATGATTTCAGTGCTTTTGCAGTGATGAGAGCAGAATGAACTATGCCTAAATGTTGCAACCAAACATAGGCCAACTTTATAGTTTTGAAGGGTAGGTTGGTTTGGTTATTCATGTAGAGAACCGCCTTTTTTCATTTGTGTGAAGAATTTGTTGTTGATGTTGTTTTTTAAGTGTTATTTATTTCAACAATACCACCAAAAGATTTCAAATGATTTAATGTAATGTGCAGAAATACAAAAAAGTGCAATATTTGGTGCAGTCAATTAGTGTAAATGTATCTTACCAGAAGAGATAGTAGAGATCTGTTGATCTGTTAAACAATTGTGTGAGTGTAAGGGAATCAAAATAAATTTGTAGGTATACTGGGCTAAGTCAGAAATGTGCTACTATTTTAAAATAATAATGAGCCCTTGCTCCCCTAACTGTCTCTGCAATTCCCTGGTTGATAAGATAGTTAGTCTCTCTACAATACATGTATGTGTTTATTAAGGGATGAGCGCACTCACACTCATTATAGTAATAATTGTTGATAGGAGTAATGGGTAAGGGGGGCCCATTGACTGGAGGTGTTCAGGGGCCCAGCCATTTGTGTGGGCAGGCCTGCTAGTACACACACTTTCCATCTACAGAACACACATACTGGAAGGCACATCATACTACCCCCCTCAGTTACTAACACACCCAACAATCAGGAACTATAAAGAGCCTTTGGTTACACATCAGACTGTTTGCTTGAGAGGAAGGATACATCTGAGGAACCCGGGTAAGATTAGCTCATTGATTTCTCATTACATCAAACAGTACTTTGTGTAGGATTGACCTTTATGACCCCACATGTTACTCAAGCGCAAACACAACATACACATAGCATGACTGCCACATGAGATCTCAATCACAGATGGATTGTCACAACATTTTTCACAGACATTCATGGTCCCCAGTGGGCCAAACCTACCAACTTTGGTGTCCCATTAGTTGTCCTCCAGTGCAACTTGAAGTCATCAGATTCTTTTAGTTAAACATTGATAACATTTTGGATATATTTTTCATTTAATCTGTAAGGATGGTATTAGCATTTGTGGCGACAGGAACATTTTTCCTGTAGCCACCTTCAGATCAGGGCTTTCACCACTCCTGTGAATCTTTCAACATCTACCAGGTGGACTGGCACAACACTTTGTCTCAGACATTAATGGTCTCCGCACGGTCCTACTGACTTTGGCGATCCCTTCACTTTTCCTGCAGCACCACCACAAGGGTGACGTGGTTTTTCTAGAAATATGTCACAATTAATGGATGGATTTTTGTGAACTTTGGTTGAGACATTTACAGTATAAGCTGTAACTTTTTTAAGTGGTAATTTCGGAGTGCTAACATGCTAAGCTTAGAAAGCGAACATGGAAAAACATTAAACCTGCTTGATTAACATCAGCCTGTTAAGGTTATCATTGTAAGAATATTTACATTAGCATAGCACCAAGACACCCCCACATAGCAGCTATAGCGTATACTTATATAGAAATAAAGTTGGTGTCTTGTGCATGGTTGGGTGCATACTTTTCCCAAAAGATCATTTAAAACCAAGTTATTTGCGGTGGGACAATGTTTGCCTGTATGGCTAAACGTAAAACTTAGAACAAACACATTTGAGAAGCACATCATACCTTCCCCTTGCTTATTTCAACTTTCTAAAACTTGTCCAGCTAAAGATTGTAGACTCAAAGAAAGCCAAGCATTTAGAGAAGGTAATGGCACAAATCAACAAATAGACAGTAAGATTGACAATCGCATCAGAAGGCATCTGAGACGAAGAGAAACATCATGCAACAGTCTTTGATGTATGTGAAGGCTAAGACCGACACAATGTGGTGGTATCTTGAAAAAGAAACATAAGATAAGACACACACACAGATACAGTTCAGTGACCTAGAAAACTGGATGTTAACAGTTATTCAATCTTGCAGTGTCTTCTAGTCCCTGGTAACCTCATCTATAGTTCTCACTTCATTTAAAATCTTCATGCATCAAGCCCTCAATTGAACCTTAGCCCAGATAATAATAAAGTACAAATTCTGATATCGTTTTTATATCCAACACTTTCGGGAATTCATCCCTGTGCTAAAAGGCCACATCACGGACACCCCCTCCTTTTTGAGTGACATCTTCTAATAGCATTCTCCTCATAGCAGGGTCTTAAATGTCTTAAACAGCCTGTCACTTATATTGTAATGTATCATCTGATGAGGTGGCGAAAGAGTTTCCAAGAAGAATCTTTCTTTTTTGTTCTTCCTTTCACCCTGTGTTAACTTAAAATCCAATCACTGCTGTTTTGTCAATCACAATTTCCTGCCGCCCGAGAGACTTTGACGGCCATAACAGACTTCACAGTATGAGGTCACAGCTCTCTCTAATGGGATTTTGTTCCCAGTAGGAAGTTTTATTGCTCCCGGAAGGCTCTGGACCCAAGCCCGGGAGTTGGTGCGATTGGGTTGAGGAAAACCATATGTCAGCAGGTGAGCGGGGACATGCCACCTGACCTGCTTATTGAAATGTGTTTTAGCCATCAGCGCTTTGGTAGAAAGAGGTGAAAGGGATTAAAAGCTGCCCATTCTTTTTTTTCAGTGACAAGCTGGCAATGGAAACTGTAATTGGAGAGCAAGTATTTGAAAGACAGGCTTTCACTTGGGTTAGGATCTGTTTGAGCTGTATGTGAATCTGTTTATACTTGGAAATAAGTCAGTGTGTAGTAAGTTGACACCACTTTTATATACTTTCCAGCATTATTACACATGGCTCTCCAGCAGATTCAGCTGATTTGACTGGTAAAGATGGTGACCCATATACTTCAAGAAATGATCAGTATTTATTTCCATCATCAAAGTCGTTATGTTGTTGACTAATCAATCATTCATTTTCAGCAATGATTCATAGAGGCATAGTCAATAGCAGAGGCATCAGAGTCGATTTTGCTGGCTGGTCATATTTTCTGCACAGATAGTGCTGTGAAGTACGATTCTGATTCCATTTTATTTTAATATTTCTTCATTTCTTTTTACAACACCCCCAAACCTAAACTACTATCTAAAACACAGCACTTTATCATTAAGTCTAAACCCAGTGAATATGTGGCATTGTTCATTGTCAAATCACAAACAGTTAATCAATTATTAAAATTATTAATTATTTATTTTGGGTCTAGCAACTATTTTAATTGGCTGATCATTTCAAATGTAAACCTGGTAATTCCCTTCTCTTGCTATCCATGCAGGTTTACCTAAATACTTCAGACTAACAATAGTTTCAATGCATACTTCACTATACCTTGTGATTAACATTTCAGTTTCCAAAAAAAGTGACGCAAATTCTTATAGTAAATATGAATATTTAACAACTTTTATTTTCAGTTTATTCATGAGTTTCGGTACAACAGAAGTCTTTTCACAAGAGTCAACATTTTGTGGTAAACATTGAAATACGAGCATGATATTTTTTTCAATCTTTATGACAACAGCATAATTATTTTGTTGCTACACCAGGAAATTGATAGCCTGGCTCCGCCCGCCTACCTACTTCCGCTCAATTTTCATTTCACTTCAGTAGTCAGTCTGGGGCTGGGGTGTGTTCATGGAATTATGCTCTTCCAGATTTTTGGTTATCCAATCAGCGAACAGAGCGAGTGGCTTTTTAAAGTGAGGCCTTGACAGTAAAGTCTCCAACTCAAATATGTACATATATTTCAGGGTGTTGTGCATCCCCGGCAACAATAACTTTGGACCTGAAATAAACTGTTTAAGAAATATAGCTTTTGAAAAAAAAGTTGTCTTGTGGCACAACTTGCCCCCGGTGTGGTGTAAGTTGTGCCACAAGAGAGAATACCATGGGGTAAATTGTGCCATATATATCTCATAAACTGTAATGCAAGACAAATCCATTAGACAATCACTTATTTAAGGTTTATTTAAAGTAAATATTACAAAGATTGAAGAACAATTTTCTTAAACAAGGCCTAGCAGATCTAATGGTTTTACCTGCAAAGCTCACAATGACAGTCACCATCATCTTTCTGGCCATCTGAACTCTCATCAGTGGTGTCGTTAAGTGGAATGGAGATGTCAGTCTCTTCTGAGCTACTGTAGACAATCACTTTCTTTTGGTGACCAGCGTATACAGCCATGCCAATGGCACAACTCTCAGAAATGTACTTTGCACTAGCTCCCCGCCCTTGTAGAACCAACTGCCACCTGGCATATGCGATTCCCCCTCCATTTCTGCCTTTAAATCAAGGCTCAAAACCCATCTGTACACCCTGGTTTTTCCTCCCCATTAACTATCTTACCTCTGCACTACTATCCTTGTTTATATGTGGATGTCTGGGCTTTATGTCTTTTATTTTTGTTATTTCACCTTCATTTTTTACCTACTGAATGCACAATGTTCAGCACTTTGGACACTGCAAACTGTTATAAATGTGCTTTTATAAATACATTTTACTTACTTACTTATAACTCACCCCAGGCCCTCTGGCACAAATCACCCCAACCCCAGAATGTTGGATAATAAGCATGATGCAGCAGTTTAGGGCTGACATCGTGCTAACTATATAGACACAAAGTGTAGCATAATAAAGCACTAAAACACGTGTCAAATGTTTTCAAACGTGTCTATAATTCTTCAGACACAATAATCAAAAAACCTTGATCATGGAAGTTTTACTTTGAAAGGCAAAAAACTGTTTTTTGAGCTTAAATGTGCTTATATCTTATTCCATGTTTCTCCCTTCTTTACAGGATGAGTCAAATGGATGGCTCTTCTTAAATATGTGGTCACATTGCCAATTTCTTCTATGGTTTTCTAGATACAAGGGGTGGCACAACTTCCCCACAGGCACAACTAAGGCCACTCTCCCCTACTCCGAACTCGGAAATTTACGACTTGGTAGTTCCGAACTGTCTGTGTTCCAGTGCATCTGCTCGGGAAAGTATGGACGCATACAACCTTTCTCAAATTTCCCAAATAACTAAACGTTAGGCTCTAGCAAGTTACCGTTGCCAGGTACCGGCAGATCCATAGACTACAATATGTAGTGAATTCGGAAATTTCTGAGTTCCCTGTCCAACTGGAACGCACCGTCAGAAGCCGGCTCATGACATAGGCTACGTCTGACAAAACGTGACGTGATTGGTTGGCTAATCCAGAGTGGCACTGGGCAGATCCAATAGTTTTAAACTTCAACAGACACCTGCCTCCAAGTGAGTGAACGTTTGTCAATTACAGCAGTTCCAGACCTTCTGTACAAATGAAATGAAGTACCATGGTCTGGTTGGACCAGGCTAGGAAATTGATTAAAAGAAAAGGAAAACATTTTAACCTTATCAAACAGAAAACTTAACAATGTTTTAACTTCACGTTGCCCTTACCTCATAATGTCTGATTAGGTGAGAGGAAGTGCACATTAGATTAAGGTCAAATGAAATGAATTGGGATTAACCCTTCAAAAGTACATGTAAATTAGCAATTTTATAGTAACACATTGCTTTTGAAGGCCCCCTAACGTCCTCCAGTGTCTATTGTGGGAAAGCCACAGTATAGCTGACTTTTATTATGAAATGCAGTGGATGGTATGATCCTAGCTTTGATCTTTGAGCTGCTCCGTCAACCAGCTTGACATAATTGTTTTCAAATGTTTCTACGAGCCTAAAAAGAAAAGCTATGCCTATATTCATCTTGTACCGATTTAAAAATGGCTCCACACGATCTGGACCTTCTCACAGAGAAGACTATACAGTCATTTCATACATACAATAAATTAACATTATGGAGCACTGTTCACATTTTAACATGAATTCTTTTTGCAGTCTCGCAGGTTGTCAAAACGATACGAAACGAACAATAAAAACAGCCTAGCAGTGGTTTCAGAATTCAAAAAAGTGCAACAAAAGAGCTTACATACAACGTCACATCCTCTGCAGATTTGTGTTGATTTTAAATGTTGTGTGATTTTACTGTGGTGTATTTAGGAATATGGTGTTTGTGTTATGGGTTATTAAGTTATGGATGAGGAGTAATACATTGATGATGGGTATTAAGTTCAGTAATACATCTGTCAAACTACAGTTCACATAGATGTGGATGACCATTCAATCTTTAGATGATTTTTCCATTAGTATCATGTCTTTGCAGGGCTCCTAATAGTTCCAATCTTCCATCCCGAGACTTTTCTCTTACTGTGATAAATGCTTTTCGAGATCACAGCGACAGTTATATGCATTTCTCCTGTATGTTTGCTGTCTCGTCCGTGAATGTCACCTTTAGAACCGGGTCTTTTGGGCACATTCGAAGCTCTTTTGGGTACCCTAGCTTTAGCCCTGGTGCTGTGTCCTCTAAATCACTCTGTGAATGCCCCCTCTGAGGCCCCTCCACCTCCTGAGGGCCCTGTAATGTCTGTGGTGTCTGTGGGGCCGGCGTCTGACCCGAGCCGCCCCTCGGCTTCGCTCGAAATGATCCAGAATTCCCGGTGTTGCCCTCCGACGGGTACAGGAAAGTCTGCGAGGTGCTCACGTTTTCGGGCAGCCCATGTGACACCAGCGAGGGGGAGTCCCGGGAGACGATGGAGGAGTTTAAGCGGTCTTGCATACAGCGGAAGTGCCTGCGGTTCCCTTGAGCCCGGCCGCCCATTCTGCAGAACAAACACTTGATCTTCTCCATCAGCTTGAGGACCACTGTCTTCCTGAGCAGGATGTAGACCCACGGGTCCAGGATGGGGTTGACGGAGGCCATGCGGATGGCCACCAGGTCTAAAGGCAGGTCTTTGTGGTTTCCGTAGAGCTGGTTCATAAAGATCCTCAACTGACGGCAAAGACAAGAAAAAAGTTGATCAATTTCTGGAACTTAAAGCCCCTGTAAACCCAAAATCATTGTAATGTAATTTTGGGAGTTAGTTGCATGATAATAAGCATCTGAAAAGAGTTCTGCATATGTATCAAGCCATATCAAAGATATTGTCATTTAAGTTTGATAAACTTTACAGAATTTCGGTTTTAGATGAGGCGGGCGATGCTCTGGTTCTTATGACACTATATGAATTTTGAACCAATCACGGGCAGTTCTCTGCCGAACATTCTATGAAAACAATGACTGTTGCCATGGATACCGTTTGATACTGCCACTTCCACACAGACCTGTCAAACGGTCTAGACAGTAAAAAAGCTGTTTTCTTTTAACTAAGTTTTATAATTACGAACATTTATTCTCATTCAGATTTTTTTTTTAAAGCTTATTAAGACTTCCAACTTTCCTATCATATGTTGATTTTTACTAGGCCTATTTTCCAGAGGCTTTAACAATCATCCATAATTTTGCACCTCAAGGAACATTTAAAATGTAGAGAGTAGAGACAGTTTGAGCTTCTCCTTTTTCTACAAGCCCGAACTTGTCCACACTTCATTTACGACGGTTAAATGATTGTTTATTTTGCATAGTCCTGTTTGGCATGATATGGTCCAATCTCAGACAGCGCTTGGCACTGACTGGATATGTGACTTCTTCTAACCACAGTAGTGTAGCCTAGAGATGGCAAGAGGCCAATGAAAGCAGAGTAACCAGAGTAACCTTTCTCACCATCATTCATCATAAGAGAGCCTTTGGCCATTGGGCTTCCCCAGAGTCTAATCACCAATCATCGTTAAACCAAACCCGGACTCACACAAGCCTTCTTGTTTGACATTTCATCAGTTATCGAAAGTGAGGTTCAGTCTTAAAATAACACCCACATTTCAGCAGGTTTTGTTTGCTGTTCTCATTCCCTCCTGATCAAACTGGCCATAAAGAAATAACTTTTTAACATTTAGAATCACTTTGAACTTTATTTTTGCAAAGAACTAGAACTTCGGTGCACCTTTTCTTCCCCCCATTTATATCTGAGCAAGCAGAAACTATGTCACATATGGGCACCTGGCAGTTTAGTTTTAAGACAGCAGACAACTGTTTTAACCTTCTCAGACAGACATTCTGGCCTCACACATATATGAGAAAGTTTGCTTGTCATCCCACACTGTGAGAGCAAACAAATGGGGGAAATCTCACAGTCTCCACCACTGGTCGTTAAAGTCTGGTGCTGAGAGCTAAAAGGATCGAATTATCAGGCACTCTTTGCAAACCATTCGTGACATTTGACACTAATCAAATCCAAGCCACTCATGTTCTTATCGGAAACTACATGTAAATGCTGTCTTTTTTTGTAAACAGTTGGATTTGCATATAAGGAGTGTGAGAGCGTTCCCCAGAGAAATGCGTCATCCATCTGACCGCAAAGATCAACACTGGTACACAGAGTTCAGTTCAGGTAGCATATTATTATGATTTACAACCGGCTGGCAGTTTAAAAAAAGAAATAATTTTAATTAAAAAAGTAAGACATGTTTTGATGTATTGCTGATCCGAGCGTCATCTTATTTCAATTCGAATCAGGTTTTAAAGGTGCACTATGCAGTATCAAGGGAGGGGGATTTGTTTACATCGTAGAGCCTGCAGTTAGTTTACAAAAACACATCAACTCTTTAGGAAATGTTGTTTATTAATTTATAAGAATATACCTTTCCACTTGTCTGACGCAGCCAAAGGTACTTAGTGCACCTTTAATATGATGCTGTTGAGGTAATTTAGTTGCATTCTGATGCATTTTCTTTCACACGGTGGCTTCTTTGTTAAAAAAATTAATTGTGACATTCTTACGCTCAAGTCATTGCGCACTTAGCCTACAACATGTTCCTGCATGGTTTAAAGTACGTTTTCAATACTCACCACTAAAGGTATGGAGCAGATGAGAACCACAGCAGACGTAGCTATCAGCAGTATGACCATCTGGATCTCTGCACCGGCTAAACGTCCGAAACTCCGTCTGCGCCTGAACTCCGCGATGCGCCGCTGGTCTGTGCCCAGAGAGGTGCGTCGCATGAACCGCTTGTGCATGAGGATCAGCGCCCCGCACACCATCACGTTACATATGACGGTGGCGAGCACGATCGCCGAATTCACACCCGCGTACATCAGATTGAAAGTCGCCACCGACGTGGTGTTGGTCTGCCAGTCAATAAAACACCACGTCTTCGAGCTTTGCAGCTTCACCTTACCGAACCCCATGGCGGGCAGCGCGCAAAACACGAAGTTGGAAATGTAGATGCCCAACAGAGTCAGCGCAGCCAGTCTTTGGTTGACGAACTGGTTGTAGAAATAGGCATGGTTGATCGCCAGGAATCTCTCCACGGACATGGCGAACACGATGCTGAGCTGGGCCAAGAAGAAGAAGAGCAGGATGAAGCCGGAGTACTGGCACAGCGACTCATCTCCCGGCCACGCGCCCTTCATGTAGGTTGCGATGGTGACCGGGCTGACCAGCAGCGTGCCCAGCAGGTCCGTCACGGCCAGCCCGCACACCAGCGCGTAGAAAGTCGTCTCCTTTTGCTCCTTTCTGGATATCCGCAGAACCACTATGGCGATGACGTTCCCCACCACCCCGAAAATGAACATGATCACCGGGATGGTGGGCGCCGGTTTCAATCTCACCTCGGCCGCCGTGGAGTTCATACCTGCAGGGACTTCTTTCAATGGTCTGCACAACGCAAATGTGTTCCTATAACTTTAAAAGCAGCAGTGGCACTTTCCATTAACGTGCATTCGCCAGGCTCTTCACCCACAAGAAGCGGATCCATCGTGTCCAAAAATGTCTCTTTTTACGCACAGAGTTTACGCTCCATAATCCACAACGTTCTCGGTGAAATCGCATGCGATCTGCAGACTAAAGACTTGAGCTCTGGTGCGAGCAGCAGTTGCTTCACCTTGTTGTCACACTCTCTCTCACACACTGACAGAGGGAAGTTTCTACTTGAGGCAGGCAGCTCCTCCTCTAGCCATATCAGTCAACCAGTGAGATCCTTGGGAACTAGTGCGCAAAGCACCACATGCTGCGAGTCGAGAGAACAGCCTTCAGAAAAACAGTGCTTCTGTGTTCGTGGTTACGGTCACAGTTTCAATTCTTCACTATCACTGAACTCCCCATGAAGTACAGCTCTATCGCCACCTTCGTCATCTCTCATTTTAAAGAGGTGAAGTGACAAATGTCGATTGGCGTAAACATGATCGGTGCATCTAAAACAGTAGGAACAACTCTGCATATACATTTTATGAGATCAAGTCTTGTTAAACGGAATTTATTTATTTATTATTCTTTCGGACAATTCCACACAATACACAATTTTCTCTTGCAAATATTCATACATCATACTTTGTGTTGTCCGAAGGGAGACGGAAGAAGCCAAAGGCTTATCAGGTAGACTAAATGCATGTATTCAACTACTTTACTTATGTACACTTCAAAAGTGAATATTTTCCTTTGATGCTGCTTTCTACTTCACTATGTTGCAGAGTGAAATGTAGGAATTATACTGATCCACATTTAAACAGTATAAGAATAACTACTTGTGTTTTCACCTTTTTTATATCATGATGCATTTTTTCCCTGCTAAAGTCTCCTTATTATCAAGTCATTTGAGTCTATTGTCTAGCCTATAATAAAGTGCACATACAGTCACTTCTCCTTCTTCATGTGAATCAAAACCAGGTTGAAACACTCAAAATGTCAGTGCAGAAAAACTCAGGTTTGTAATTGTACCCAGATTTATTTCGTAAGATTGTATAAGATTGGGGCTTTTTGCATTGTCAAAGACTGAGCTGATCAGTTACATACAAGTTGTTAAAATTATATATTCATCCAATTATGAATGTGTATTCAGCCATTCTGTACTTTATTTGATAATATGTATGTATTTTTTTACTCAAAGATTCTGCATAGTAATTTTATGTATGTTTTGATGCTCTTGTATTACTTTTCCTTCAATAAGGGATGAAGACTGCTACTTGTACTGCAAAACTTTCTTAACATAGGGAAATTCTCACTTCAAGCTTTGGGAGTGGACAAACTTTGCCCATGTTTGAATTAGATACTGAGGGAACAGGAAACTTCGAATGAGTTGGACTTATCCCAAGAAATGTGACCAATCAGCAACAAAGCGAGATGGTACTGATTGTCAGTTGGTCAGCAATTTCAGAGAATCTATTAGGCCTACTATGGTTCTGGGACTATTCAACACTGTTTATTTGTGTAGATTGTAATCAGATTGCTCATTAGGCATATGGGTTTATTTATATAAAAGGTTGGAATGTAAACAAACAAAGTGGACTTAAACAGCAAAAATAAACCTAAAGTTAAGAAGTAAAGATACTCTTTATACTGAATGGCCACTTCCGGAGTGTTATATTGTGACGATATTGGAATTCTGTCTTTTTATTATTGTTACTGAGAAATGAACACATTACCAGCATTTTAATGTGTAGTTTGAGGTTAATGTAGCCTGGTCCAACCAGACCATCGTACTTCATTTCATTTGTACAGAAGGTCTGGAAGTGCTGTAATTGGCAAACGTTCACTCACTTGGAGGCGGGTGTCTGTTGACGTTTAAAACTATTGGATCTGCCCAGTGCCACTCTGGATTAGCCAACCAATCGCATAACGTTTGGTCGTCACGTGTGTCATGAGCCGGCTTCTGACGGTGCGTTCCAGTTGTACAGGATACTCGGAAATGTCCGACTTCACTACATATTGTGGTCTATGGATCTACCGGTACCTGTAACTTGCTAGAGCCTAACGTTTAGTTATTTGGACGAGAAAGGTTGTCGGCGTCCATACTTTCGCGAGCAGATGCACTGGAACACAGACAGGTCGGAACTCAGAACTACCAAGTCGGAAATCTCCAAGCTCCGAGTATAAAGGAACGCAGCATTCAACTGAAACTGGAGCGCAACTTCGACGTCATCGTTCTCAGCCACTCGCTCTGTTCGCTGATTGGACGGCTGTAGATTTTCCTGAGGGAACTGAGAAATTCACCGCACCCCCAGACTGACTACTGAAGGGAAAATGAAATTTGAGCGGAAGTAGGTAGGCGGGCGGAGCCAGGCTAAGGTTAATGGAGACACCTAACAGAATTTCTATTTTTAGAAAAGTTAGCTTTAAAAGCAAAAACCTCAATAAAAAGTATTGTTTGATAGATAATTAAAGTACAGAGGAGGTGGTGCTTATTTTAACTAGTTTATATACTGGTGGATAATTAAATTTGTAACATTGAATTATTTTACAAGATGATCAAATGAAAATAAGAAGAATGGAAAGTTACTTTCCGCCACTGCTGTGCAGACTTATAGATTGTATTTACAAAAAAATATCAATTAAAAAAAGTATGATACGGTGTGGTTAACATGATCTCAACCACATTAAAATGCTTACATGTTATGTCATTAGAATTCATAATCCCATAATCTAAAATACACTTATGGGGGCAGTCTGCATACATTGACTTTTGATACATAAGAGCAATTTATTAAATGGAGTCCATTTATTTTAAATGTGGGACTTTAAATTGCCCCATTGTTGCATTTACTTACTCACACTTTCGAAGCTTTTTATTCTATGCGAGGCAAGTTTAATTTATTTGCGGATCACAATGTTTGTCATAACAATTAAGACGAGATATAAAAGCAATGCGAGACATTATGAAAAGACAACTATAACTAGGATAACACGTTATTCAATTTACTATATAAAACAATAGAGACAAAAGCTGCACCTTCAAATACATTTCTCACATGCTCATCACATTGTTGAGTAAAGGGAGCTCAGAATGAGTCAGAGTCGCCATGAGGGTGAATGGTGCTATACTCAAAATATAATGGTTATGACACTTTTTTCCAGAAATATGTCGCTGCAAATTTTCCTGAAGAGGTGGCACAGGACTACAAAAATAATGAACCCACTGCACAGGACTACAAAAAGAATGAACCCTCTATAAGTTCATTTTGTTTCACACACTCGGATCACAAAGGTTAGAAGCATGTGAACACACCATTGCACGATCTTGAAAGTGCTTTCGGCTTGTGGTCGCAGCACCTCTCAACCGCCGAGATTCCACTGAGTCAGTTCAAGAGGCTGCAAAGATGCCGAGCAAAAAGGCAATGCATATTAAGTCAACTCTGTTTAAGCTAAATCATTTTTAGAGAAACATTTGTTCAAGAATCTGAATCTTAAAAGCAGTTTTATATTTAAATAAAAGTTGGGATTTTTAATGTAGAGTCACACTCAAACACACCTGAACATTACATAATCATCTATAGTATACATGTCCGACATTATTTTTGATGCTGTATTTTACTAAAGCCAAACTTTTTTTTTCTGCCTTCTGTTTTACTTCAAGGCAACTGAATTGTGTTCACAAACAACAGCTGCAGCAGATAAATATCTAACTGTTTGTTAGGACGCTGTTCAGGAAGTTGATAGTGTGTTAAGCTAATCAAACAGAAAGTCAATAACACATTCATTCAGTTATTTGTGATCCGTAAACAAAATGTTTTTCGAAGGCAGGATGTTAGTGTTCGTACACCGTGACAAAGCGCTGGGGTGATGTGTAGTGCGCTGCGAATTAGTCATGTGCTACTAACTAGACTACAAAAAACCTATGCAGGTAGGCAACAACTTCCTCTGACCTCGAGGTGAAGTTTTTCTTTCACTCATACAAAGAAAAAGGCAAAAAATCATCTATCAAGTCATAGCTCTGGAAATACCCTTTGTGAGAATTGGAAGGTTTTGTGTTCACAGAAAGTGTTACATTATGGGTTGTTTGTAGCCTCAGTGTTGTGTCTTCAAGTCTGTTTACACACAGCCTTTTAGAGTAAGTCGACCTTAAAAAAACGTTTTGTTTTTGTTTGTTTCACTACGCAGGAGTGTTTGGAGGCTCACGTAACATGTTTGACCACCGAGGAGGAAATAATTTCATGTTGAGCGAAAAAACGAGTTTAAAATGTAGTGGTCGAATTATCTTTCTAGAAACCAAGAATCAACACCGTCGCAGAAGACAAGGAGCTCAAAGACACTGAAAGATTGTCTGAAAAATGCTAACCGCCATATGGAAATAATTCTGACATATATCTATATATCTGATATATTGGACCTACATTATTTTGTCTCAGATACACAATTCAAAATTGATGCTGAAGTGGCTCTACGTTAGCTGCAAATGCAATGATGCCACTATAAGAACTATTTGACAACTTGTTTTGAAGTTCTTCAGCCCCCCAGTGTCCTAAAATCATTTAGTTCAGCTTTAAGGTGTGACTACAGTACTAGGTTATGTCATTAATAACAGAGGGTCATGTAGCGGGCACCATGTTGAAACTGTCAACTTCCCTCATTCTGTGCAGTTGTTCTTTCGCCTCTACTTCTTCCGATGTGGAAAATATCTGATCCTTGTCACTCTACGGCTCTTGAGAGTAATACAAAACCATAACGTTGTACGTAATGTTTCCACATTGGCCTTTGATGTAAATCCTTTCTTCTTCTTCTTTTTTAACTGCTCTCACAATCACACAATGCTAATGTTACGGCTATTGGCAAGGATGCAGGAGCACAGATGGCAGCGTTTCCCGCACTTGTTGACACAGCTCCGTTCAAGATATCATCTTCATTTTCACCACCACCTTCCCAGGAACCTTTCACATTCCCACCGATCCTCCCTAGTTTATCCAAGCAAAAGGTAGCTCTATCAACTGATCTATATTCTGGATAATAATAACCTCTGGCAGCAGACAAGCTACTGTGTAAAGATCCTAGTGTTTTTTTTATTTTTTATAGCAGATGCCTTAAGCCAAAGTGACTTCATACTTTGGCCAATAGTATGACGGGCTTTGTCTAGATACCACAAAGGCCAACACTGGATTTGCTGCACAAGGACTGAGAATAGATCCCTAATCTAAAGACAGTGATGTTACCTGCTGAATTTACCATTAACAATTATCTATTAATACTTACATCAAAGAGAGACACACAAAATAAAACCTAAGGCAGCATAGTTTTGTTAGCTGTATATTGACAGCTTGGCAACTAGACAATACAGCACAACCCACGCACTTCTCTTGGGAAAAATAAAGTGCTGCCGGCCTTAACGCCTTTCAACCTTTTACACGCTCTTCATCCAGGACTCCCTTGTAAAAGAGATTTGTAATCTCAATGAGACTTGCTGCTGGTGTGGTAGCAGAAATGTCCAGACAGTTAAATAATGGTAACGATAATATTTTTCTCATAATCAATCTCTCTCTCACTGTATTCCCTGCATAGCTAGCACCATATGTCATGAATATACCGAAAACTACTGCTGGTACTTCTCCACTGCACGCCTTATCATTGCTTAAATGGATAGATATTGTGATTGTGTTTTATTACTCTTGTCCTGTTTCTTGCCTGTATTGTTCACACTAAGCATGTTTGAGATGAAACTGTTGTTCTCTCTGCCAGCTGCCATTTACAATGGGGTGATAAGGGGGTTGCTGTTAGATGAAAGAGATATTAATCTAATGAATTTATATCTTAAGGGACACCAAACTGTATTTTTCAAATGACCTCACGACAGTTGGTTTAGGAGCAGATCCTTTGTTTAGCATTTCTTCTTTTGTAAAACTGATAACCTTTAGTGACACTACTGATAGATGAAAGCACACTGCACTGTATAAAGATTGTCTGCAAACCAAGAACGTTGTCATTCCTACTACCCTCACTCAATGGGCAGACAGGCTTGACCCTTTTCAGCTGAATCGAAAATACTCTGATTTCTGTTTGTTTTATCTACTTTCATTAAATATGTAAATGTTGAGGAGTTTCAGTTTCATTTATTCCCACAAGGTTTAACTGATATAGAATTTCTCCGACAGATATAATATAATTATTAGCAGCATGAATATGAACTAAATATGAAAGTAGGGAATGTTTTCCTCAAGATAACAAGTGAATGGCCATGTTTACTCTGTTTGTGACGTTGTCTTGTCTCTTATCTTTGCAAAGGTTAACAATTTCCAAAGACTGACTTTAAAAAATACTCACATCCTCATTTTATATATTGAAACTGTTTTTTGGTCAACATAATAATTCTTCCTGTCCAGTTTGCCTCATTCACTTACAAGTCTTACTTAGTTTAAATCATGCCAACTACTGGCTGTGACTATTTATACAATATGTTTTAGCATGTTTCCCTATGCACAGGGTTATTTTTAAACGGCGTTTCATCTGTACTTGATAATAGCCGTTGTTCAGTTTGTTTCCCCCCTGAGGGCAGAAGCTTCTCAACTCCCCCAAAACAAAATGGCTTACCAGGTAGTTTCACTTGATGTGGATTTGGCACAGTGATAGAGTGGAGAAAACAACTTTTGACTGTTGAGGCACGATGGCTGGCAGCGGATAAAATGGTATAAAAAAAATTGTAAAAAAACATTAGAGCATTACAAGAATGGTGTACGCTTAAGGACATGTCTGCTGTGGCTCTTTCACAAATATACCAAATACTCCAGTTAGGGTAAAAACTGTACAAGCTGTGTAGGCATAGAGAGTTTGAAGTTAAAGTTATGGATGGATTTAATCCTTTCGAAAAACCTTAAATTTCTTGTGAAACCAGTTGTCAATGTTCGGTCAGTATTTTTGGATGATAGCACAGACGTGAGCATGACCTGGGGCCGGTTTTAGAGAATCTTGTGGGTGGATGCAGCGATATAAAAATAGATAACTGCAGCTAGCTGGCATGAAACAAAAAGAAAGATGAGAGAAAGGTCATCACGTACACAATCCGATGTGTTCACAGTACGCCATGTTGCACCTACGGACTCACAATCCAGACATCAAATTTATTGAATCAATGAACCTCTGATAGATTTACTTATATCCTTTGGACACATTAACCGTTTTGTTTTTCTATGTGGAAATAGTATTTGGTCATGTTTGCCTTTTATAAACAACATTGCCTCAGGAGAATGAAACACAATCTTCCAAATTTAACAAAAATAAATACAGGGTTGGAATTGGACTTCACCATGAAGTATCGTAGTGATTCTCAGAGGAACGCTGCTGCTGGTGCATTCTTATGCTGTGATACATTTCATCATTCTCTATTCCCAAACGTGAGAGAGGATCTTTACGAAGACCTAATGATTCAACCACTGGCATAAAAGCTATAATAGCGTTTGATCAACATTCTTATAAAATGGCAATATTGTTTTAATTCTATTTCTTCAGAAATTTTGGAAATGTATTGAGACCTTTCTTGATGTGGAGGGTTCATCTTTATGTCTTACACTTGAAGCTGTCGTGATAAATGATGATACAGTGTTTAAAGCAAAAGGTTTATTTCAATAGCAAGGGTCCTCCGGAGGGCTCACTAATTGCCGTATACAACAGAGTGTATCTTGCAAGGAGTGACACAGTTCCTTAGAATCATCTCATATTTAAGGATCATTTGCTCCCCGGGGAGGGTGGTGGGGGGGGGGGGGGGGACGTCTAAGTTACATTACAGTGGGTTGGAGGAGAGACAGTTCAAATATGCATACATTGTTATTGTAAACATGGGAGGGGCAGGCTGACCAGAGAACAGTAGGGGGCTGTCTGTAAGAACAGCGTGTTTTATTCATATGTATAGTCAGGCTGGCTAGTTTACCCCCACAAAGCCCAGGTGCTGTTATTGCAGGACTTCTACTGCCTTGTAGAAAAAGGAATGCAAATTCCCAGAGAGGAAAACTGAAAAAGAAGGATAAATAAGTCATGTCCCTGCCTGGGAAAACCCATGATATTCTTTTGAGATCCCCCCGGAGAGATACACTCAGAGCCCCAAGCATACCACTCTTGACGACCACTACCCCCATTTTTATCTGCCTGCCCATCTCAACTCAAGTGTACTTTGTGGAGTAGGGTCATTTGACAAGACATCAGATCTAGTAGTTCAATCTTTCCCCTGGGAACTAAAGAAAACACCATAAATAAGAAGTCTACTATCGGCTGCTCGAGTGCACGTGCCCCTCAGCCCCATGAGAGCACCCTCACATTTCCCTGGATAAGGTTCATAAACCTATTTGGGATTCAAAAGAAAATCAACAGTCAGTATTACAATCAGTTTTTTTTGAGTGACAGTGTTGTGTAAGTGTCACATTCTACAGTTTCTGTCCTGCAAGTGCAGACCTGTAGTTTGTTGTTTATTTTACGGTTGGGAACAGATCAGTGAAAGGCAAGTCTTGATATGTCCGTACCCCTCTGGCAATTCTCGTGCTCCTTCAGTCAAATTCAATATTAATCATTCTAAAAAAAGAGAGAAAAATAAAAAGGATTTTATGTCTCTAAACTGCCAATGGCCAGTGCCATAAATGGCTGCGTCTATGTTTGTGTGTTTGCTTCAGAGAAAGCCCAACATCCCACATACAGTGGCTTGCGAAAGTATTCATACCCCTTGAGATTTTCCACATTTTGTCACGTTACAACCACACACGTACATTTATTTTATTGGGATTTTATGTGATAGACCAACACACAGTGGCGCATAATTGTGAAGTGGAATGAAAATGAAACATCGTTTTAAAAAAAATTTATGAATAAAAACTGAAAAGTGTGGCGTGCGAAAGTATTCAGCCCCCTTGAGTCAATACTTTGTAGAAATGCATCACTGCCATTACGGCTGCAAATCTATTGCGGTATGTCTTTATAACCTTTGCACATCTACAGACTGACATTTTTGCCATTCGTCTTTGCAAAATAGCTCAAGGTTCAGATTTAGCGTCAGATTGGATGGAGAGCGTCTGTGAACAGCAATTTTCAAGTATTTCCACATATTCTGAATTGGATTTAGGTCTGGACTTTGACTGGGCCATTCTAACACATGACTATGCTTTGATCTAAATCAAGGGTTTTCAAAGTGTGAGAGAGTGAGCCCCCCCTCAGAGAACAAATTTCAGCTGAGCCCCCTCCCCCCCCCAAAAAAAGTTCCAAGTCCCTGTGTGTTTTGAAAGATCTTTTAATTATTTTACACATTTGAAACATATTTTTGAAACATTCTAAACATCTTTGTGCGTTTTTAAACATTTTCTTTAAACATTTTAACATCTTTATCTAAGTATGTTTTTGTTTTGCTTTCTTAAAATACATTTGAACATCTTAATCCAGTGGTTCCTGCTTCCTTTAAGCATGGATAGTAGTGACTGAGTGTGCAGCGGAGTGAGAAAGATAGACAGACAGATTTGCCCAAATTATTGACTATTGTTAAATGTCCTTCACACACCCAGTTTTTTTGCTAGTGCCACATTGTCCTGCTGTGTGAAAATAGTAGCCAGCGGAGAACCAGACCCTACTAGGGGGGTCCGGTCACCTTTTTAAAGAGAAATGCATGAATCTGGTAGCCTGGCATTCCCAGACCTGCCACTAGGCGCTGGCAAATTAAATTTGCTGCGCCTGTTGGTCTGGACACTCTCCATTGAAACTTTTTCAGAAAGTCCAGAAATCCTGGCTCATGTTTCAATTGGTTCTATCTAATATGGGCGGATGACGACAGTGACGTGCATGCGACGTCGAAGCCGTGATAGTAAACATCAAAGATGGCTGCGGATATGCTGTGTGAGTTTGAGACTGCTTTGGCCTCGACCCTTTACGATTTGGAAGACGGCACTCAAATCTTTCATTAGCAAGTGGAATGTTCTGTTTTGCCGACCGACCACGGCAAAAATGTAATTTAACAGTTTAACAGCTGTTCGCTAAACGAACAGGGCTTAATACGTCACCTTGTGCATCGCTCTGATTGGTTGTAGTGCTATCCAACTGCATGCAGTGGCATTTGAAATGCACGAGTAGGAGCCGCCCCTTGAGTTGGAAATTACTATTGATCGTGGCCAGACCCTCTATCATTCAAGATATCAGGATCTGGATTTCCAGGCTATGAATCTGGTGCACTTTGAGAGTAAAATTAAGAGGCTAAATATGAGGAATTGTGTGAACAAATAATTTGGAGACACTGGGTCAGATGAAGTAGAAGCTATTGAAGAAAGACACATGAATTTTCTATAAAAATATTAATCTAAAATAAAATATTATGCAGGGTCCTCTGGGTTGGGCTTGGTGCTCTTTTTCTTTAACAAGACATATTTCTCTGTAATATAATGAATGCATTTAAATGCAGTGAGAGGAACGAAGCAGAAGAACTCTTGTCCAGCTATCTTTATTTCCACAGACGAGGCTGAAATAGGCTATATAGACTATACACAGTGCATGGGAAACTGAAGACAGCCCCATTTCCAAATGTTTTTAAATAAACTCAATACACACTGTGCATGAATGTGAACGTGACATCACGTGATCAGTTAACCTCGGATTATCTCCCAGATGATCTGATTCAATTATTAGGCTATTAACAATCTAGACCAAAACATTGTATTCCTTTTTTGTATGATAACTTAAATTTGCTTAATATGATGTTAATATCAAAAACACAAACTAAATTTGTTGCCCCAGGGGGGCGCGCCCCACAGTTTGAAAACCACTGGCATTCCATAGTAGATCTGGCTGTATGTGTTGGGTAGTTGTCATGCTGGAAGGTGAACCTCCGCCCCAGTCTCAAGTCTTTTGCAGACTCTAACAAGTTTTCTTGCCTGTATTTGGCTCCATCCGTATTCCCATAAACTCTGACCAGCTTCCCTGTGCCTGCTGAAGAACAGGACCCACAATGATGCTGCCACCACCATGTTTCACGATAGGGATGGTGTGTTCAGGTTGCATTAAGGCCAAAAACTTCAAGTTTGGTCTCATCTGACCAGAGCACCTTCCTCCAACCCTTGCCACAATCCATGCGGGGGACACAACATATTCAGATGAGACCAAACTTGAAGTCTGAATGTAAATGGGGGAAACTAACACTGGGCATCACACTGAACACACCATCCTCACCGTGAAACATGGTGATGGCAGCATCAGGGCCGCCCATAAGGGGTAGAAAGTGGGAAGGCTTTCTAGGACCCAGCCACTTGGGGGCCCATGGTCTTTGGAAGCCAAGAACCTAACTAAGCTAAACTTTATTTTTAGATATTTAAATATTTATGTCAATATCTATTCAAAGTTGGGTGTTTACACAGAGACGCGGCTCCGCTTACGGCCATTTAAAAAGCAGTAGAAAAATGTTTCAGATTGAGCACAGCGGAGTGTAACTGTTTCAAATGGTGACAAGATTGGGTTTTGATATTAAACAGTTCTGTCTGGATTTTATTTCCTGAGTCGTTCCTGCTCACGGAAAACACATGTAGGCCTACCTGCTACTTGTGTCTGGGTGTCGTTGTGAAAAGTATTTGGACCCCATGAAAAAACAGGTTGGGTACCTTTTGTAGCTCTTCTACATTCTTATAAAGAGGACAGGCTAGTTACTTTTACTGAGTCTACAGGATTTACTCCTCTCTCCCCATAACATACATTTTTGTGAAAAAGAATTTCCCTTTGGGGACTATACCTTCTAAAGGCTTTGACATAAGTCTTCAGGTTGACACGACCACCCAGGTCTGACCAGTTTTTCACAAACCTGGCCAATTGACCAACCAGCCGGGTCTACCACAATGAAGCTGACGAGCAGCATCATCCTGTTTTAATTATTGCCGTAACCACCAAGGTCCTGCTTTCTGTTTTGCTTTCTTTATTAATTGTTTCTAAAAACATTAAATAAAAATAGACCTAAAAAAGTTCTTAATGCAAAGAAGTTGGAAATAATTGAAGGAACATATTTGAGTTCAAAGATTAAGAACTTTTTTTGTAATGATTTCAGTGCTTTTGCAGTGATGAGAGCAGAATGAACTGCCTAAATGTTGCAACCAAACATAGGCCAACTTTATAGTTTTGAGGGTATGTTGGTTTGGTTATTCATGTAGAGAACCGCCTTTTTTCATTTGTGTGTGAAGAATTTGTTGTTGATGTTGTTTTTTAAGTGTTATTTATTTCAAAAATACCACCAAAAGATTTCAAATGATTTAATGTCATGTGCAGAAATACAAAAAAGTGCAATATTTGGTGCAGTCAATTAGTGTAAATGTATCTTACCAGAAACTAGTAGCATAGAAAACGTGCAAATTGTGAAAAAAACTGTTTGCTTTAGTGAATACTAAAGAAGAGCAATGTCTCTGTGTGAACTGATTATTTTGTAGAGATCTGTTGATCTGTTAAACAATTGTGTGAGTGTAAGGGAATCAAAATAAATTTGTAGGTATACTGGGCTAAGTCAGAAATGTGCTACCATTTTAAAATAATAATGAGCCCTTGCTCCCCCAACTGTCTCTGCAATTCCCTGGTTGATAAGATAGTTAGTCTCTCTACAAATACATGTATTTGTTTATTGAGGGATGAGCGCACTCACACCCATTGTTGATAGGAGTAATGGTTAAGGGGGGCCCAATGACTGGAGGGTTTCAGGGGACCAGCCATTTGTGTGGGCAGGCCTGGGCAGCATCATGCTGTGGGGGTGATTTTCTTCAGCAGGGACAGGGAAGCTGGTCAAAGTTGATGGGAAGATGGATGGAGCCAAATACAGGGGGCAAAAAACTATTATAGTCTGCAACAGACTCGAGACTGGGGCACAGGTTCAATTTCCAGCAGGACAACTACCCTAAACATACAGCTAGATCTACAGTTGCATGTTTTAGATCAAAGCATAGTCATGTGGAATGGCCCAGTCAAAGTCCAGACCTCAATACAATTCAGAATGCCTTGAAAGAAGAAGAAAGACTTGCTGTTATAATATTGTCTGCTGTTTACAGACTCTCTCCATCCAATCTGATGCCGAATCTGAACCTTGAGCTATTAGGGTCAAGGTTCAAAAGGTTTCAAAGACGAATGGGCAAAAATGTCAGTCTGTAGATGTGCAAAGGTTATAAAGACTTACCCCAATAGACTTGCAGCTGTAATTGCAGCGATAGGTGGTTACACAAAGTATTGACTCAGGGGGCTGAATACTTTTGCACGTCACACTTTTCAGTTTTTTATTCATAAATGTTTTTTAAAACCATGTTTCACTTCACAATTATGCGCCACTGTGTGTTGGTCTATCACATAAAATCCTAATAAAATAAATGTACGTGTGTGGTTGTAACGTGACAAAATGTGGGAAATTTCAAGGGGTATGAATACTTTCACAAGCCACTGTAAGCTTCCCATGTAGTTATTGAGGAGTGAACACCCCAGGGAGTCGGATCAAGCCCCCACTTCTGTTCTAAAGCACAAATTCAACCCTTCAGATGAGGATGTCCTTTGGATTAAACCCGATACATTTTTTTAAACGTTATATCAGCAGTGGGGTCAGTTGCTGTTTAAGAGATTAAAAGAGAAGTTATAAACAGAGAGAGACAACTGATGTCAAGAAGTGGAAGCTGTTTGCTCGCCTTAGGCCACATGTACACCACAACGATCCAGCTAAAAACTTTTTTTTAAATGTCTGCGTTTAGACACATTTTTTTGAATACGCTCTACATGCACACGGAACCACAAAAGGAAACTAAATCTCTGTAGTACGTACATGTAGTGCATGCCAGGACAGTAGTAAAACATTTAAAAAAAAAACATAGAATTTATGTTGAAAACGTTACTCTGTTAACAGCCCCTTAGTTTTTGACAGATCATTAATAGATTTTTGTAATATTTACTATAACTCTACCTGATCATGTGTGTAAACGGATAATAAAGGATCATTGTGACAAATGCTGTACATCAATAAACACTTTGCAAGGTTCTTGTAGCTGCAAAAAAAAACATGTTGACACTGCTTTTACGTAGATGGAGCTTACCAAAAACACTGGGTTAAGATAAGGGAAGGTTTGTTCCAACAGTAAAATATTTATATAGCAACTGACTTCCTGAATATATTCTAAATAATATGTCTAATGTCAAGTATTTTAAGATGTAATGTCCTGTTCACGTGTGTCACTGAAACACTTAATCGATTTCAGATTATTAACAGGTCAACGTTCAGATGTGGTTGCACACAGTACGCATGCAGTGAGTCTTCTATCAGACTAGATTTGTCAAGCGATAGTGGAGTGTTTAGAGCAACAGTGTGAAGACACATGAGTCTGGTGTACACACTTTTACCTCGAGGCGATGTTGTCAGTTGTTGTTGAACAGTTTGTAGGCTATATATAGAGCTATGTCTTGGTCACCAATCAGGAAGACACACATTCAGAGCCTATGCATGACAAGGCTAATGCAATGATGTTTGTTAAGTCTTTAAAGCTTTGACACGGTGAAGAAGCAACAAACAACAAACTAAAGGTTAATAATTAGTCTGATAAGTTTCTCAAAAAGTGTGTGTTACGCACTCCTACTGTCTGTCTGGCCAAAGGGAGGGAAGCGCCTGGACAACCTGTGAGGTTAATGTTTAACCATCTCAAAACGGACCAATTTGCTCTGAAAACCGTTTATTTTACTCATTATTTACCCAAAGAGTTGCACTCGTGTAGCAAACAACTTTGATCAAACAGCAGTGATCATACATGAATGCAATGCAATGCATAGTAATATATATATATTCTTTTCACTGACAACATCTATTAAGTATCTAGGTTAGAGCGCAAAGTAAAGCCAGATGTCAGGCCTTCTTCTTGACTGACTTCACATTTATCCAGCATAGGTTTTTGGTCTCTCACAAGGAACTGACAAAATGTAGTTTTTGTTAAAAAAAAAAAAAAAAAATGTAGGACTACCAACCTTCTCTCCTAATAGTACACTTATACTGTAAAGCTACTCAATTATAGAAACAGGAAAAAATGCAATTGGTTGGTCCCATTCCTCGAACAGATGTAATGTTTGCACTCAGTGACTCATCGGCCAGCCGCTCTGACTCAAGAGATGGAACATACACTCTGTTCTGTACTATCTTGACAACACATGGAGACAGCTTTCATCTTTGCCTGGCGCAGTAGTGTAGTGTGTGTGTGCGTGCGTGCTTGTGTGTGTGTGTGTGTGTGTGTGTGTGTGTTTGTGAGTGTGTGCTAAAAGATAAGACTCATCTGTCCTGCAGGAGGCGAGTGGAACTGTTACACGTCCGAACCATCACTAGGGAAATTACAGGAAATATGTGACGAGCCCTGAGAGTCCTCTGTTTTTGTTTTTGCTTTAGACATGTAAACTGACTTTTGACATATTATTATATGTTTTGTTTTTATTTTGATCTCCTTTCCAAAAAATGTCCTCTCAATCGGTACATTTATGAAGAACCTAAGACACTTATGGCTATAATTATGTTCATCAGCTCCACACTCAGGTGCGGTTTTAACATAAGCTTTAGAGGAACAAGTCTCAACAGTTGCAAACTATTTCCCTCTAGCAGCTTGGAAGAGCAAACATCAAGAACTTCACGTCCCAAGGCTTGTGCAGTATTTGTTTATGTGTAAGATATAAAGCAATAGCCAGATATGAGACAAGGACTGGGCGTTATATAATTACCTCATTAAGATGCACGGCGAAACCTCTCATCCCTCCTTTCATCCTATACAACGACACAATTAACAAGTTACAGCTACGACTGCACTTCACCTAGGTTGACCCAGAATGCAACAGGTCTCTGCAGACACCGACTGTTTGAGAACGGCTGACATCGTCTGACCCGGCCGTTTACGCTATGGAAGCATCATTTAAGCATGGTGGTGGCTGTATGCCGTCTAGGCGATAAAAGCGTGTTGCATTGAGCAAACACTTCATAAGAAATCCAAAAGTACAATCTAAATGTTATTTTTTGCAGAACGGTCTAGTCTAGTGTCTTCTTAAGATGAACAGTAAAGAGAGACTATGGTGATAATTGTGTTTGTTTCCAGTGGTGGAGGGGGTTGGCTGCTCCAGGTTCCAACCAAAACATAACACCACCCAGGTTATGAAAGAATGACTGGCAGGTTGAATGCACATCTCAGAAAGGGGTTTTCATTAAAAGGACAATGGACCAAACCAAGGATCTATTGATGTGACTAAAACTTACTTTAAAAGAAAGATATTAAACGTGACATTTTAAGTGCATTGCTACAGTGATGGCCAGAATATTGTCTCTCAGTTGGGAAATTGAAAAAAGTAATGGCAGGTTATATGTAAGAAGGCTACATAACCTTTCTAATAGCTGAACAGCAGAGGAAATTACTGACATTACTATTACTTGTATTTCTACTTGTTTGGTTAACAAATGTATGAATAGGAAATAAGAAGTTGGGTGGAACAAGCAGCCAGCCTACGGTATTAACAGACCATCGGCAGCTAAGGTTAGCTTAGCCTGCATGAAGCACTCCAGACAAATCTCGACCTAAACTGACGAAAGTTTACGTACGTAGCTAGCTGAAACTAGATAGCAGCTGAGAAGACAAAACATGTAACTATGTAACAACTTTTGAGTTACTTTCATTTCGAATTGATTTGGAGTTTATGTCTTGCACAACTCCACAATTAAAGGAGCATTATTGGGATCATGAACTGTTTTATATGAGGGGGCGCCCTTAGCTCAGTTGGTAGGGCGTCCCCCCCATGGGCCTCGGCCAGCAGCGGACCCGGGTTCGATTCCAGCCCGCGGTCGTTCTCTGCATGTCATTCCCCTCTCTGCCCCATTTCAACTCTGTCGCTACACTATCAATAAAGCATAAAAATGCCAAAAAAATATCTTTAAAAAAAAAGAACTTTTTTATAATTACCAAATTATAAATTATAACCCCTTGCACTTGACCTGTACTAAAAAACACACGTCACATGACTAACGTGTTGCTAACCAACACTGTCGCTAGTTGCACTTTATGTTGTTGTCTTCATGGTGCTGTGTGGTATGCCTCATTACCCATTATTTGGATACATCAAACTGCCAATTAGATTGTAGTGGCTATTCACACCCCTCTCAATTGAATGACATACGTGTGTTTGTATGAAAGCGTGAAAGATTTACATCCCTGTGTTTCATATCAGATTTTAATGAGACAATCATAAGTCTTCAGCAGCGGCTGCTGGCATCTGTTTTGATACCACAGCGCCCCACCTGTTCTCTTCTGCATTCCTTGACAATAACCATGCTCCACTGACTGCGGCTGCACCATGAAACTCCACTCCACATGCTAGTTGGAGCTTTTAGCAGTCATGCATGTGTGTGTATGATGCATAGGGTAAATCATGTTTCTTTTCTGCACTTTTTTTTTGGTGTTCTCGGGCAGTTTCTTTATCTGTGTATCTCTGCCCTTCTTGGCTCAACCCCTCAAAGCACACACTGACTACTGTGTGAAATCTTTTCTTATCTGTGCTCAACTCTTACCATATCCCTCAGGCATCCGACAGGTTTCTGAACAACAAATATATTATCTGCTGCTACTTACAAGGAGACAAAGGAACCTTTGTTTAAATAAACTGGCACGCAGTACCTACATGCTGGCTATACCTCTGTATATAATCACTTTAATTTCAGACTTGTGGGTTTCCTCGGGCACTTGTCTTTTCACACATCCATCAACCCAGCAAATAAAAATCTCTTTTTCATCGGCAAATACTGCATGAGAGTAAGAACATCAATCTAGGTCACTTTACTTGGATGGTTTACCCTGTTTTGTTCAGGGATTTTTGTGGTCTATGTGAAATGAGTGTGGTGGTGGCGGTTACCATCTCCGGTAAGTAGATGTACTCAAGCAAATCAATAGAGTAATGATGAGCAGTTTCTGATGAAAAAATAAAAAATAAACAGTACTGTGCACGATCGTGAGTCAACAAACACATTTTCATCCTAACAGGACAAAGATATATTTGTCTAAGCCTATATTGTCAGAGTTTAGGCTTGTGTTTGCAACGTTTGGCTCAGATTCTTTTGGACGTGACAGACTTTTGATATTTCATCGCAAATAGACAAACAGATGGAGGCTTTGGCCTGATGGTGACGCCAGTGTAAGGGTCCGTAGCCCGGAGACTATATCCACAGGAAATTTATCTTAATCTGGACATTATATTAACGAAGACCTTATTATTAGATCGAACTGAGGATGAAAGGGGGAATGTTAACCCTTGGCACTAGAAGACAAGTTTGAATTATGTTTGTGAAAGTGAGTAAACAAACATTATTGGTCCCACGGGAAGTGAAGAAAAAATGTAATGAGAACGTAAAAAACCCTCCAGATTTCCTCCAACAGATACTAAAACCATTTTCTTAGTAACTTTGCAGTACATTTGCATGGACCCTTGGCTATAATAGTTTACCTGGAGGCTAAATTGTCCTTTATTCAAATTCTATTGTGTTCATTGTACTCTTATTTGCCCGATTATCCAAGCTTTTTCATGGAAAGAGCTGCAGGCTGCAAAACCAAAACAACAAGCTGAGAGACGCTAAAGCTCAGTTTCACCAAGAGAACATTTCCTGTATATGAAAAACCAGAAGTTCTTAATCAGTGATCTAATGTAATCCCTGTGTTTTGATAAGGTGTTCCTTGGCAAAACATTCACGATTTAATGTCAGTGTGTGTATGTGTGTGTGTGTGTGTGTTTGTGTGTGTGCGTGCGTGCGTGCGTGCGTGCGTGCGTGCGTGCGTGCGTGCGTGCGTGCGTGCGTGTGTGTGTCAGGATATGTCTGTACAGTGAGTTTTGCCCTCTCTGGTCGTAGAAAACCAGTGTTTTGCCACTCTATTCAACTCTCTGATCTCTTATCCATCCGGACATGCAGATAGGATTCCTGTCCATCTGTCCAAAGCAAACACATGTTCATTTGAACCACAGGCAATCAACTTTGACACCCCCCATTAAAACTAAAGGAAATTGATGTAGGTCAAAAAGTACTTGGAACAGTTTGTCCTTGTGGGCTGTGTATTGTACTCCAGCTTGAATTCATAATGTAGGGTATCGTTAAACCTTTGATTAACTCACTCAATTATTCACTTGCTTGAAAGTTCCGTCGGGTAAAAAATATTGCTTAATTACAGTTTTAACGGTCCTTTTGCAGAGGAAATACGATAGGATATAAACAGGAATGATCCATGTTGGGTTATTCCGTTTTATTGCGCAGTCCGTCAAACCTGTGGCCCTTTTTATCAGTGAAGAGTGAGAGCTAGGCAGGAGGGGATTGATGGAGAAGTCGGGGGTGAGAATGCGGGAAAGGCAAAAGAGACAAATCATTCTCTCTGCTTACATTTGTCTGAATTTAACGGAGCATGGCAGGAAAAAGACAGAAAAAATAAACATTGCCCAATGCCCAGGCAGCGCTGCGTTTCGATTTACGACACACCAAAAGAGAGTCACTACCCCTGAAACAGGCCAGTGGTCTTATTCCTGTAAATTGCAGTATAGAGTAGTAAATTACCAATAAACAAATTAGAACTAGTGAGACAAGCAAAATAAATACATTGCTGATATGCTAGGTGCATCACACACATAATTAGCTCTTATTTCTTTTCTTATTTCCTATCATTTTGTGATTGAAAGTAGGTGGAGAAACGATTGCAAGCCTTAACATTACTTCAGACGGGAATCTTTTACTTCCTTATATCAACTACGTGGACGGGCTATTGCTCAATACAGGACAGTGATATCCTTCATACAAAAGGAAGTGTACATTTTTTACCAAGCTGTATCTGACTGATCTGGATTTTGCAGGACCTGGCCACATACATTCATGAATAAGGGTAGCAGTTTAACATGTTTGAATACAACAGCAAAAACAGATGAGGCAATATAACCCTGTGTCCAAATTTGTGGTTAGAGATCACACACATTCGGTGAAAGATATGCCGCTACACTTCATGTATGACAGTGTGTGTGTTGTGTGTTGTGTGTGTGTGTTTTCATGTATCCTTTTCAGAGTGGCAGGGGTCCCTTAGGGCCTGCAGGCAGAGTGATGAAATATTTGCAGAGAAAAACAAAGCACTTCCTGTTGTAGGTGGGCGGCTTTGCACAGGCGGCTTCCTGAGTGTCAGAGCAGCTCGCTCAGTTTGAGCTTCAGACTGACAGGAACACCAGAGCGCTGCAGCAGAATGGCGTCTGTCTTCATCATCGCTGTCGCAAAAACAAAAACGCTGGATTCTTTGTAGAAAAGGAGATGTGTGGTCTTGCCTCAGTGAAAGTGGACCAGGGTGATGGGCATCAGAGTGTGTCCAGGGGCTGGAGGCTGAACGGCATGCCTTCACGCTCCATCAAGAACCTCACAGGCCCTTTCAAAACACGCCGCTCCCTCTCTTTGCAATTCTCTCTGATTGCAACATATAATAGATTTTTTTTTCTCCTGATTTACTATTGTTTTAGACATCTTGGTTGAATACACTTATTGGAAGTCACTTTGGATAAAATGTCACTCAGCTGCACGTGCAGTTTATGTGGCTAATCAAGTCAAATTTATAGACATACAGTATATGTTGCACTTGGCTGACGCCCAGCCATATCATGTTGGGAGTCTACAGAGCCCACCTGCTTGTTCTCATTTACACAGTCTGTTGGGTAACAGTAAATGAATCCAATGGACTGAGACCACAGTGGCTTGAAAAAGTATTCATACCCCTTGAACTTTTCCACATTTTGTCACGTCACAACCACACACGTACATTTATTTTATTGGGATTTCATGTGATAGACCAACACAAAGTGTTGCAGGGGAATGAAAATGAAATATGATTTACAATTTTTTTTATAAATAGAAAACTGAAAAGTGTGGCGTGCAAAAGTATTCAGCCCCCAAGAGTTGTGCAACCACCTATCGCTGCAATTACGGCTCCAAGTCTATTTGGGTATGTCTCTACCACCTTTGTACATCTACAGACTGACATTTTTGCCCGTTCATCTTTGCAAAATAGCCCGAGCGTCAGAGTCAGCGTCAGATTGGATGCAGAGTGTCTGTGAACAGCAATGTTCAAGTCTTTCCAGATATTCTCAATTGGATTTAGGTCTGGACTTTGACTGGGCCATTCTAACACATGACTATGCTTTGATCTAAACCATTCCATTGTAGATATGGCTGTATGTGTAGGGTAGTTGTCCTCATTGAAGGTGAACCTCCACCCAGTCTCAAGTCTTTTGCAGACTCTAACAGGTTTTTCTGCCCTATATTTGGCTCAATCCATCTTCCCATCAACTCTGACCTGCTTCCCTGTCCCTGCTGAAGAACAGGACCCCCACAGCATGATGCTTATCAGGGCAGAAAACCGGTTAATCTGCAACTGATTTGAGAGTGGGGTGAAAGTTCACCTCACAGCAGGACAACTACCCTAAACATACTGCCATATCTACAATGGAATGGTTTAGATCAAAGCATAGTCATGTGTTAGAATGGCTCAGTCAAAGTCCAGACCTAAATACAATTGAGAATATTGGGAAAGACTTGAAAATTGCTGTTCACAGACGCTTTCCATCCAATCTGAAGCTGAATCTGAAGCTTGAGCTATTTTGCAAAGAAGAATGGGCAAAAATGTCAGTCTGTAGATGTACAAAGCTGGTAGAGACATACCCAAATAGACTGGGAGCTGTTATTGCAGCGATAGGTGGTTCTACAACATATTGACTCAGGGGGGCTGACTTTTGCACGCCACATCTTTCAGTTTTTTTATTTACAAAAAAAAATTGAAAACCATGTTTCATTTTCATTCCACTTCACAATTATGCACCACTTTGTGTTGTTCTATCACATGAAATCCCAATAAAATAAATGTACATGTGTGGTTGTGACGTGACAAAATGTGGAAAGGTTCAAGGGGTATGAATACTTTTTCAAGCCACTGTATGTGTGTTTAAAGTTACAACACTGGCCATATGCTCACAACGTTTACATGGCTATGTAAGGGAACAAAGGTGTATTGGTAATAATATTTCAGCCCTTGGTAACATTGGATTAATCATGTCTTCACACAACACTTACCTATTATACAATTTTTTCTCTCATGCAACTTTGCAGGATATACGTTCTTACATGTATATGTTGACTCTTGTATATATCAAACACAGCTTATGTATCCTGGCAACAGGCGCAACTAAATAATACAGGGACTTCCTTAATGTTATGTTAGATACCTGTGTTTTTCCTGTCAAACAAGTCACAGTGTTAACAGTTAGAACACTTCACAGCCTGTATCTGCTCAATACAACGGCGACAAACAAATGCCGACTAAGAGCATCAGTACATTTTAAACACCATGGCACTATTTAAGATATAAAAGATAAGTACAGTATGTGCAAGTTGAAGAAACTCCTTATTAGGCTGTGAGATGTTTAGCAAAGGTCTGACATCCCGGTTTGCTGGATTTCACCTTTTAATACACTATTCTAAAACACAAGATGTTCCTTCAAGAACACACAAAGTTACAGAACATCTCAAAATGATATGCAACATTCCATTTCAAAGAATAAAAAGTAGACAAAATGTGTCATATTTGTTAGATTGTAGATTTTTTTTAAGATTTTTTTAATCAACACTTACTGCAACACCCTTTATTATCGGGGGTCGATCTGATCAGAAGGAAGTCCACCCTGTGTTCCATAAAATTGGAACAATTTCAACGTTTAAGGACAAAATGGTGTACTTTCACATATTTGGATTGAGTTAGAAAAAAAAGAGCATATTACAACAATGTGCGCTTAGTTCAATTTGGAGTCATGTATCTTTTATTTATATGTGGTTTCAAATTTTTATATTTTCTCACTCTACCCCCACAACTCCTCCCTAATAATACAAACAGGTGAATCTAATCATCTGAATGATTAGTCACTTTGGCAACAATCCGTTAAAACCCGGCCTTTGTTAGTTCCTCTTGAACACTGCTGTTATCTCAACTGTTTGCCACCTCATTCAGTGTTGTGAATCCAAACTGGACATAGATTGATGATGGTGATAAAGTCAATGACAATTCGCCTTCATAACATACAGTTAGTTAAAGGACATGAAGGACCATAAACGTTTAATGGGATGTGTGGTTCAAGTTTGTACCGGACATTACATCTGAATCCAAACAGCTCATAATATTTTCATCACAAAATAAGACAATTAAGACATCTTTATGGAGAAATTGCTGTCAGGCACAGAAAGATGATATACTGTATTTGGTTGTTTTTACAATAACAATATATCAAATGACAAAGTGGAAACTATGTGATGATGTGATTGGGGTTGCTTGTGAACCTTCATGGAAGTATCACACACCTTTTTATAGCTTTATTTAATAGCAAGATTCAGCTCATTTCTAGACCACAACTTCACAGTTTCTGATCAATTTCACTGCATAGCGTTGTTTTCACAGCAGGCAGCTGTTTGATGCGAAAAAGTTATGGGGAAGACATGATACTCAATATCATACTAGTTTCAATATTTGTATTGATTTTCCAGTAAACTACTTCCTGTATTTTTCCCAGCTTATCAATTCTTCCTGCTTCACTTTAAAGGTGTCTTTGTGTCTTATTATTTGCCCTTGTATTATTTTCATCCGAGGTGTTTCGCTGTTCTTTGCTTGTGGTGAGATCCACTTGAGTTGCATTTACATTCTTCCACTTGGCTGCTAGTGCATACAGTCAGGTCTTTAGTCGCTGGTTTACTCCTTTTAACATTGACACAAGTTAGGTCAACACTGTAAATGTATCTTTATGGGCCAGTATTACATAATTTGACCTGGCTGACCTAGGGTCAGAGCATACAGAGGAAAACTAAAGCAGATGTGTAGACATTTTTATCCGGGATACCGTCAATGATAACAAGTCAACGTTGATAAATGTGTTAGAAATGTCGGGGCGCTCCGGTGGTGTACTGGATAGAGCACACACCATATTGGCTCTGGCCTTCGTTGCAGTGGTCACGGGTTCAAATCTGACCTGTGGTCCTTTACTGCAGGTCAAGCCCTCCTCTCCCCATTTCAACTCTGTACAATCTAATAAAGCTTGAAAATGCCAAAAATAAATCTTTAAAAAAAGAAAGAAATGGAATAAATATATCGATCAAAATATTTTCTTGAAATAATACTATATTTTTATGGATTTCTGTATTTTAATTTCCTATTTAATTTAATTTATTACAAATATTTTATTTCCGCCATCTCCCATTATCATACAGAATATGTGTAAATGAGTGTATAAATGAACATAACTTAATACATAAAACAATAAAAACTAATTGTATTTATTTTAATTTATAATGTTCTGTATCCTTTTTAATTTGTGTCACTTTGTGGCCCCTGTACATTAGTGACTGAAATAATTGATTGTCTACAAAACAGCCTGTCTGAAAAGATGTGTACCCACCTCAAACTGGGCATCATGAGATTCATGTTACACTCTTGATTTTATTTCAATTAATTTCCTTTTCATAAATCATTGCGGCCTTGTAAACAGCCCCAAACCAGACTTCCTTCGTCATTGACACATCCTTTGAGAGACCTTTGACCGTTGCTGTCTCTCTCAATTTATGGCAGCTTGAAAAGTGGTACATTCCAGGACACTGTGAAATATTTGTGAATGCTTGGGAATAGTTTTTTTAGCAGAATTCTTACAATGATTAATAGTATAAAAAAGGACATCATTTGTACTCTGAGTTACTGTGTGTGTGTGTGTGTATGTGTGTGTGTGTGTGTGTGTGTGTGTGTGTGTGTGTGTGTGTGTGTGTGTGTGTGTGTGTGTGTGTGTGTGTGTGTGTGTGTGTTGTGTGTATACACTAAACCAAGTATTCCCGTCTATACACCAAACCCCAAATTATATGATTTCAAATGACATGATACCAGGAAATTATTTTCTACATTCTTAAGATTGTTGACCTCTGTGCTTTTTCACATTTTTTCAAAAATCCCCCATGCCATCATCCATTAATCCTACCATGTCCCCAGAGTCCATTGAAACCAAAAACTTAACCTCAACTTGAACTCAAGACTTGTGGATCATCACATTATCAAAACCTCAGTTAAACCACACATTGAAGGAATTGAAATAAGCCTTTTAGACAGGTTGTTAAAAGGAATAATTGTTCTGTAATTTTAAAAGGGAAGCAGATACTTTTTTAAATTAAATCTCTCTGTGTTGACAAGACTCCGGCAAGTTACTGTGCCGAACATAAAAATAGTTTGGGCAATAACACCCTATAGAAATAACAACTTTTCATTTCTACTTTAAATTTAGAGCTATATTGTGCAACTTATGTCACCCCCCATTAGGAATTCTGAGTAATTACAACAACATTGTCGGCGCATCTAAATGAGGTAAATCTTCGGTGATCGTGCATAGATTTTATACTTTCTGCTGTACCTCCAGCTTTTTTTTCTTAGCAGTAGAACCAACAACTGAATTCTTGGGAATGTCCTTAGATCCTGCGCCAGTGTCAGTGGGTGACACATTGTTTCAACTCGTTTGGCCGACATTCATTTATATGAAAAAAGTTGAGCACTAATAGCTTTAAAGGCTTCATTTTTAACACATACAAATGAGAGTGGTTTTGATAATCTCATCTAACTGTATTTTAAAGGCTATTTAAGTGTCCTCCTGATACGTAACCCAAACTGTCACCATGCCTACCCACTGATCCCATATCTGTTTGAGAGCAGGTGAATGAACGCTACATAGCTTATTTTGACATATTGCAGCTTCTGTGTTTTTGATCTCTGTCCTTTTTATCAGTGAGTTAGGGCGGATAGGGCCAGATTACCTCAACGTAGGAAACTAATGGTTTCCACAGTATTTCAGCAGTCAATTTCAGTTGGCAACATTCTTGTTTCCTGAGTAACATGGAACTGGTCAGAAGCATATCTTGCCCATCTCTTCCCTCCTGTTGAACTCATTAGGGCAAGTTTGCTGATGGTGGAGAGAGACGATAAAAATACACTTTCTGGGAACCTATCAAAGAGGGAAGGCCTCTGTGTGTCTCCAGTTTTAAAAGTTTTTTTTTACTACATACAGTCAACTCAATCAACAATTAAAATGTTCTGAGGGTGTCCCCTTTGTTTATATGTCCCTTGTTTGTTAATGTAATTCTGGTTAGATTTAGCTGTACTTTACTTCAAGGTTTTAGTCCCTTTTAAAGGTGGAGTCATAATCACTTTCTACGAAAAGTGATTTGGACAACAAGCATTCTCTAGAATCGGAGACTCCACCTTTTAATGTCCTTCCTGTCAGCTCCACCTTCTACTCTTCTCTCTCGACTTGTGCTGCCAATTTTGTCTGCACACTTCACATAGTAATGACATTTTGTGTTGAAGTATTTGTATGTGTGACAGGTAAATAACCGTACCATCAGGTAAAAAGCAGTCAAGGGATTCATGGTCTACACTACATATTATACAGTATTTATTTTATATTTAACACAGGCCTGGGACTATGGGCCGATCTGCTGCTTGCTGTAAACACACACACACACACACACACACACACACACACACGGCCACCCACTAATGTCCTTTGGTGTGAATCGTTTTAAGGAATGTGTGTGTTTATTAGCAAGAGCATGGAATGGAAAGAATTGATCCCCGATAGGGCTTTGATCAGATTAATTCATAAGCCTGACTTTATAAATGATACAAACATGATAATATTATAATGTTTTGCTTGCATATTGTACAAATAATTATGAGATTTGTGTCGTGGGGATAAATGATGTTTGTAGGCTTACCCATTTTAAGTTTGATGCTCATAGTGAAAATGCTAACATGCTGATGTTCAACACATGTAGTCTACAACCTTAACCATCTTTAGCATTATCCTGATAAGTTGAACCAAATCCCAAAGTATTAGTGGAATTTAAATGTTGCCCCTTTGATGATGTTAGTAAGATGGAAACTTTAATGGCAATACATACAATAGTTGTTGAGACTTTTAACTCAAAAATACTTATATCAAGGTATTGCAAAAGAAAAGTCATTAGACCATCACAGTCAGTAGGGTTTATCCTCATTGCCAAAAATGCAATCCATCCACTAGTAGAATTCATATAAATTGAAAATTAGAAAGTCAGAAACAGATATGATTGGTCTGCATAAAATACATCAGTATACAGTCAGTCTGTTGATAAAAAATGTGATGATGGCTACATCCGCTGAATATCCTTTTAGACACACTGTCTTGCACAAGTGGTAAATTATCTCATCGCCCAGAAGCCTTTTTATGCCCGAGCCATATCACTTGGAATTGCTAAAGTGCTGAAATGTCTCTGATGGTTGATTGAGATCTTCAGCAGCTGCGACTTACAAGTATTTACAAGTAGGAATCCGCTACAGGGAAAGAGACAGAGGGCTTGAGTTCAGGAAGAGGTAGAAAGAGAGAGAGAGACAAAACAGATATGGTGATATGTACATACAGGAGAGGGTTTATAAATGAATGCATTGATGATTGTGGTCAATCGACACCACATTGGACAAACTCGATAAAATAGCACTTTTAATTGAAGTAGGAATCCATTTCCCCGGTCTATCAGCAATACATTTAATCTGGAAACACTCTTGTTTACTGAGTCATATAAAAATGGGGGGAGGGGGCGGGGGGGTGCTATCTTCACCATCACTGCCTTCCTCTTGAAGCCATTAATGCAACACTTGTTGGTGGATGGATGATAAAAACGTTGATTGTCTGGCAGGCTCTCAGTGGGGCAAAAAGTCCATGTTGTTTTTCCGGCTGTATTATGTGTGTACTCTGGTCTTTACCAATACCAATTCCTATCATTGTATTAGTGGTGGATGCCATTTGCCCCTTATAACCAGTCTAAACATGAAAGGGGAATGTGTACCTTAGATTTATGTGGCAAAGGAATGATGTGTAAGGAGAAAGCTATGTTCTGGAGATGCTCTTTATAATGGAATGTACTGTGTGAGGTAATGTAATGGGAGATAAACAGATGAAACCAGTTCCGGTCAAATATAGGGAAATAACAAAATAATCATAATTATGTTAGCACCATGCTTTTGAATTTTAACGATATTATTTGCAGTTGCTCTGTACTAATCCTGCTGATTTAACATGCATATGTTTTGGTAAAATGGCTCACAGGTTAATATATTATACATAACTAAATTCCAGTTGCATTAATGTTTTTTGAAGTAGAAAATTGCCTAACTAGAAAATCTCTGCAAAAACTCAAGCCAAGCTTTCAAACATGATGAGTCACACAATACAATCCTTCAGCTCTGCTCATTCTATTCAGTTAGAAGGATACTTAATTGCATTAAGGAGTACAAAGGCCCAATTTGAAGCTATGTTTACAGCAGTCATCAGTACAAATATCCACTAACTCCGGGGGGCACTGTCCGTGACCTTTTGAAGGAGACACATGAGAACAAAATCCTTCCATGCGTTCGTTCATTCGAATAACTTTTTAGATCAGAACTCTCCCCTGATCCCTTAATCCCATTTCTAAAGTTTGTCGAGGTTGTTGTTTTTGAAAAATGTAAGCAAATATTGTCAGATTAATGAAAAGTGCTTGTGTTTTCTGTCAATTTCAAAACAGCGGAAAAACATAAGGAGCGGAAACATGAGGTGGATTTTGTCTTGAGCCAAGAAATCCGAAGAAAAGCGCAGGCATGTGGTTAACTTTATCTGACTAGGGGCACTGACCCTGCACTCCAAAGTCAAACAAACACATTAGGAAATACCTAAAACAGAATTATTCTATATCTATATGGACACACGATAGAAACAAAACAAACATGTACAGGAAACTGCTGTATAAAGCATGATGAAGTACCTCAAAAGTTATGTTTACTCTCTTTTGAATGTACAACTATCAGGCATACTATAACTCCCTGTAGAAAAATAAAAAGGGATGTCATTACCATTATATTTTGCCCATTGGAATATAATAATCAAACCATATATTTTGTGTTAATTAATACACTTTAGAGGTGCTGGGACACAGACTATGAGTTTTTGCACAGAGACAAGCAAGCTGTTGCTGTGTTTCCAGTCTACGGTAATCTAAGATACCCTGCTGCTGTCTGTAGCTTCATATTATCTGTACAGACATGAGAGTGGTATTGATTTTCTCATCTAACTTCCTGCATAAAAGTGAAATTGTATGAGATTATGTGCAGCAATATTTCTTGGCTGGAAGCAGTGAACCCCTGCTGATTTGATACGTATAACTCCCTATTAACTGTTGTTTTTACATGGTTTTTCAGTTCTTTTTCACAGACTATAGGCCCAATATAGACACAATCAAGGTGCAGACATAACAGGCTTTTTTGTTTATTTTCACTTTCCACTTCTTTCCGTATAGCTCTCAGCAAGAGACAAAAAGTATATTTCCACAAATTTCATATTATCTGTAAATTATTTTTCCACGATAATATCAGGACCTCCTAAGTAGATATTTTGGTGACATTTTATATATTATTAATAGTAAAATGTAATTATCTGCATACAATGTGACCAGAAGCACATTAAATAGACACTCTGATGTGATATCAAAAGGGGAATCGTTTCAAATCAAAATCAGTCAGGACATGGTATCCTTTCTCTCATGAGCTTCTGTTTCTTTGTTTCCGTGGGAAAGAAGTCAGCATTGCACTTTGAATGCGGCCGGCTGCACTACGTCTGTGGTCGGGCTGCGAGCTCTCATGTCCCCTTCTGACCTGAAGACTCCATGCTAAAAAAATGGTTTGTGATCTACTATTTGAGATAAACGCTTTCCCACAGAAAAAAATGGAGACATTGAATGCATCCCTGAATCCACTGCGGTGAGCACGTTTGTGGGCACGTGTGTTGACGGACTCTTCATTTACTCCGGACTGCCCTACTGTGTTTGAAATGAGTGAAAATGTATGTTAAGTTGTTAATAGTTCTGCCATGTGTAATGTGCAGGAATGATGGATCAGGTCACAGTTGTATTGTGGCACCAGCACGTCTTTGAAAACACAAGTATTTTATGCTGTGCACCATATAGACATGCCATTTTCCTTAAAGGTCCCATATTATGCTAAATGCACTTTTTAAATGTGTTCCAACATATCCATGCGTCCACGGTGTGCCTAGAGACTGCCAAAATATCAAAAAAAATAACCATCTCTCCTTTTCTCACTCTCCCCTTTTCTGAAACCCCCACCCCTCCCCCCAAAAACACTCCAGTCAGAATTATCCCCTTTTCTGACCTCACAAACCGTAAAGCCAGAAGCTTCCACTGTGCAGCCCACACCCCTTTTTCTTATTGGTCCACGGCCCTGACAGACAGAGGGCGAGGCGTATCTGGCTTCGCTTCCGGACAGGGGGCGGGGGGAGCTCAAAGATTGTATATTTACGAGGGGACCTGCAACTCTTTTTTTAAAAATAGGCCATTGTGAGATTAGCTGAACATCAGCATAGTATAATAAATTATCTGAAAGTTTTTTTCAGCAAACAATTAAAGAAAAACGTATTAGGGACCACTAAGACCATATAATATGGTGTATAATAGAACCGAAAAGTGTATAATATGGGAGCTTTAAAGCTATAGTGCGTAACTAATTTCACTGTCAATGCATCTACATGAGGTAAGCCTTTGGTAATGCATGTATTTTTATTCCTTCTGCTGTACGTCCAAGTTTTTTCTTAGCAGTAGAATCAACAACTGAAACATTTATTGGGCGCTTCTTGGGATTTTTCTGAGCTCCTGCGCCAGTGTTGCGGGATGCCACCAGTTTGTAAACGCTGCCATACTGAGAAATACAGAGATAGTTTTGTGGTGCTGATAGGCTTCATCAACTTTCTGTCAACTTGTTTGGCGATGGCTTGAATGTCAGCAACATTCATTTATATGAAAAAGTTATGCACCATAACTTTAAAGACTCCAACTATTTGGTTTATACAGTTGTGAGGTGCACAAACAAAAGCAGATTCAGAACGTCCTCTGAAGAAGAGATCCAGAGATCTGCATCATGTTAATGCGCCATCATCAATGTGTTCATCTGAAGATAAACAGCACATTCTGGAAGGATAGAGCTACCGAAAGGATGTGGTGCAGTAGTAATGGGGAATGAAAATGCAGCAGCTCAGACGATATGGTCGTACATTTTATACTTTGAACGGTGGAAATATTTTCGTCGCGTAACCCACAGATAAGTTATAAATTACTTGTCATTGTATTTGTGGCTCCACTGAGAGACAATGGCAAGTCTAGATATGCCGATTTCTGTTACTCCTCTAAGGATCAACTTGACAAACTGGGCATAGCAACCACGCAATCCCGCGTGACTGTAGCTCGCACGTTTCGATATTGCCCTGACGATTTCAAAATGCATTTCAAAAACATTCCCAAGCATGTCTGTCCCCTTGGCCTTTTTAAAAGCAGCCCTTACTTGGTTTTGTAAACACTGCCAAAAAAAACGCTGTGGTCTCGGAAAGAAGATCAGCATAGTAACAAGCTGGCATCCCTAGTTGGCAGAAGACAATGACATTGGCCAGGCCTCACCAATTCTGCAACACAGACCATAATACGCTTCGCAGACACACCATGTCTGGTTCAGGTTTTGTTGGGAGTCGAAATGAATACGGAAGGGAATGCAGATATTGACCTTTGACATTTGAAAAACATAAATGTTGGGAGACTGAAAAGCCATGTGACACTGAAAATGTTCTCTTGAAATTTGGGGGATGTTATTTAACACCTACATACAATATCAAATGAAGCTATGCATGCATAATAGGCCGTGAGAACCGTGGTTGTAGCTAGATCTGTAAATAAGCAACTGTTAGCTAACACGCTCACAATATTTACTTTTAAAGGCGATTGTATGTCAATGATGTGTTGACGGGGCTCTTTTTGCTGCCCAATAGTGGCCAGAAACCACACAAATGCAGGTTTAATGCTACGTTAATTACATTTGTAATTTATTTAAGTAAATAACAGTAGTTTTTTAGATTAATAAATTACTTTTTTTAAATATTAATAAAGGAAAAAAACTTAACATGGAACATCAAATGTAATATTTCAGATTATTTTATTTTGACAGTGAAAAACCACTTTGAACTTTGATCGGAGTCAAAAGTTCAAGTTCTGCATTGAGCCATGTGTTGTGTCAGTAGCACGTTATGCTTGGCCAAGGGAAACATGAAGTGCTCCTTCCTTTTTAATTTTACCCATGGGAATAAGGAAGTGAAAGAAAGACAGTGATGAAGCCCAGCCTGGATATAATAAAATGCACAGTGGGTTACATTAAAACTCATGGACAGTCACATGACAGAATAGATACATTAGGTTGGGCAATATGGAGTATTTATACATTATTAGCAACTGATTGCTTTGTGTTATGTTGACTGAGTTGACCCAGAGCCTGTCTATTGTCTTTGATTAAACTGTATAGATGCCACCTCTCCACAACTTCTGTGGCTTTCAGGGGAGGCCCACTTAAGTGTGTGTGTGTGTGTGTGTGTGTGTGTGTGTGTGTGTGTGTGTGTGTGTGTGTGTGTGTGTGTGCGCGCACGTGTTAAGTGTGCATGTGCGTGTTTTAAGTGTGCCTGTGCGTGTTTTAAGTGTGCATGTGCTTGTTTCAAGTGTGCAGGAACAGGTTTTGGATGAACATCAGTCAATGTGTTGGTGGATAACACAAAGCATCTGAGGTCAGATAAGAAGTGATTGAGCCTTTTAACCTGACATTAACCAGGAGCACAGAACAGCACGGTATGGACTCGTGAGGGGTTCCCTCTCTGTACCGAACAGCACAACATAACAAGAAGTACAAACATATTGTTCTGATCTCAGAAAGGACTGGTCTGATAAAACGGGAAGCCTTGGCTTTTCACTTGAAGTTATGAGTTATGGCGTAGACTTTTTTCTGGTCTTTATACCTGAATTTTTATGGAAAAAGTGAAGTTGATCTATTATGTTCTTTAAATAACTATCTTTTATACTACTTTGTTTCACCCATTAGATCATATTTAAAGGTACAGTGAGTAAATTATATTTGTATGACTTTAAAAGGAACTTGATAATGAATCCTACCATTTACTCTTATTCATTGTAAACAATATATGTCCTACTGCATTATTAGGTTTACTTAGTTGCACCCATCTTGGAGCTGAAGTCCCTATATTTTGTTCTTCAGTGCGTTGGTCCCAAACTCTGTGACACTGCACATGTAGTCTCACTGTGTGTGTTTAGCTAACACTACATCACTTAGCTACCAGTCTATTAACCGCTCCAGCACACGGGAGATTACGGGAAGGTTTAGCTGCAAACTGTGTTATTGCACTCTGCAGGTGCCAAGTTTTTTCCACCAAACCATTACTGTCACTGTTGTCTTAATGCCCCGTTTGAAATGGAAACAGTTGGCACTTGGCACACAGAGCATAGGGTGCATGTAGGATATAAGCTGAAGTATCTTGAGCCTGAGCTAAAAAAGATAGTCCTCAGCACTTAATGCAGGACTTACTCACATGTGAATTTATTATTAAGTTTACCTTAAAGGAGTAGTATGACATGTAAGGTAATATATGCTTAATCACTTTGATTGATTCTAAAAGTGCTAAATAATGTTTATGTTCGGGCAGAATCAGGATAGCTCTTTCCATCCGTCTTCAGTCTTTCTGCTTCGCTAATAGCATACGAACATGAGGGTGTAATCGTTTGCTATCCTAAACTGACACTCTGAGAATGACTTGCAGTACCCCCTAAAAGGTATCACTGCGTACCCTTTGCATTTGATACAAATTTTTCAACCATAGCCTGTAAGTTAAAATCTTCCATAAATATATAATGAAACAGTGAAATCTACAGGTCTAAAAGAGTAAAATTAATATGTGGCCTAACTTGTTATGGTATTGGCTAACACACACTGTCTCTTTATATTGTACCTTAACATCTTGAAGAAACGGTACATATCGCATGCATGTTACCTTGGACTAAAGTACAATAATTAACCTGAGGGAGTATAGTACATTGGTGAAGAATGTACCTTGGAGGACAGAAAGTGATTCTCAGAGAAGGCAGACACACACACACACACACACACACACACACACACACACACACACACACACTCACTCACTCACTCACTCACTCACTCACTCACTCACTCACTCACTCACTCACTCAGGACACAGTAGTTTGCTTTCCTTTTGCGGGTGTTGCTGCTTCATGGTATGGCACCACAGCTCCACTCTCTGGTTGTGTTCTAATTTAACGACGTGACAGAAATTCAGAGAAGAAGCAGCAGGCTGACAGTTAGCCTCCCCTTAAACTCCTACTGTGGAAAATGAGCTAACATACAGACGTAGAACTGAACAGGACCTCACAGATTGTACTCCTGTGTTTTCGATAATTTATGTAGAGGTTGAGTGGGAGGATTGACATCACATGGTAGATTCTCAGGCTATGACAAGTATGAGCAGTTAAAGTCCGAATCGGAGAGGAAGTGCATAGTTTAATGATGAACTCTTTATCAGTGTCGTAATGGTGACTCACAGAGATCCCACTATAGAAATAGGACATTTTGCTCTCAAGAAATTGCATACTCTCTCCTCTGTGTCATATAGCCTAACACCCGCCGGAAGCTCTCTACCTGAGAATGAGGCAAGAGCTTATTTAAAAATTTGAACTCCTCACTCTTATTGCTCTAGTTATCATCAGAATATGTGCCTAATATAAGATCAAGATAAATGGGCAATTTGTGGTGATTACATCCTCAGTGTAATTCTGAATTAAGTTGTTTATGATGGAATCAAGTGTGGAATACTTCAAGCTTTAAATGAATGAATATAAAACTTTTAAATACTATTTGAAAATGACTAACCTTTTTAATAACCATCATAAAAAAAATGCATTTCTTCCATAACATAGTCTATAAAGTAGAAGAAAGAGTTGCAGTGAAGTGTCCATCAAGTGACCCAGAGGCTGCTTAACAAATTACAGCAAAATTAGATAAGTTCAAAAACTCTTTCTGTAACAACTCAAAATATGTTAAAGGTGCTACGAGGAACTTTTACATATTTCTGAAACAGTCAAATTTTTCCTCTGATCATAAATGACATGTTGACAACAGCAAACGAGACTATCAGTGAAAAGAATGCTATTTTCATATAGTGTTTCTTTATGCCTTTGTCATAACCAAGGAACAACAGCTGGGTTGGTAAAAACACTACCACTTTTGTCTAAAGGGGGTGCGAGAATGAACACAAACTAAAAGTTACTCGGAAAACCTTCTAATTAAATATAATAGAGCAACAATGTCATTCTTTATCCTTGTCTCTTTATCACCACAAGAGGGAGCTGTCAGTCTGATAGTGGCAAAGCTTCTTCTGCACAAGATACTGAACCGCTGCTTCACTAAGAACAATTTCCTTTATTAATGACAGATGACGTTACCCCTTATTTTTCTGCCGTGTCATCCTAGACTAGACATCACGGTTATTTCTAACACCACTTTGCACCACTTTGATTTTAAGTTCTGGAACCTCTGTGGCATCTGGACAATTCTCTGCTCCATCATCAGAGCTAATGCCTCCTGGGATCGTTACCAAAAAGCCATTTCACCTTTTATAGAGTCAACAACAGCTTTTTATCTTTCTCAGACTCTGCAGGAGAAATTCTTAAAGAGCTTTAAGTCAGCCGTCTTAATTACTGTAATACAGGACTAGCAGCTTTGTGAGGCTGTGCTTGAGCTGAATGTTGTCATAAGCATATAAGCAGTAATGTTTATACTGTTCGATATATTAGTTAAGTGTGTTAGCATGCTAATATCTTTAAAAAAGACTTGACACTCAGTAGAGCTGAGGTTGATGGGCAGTAGTCTTAGTTAGTTAGCGAGTATTTAGTCATTTGACAAATTCTGACCTGATAAAAAGTTAAAGGTATTATTACTATTATATATATAGTAATATTGATATATCGTAAGGGGAACATTAACGCCTTTATGTCTGCTAGATTTCATGGCTAATCCATCCAATATGTGTTGAGACTTTTGAGTCAAAACCACAAATGCCAATCATTTGGTTATAAAGGGGAAGTAAGGGGATCACGTCGTACATGTCAATAGGATCAATTTGCTGGGAAACACTGATACCTGTTTTTCTTGCCAAACCATCCTGTAGTTGTTGTAGGATATTTCAGTCAGGACCAAAGTAGTGGACAGACTGACTTTGCCATCCCCACAACCATGCTACAAGGGTTCAGCTGGTTTAGACAGCTATGACACACGCACGCACGCACACACGCACACACACACACACGCACGCACACACACTTGCACACCTAGTCTTTTTTTTGTTGTGTTGAGGAAAGCAGGTCAGACACAATTCCTTTTTCTGCCTGGAATTATCTTTTATTTATGTATTTTTTCCGGATAGGATTTTGAATCAATAGAAAGCTAAATCCCAGCTCTGGTGTACTGTATCATACACGTATAAGGTGACGTAATCGAGCGTGTAAAGCCCTGTGCTCATATCAACTTTGATTGATTGAACTCTGCCTCACTTCCCCTCTGCCCTATCCGTGTCTGTCTCTCCCAGTTAATTTTTGTGTTCAGGCAAGCACACATTGACGCACGCACACACACACACACACACACACACACATACACATACACATACATTGGTGTTGTCAGCTCAGCGGGGGGGAAGCAGGCTGGTCCAGAGAAACACCCAGGCAGAGAGACTAGGCCTCAGTGATGGAGTGTAGTCTGTCTGTGCACCTGCGCTTTTCTCTCTTAAGGGGAAACATTCTCTCCTTGTGTTTACTTCAAGACCTGAAGTAATGCAGAATCTACTGTAGGAAACCACTTCCACCCTGTTATAAGTTCTCTTTAGAAGTGTGTCATAAAAACATGTTGCGTTATGGGCTTTTTCTCTATTTTAGTTAGCCTGGCACAGCCCACCTACCTACTTCCGCTCTATTTTAATTTCTCTTCAGTAATGAAATGAAGTACGATGGTCTGGTAGGACCAGGCTAAGTACAAGTAGCAGTGTGTCAGACTCATAATTCACAGTCCCACACACTCCACTTCCAAGACCTCTCAAGTTACTCTGTATTGCTCTCTGCTAAGCCCCCTGTGGGAAATGTGCTATTTATGATCTTTGGCCATACATGCATGTATAGGCCACTTACTGCTCTGTGTTGTTATTATGTTACAATAAAGACAAAGGCTGTCTTGGTAGCTGTAAAGAGAGGAACATTTAAGTGATGGATGTGTCGGTTTCAGCATTACGTGGAGAAAGGTTTTACTCAAGCAACAATATCCCACCGGGGAAACAGTTTATTTTAGGAGTAAAGGTCCTGCTTTGAAAACTGTAGTTAATTAAAAGTACAGAAGTATTTAAAGCACAATGTACTAGGTATAGCTTAAGTAATTCTAACTAAATACAATATTTTGGTAGTTTAATCCATAGCAAAAAGAAATCTGATTTAATATTTCATATATACTTAATTATTTTTTCTTGTGAAATCCTAATCTCCAATATAACTTGTAAATATATTTTTCTAATGAATGTTGTATTTACACAACCTTTTAATCATGCAATAGCAATACTATAAAGGTGAATTGGACATCAATGTTTCTCAAGGTGAACTGTTATCTTATAAAGCACATGCTGTCTGTTGGCTGTGTGACTGCTGGGCACGATGCCGCTATTGTGGATGTTGGCACTGCCATGACTTCCTGGGACCCCTGAAAGAAAGTTATTAATTACACCAGTGCTGTTTTTGCTATTTTAATGACCTACAGTGATTTATGGAAAAGCAAGTATATGCCTGAAATCAATTCATATTTATAGTATTATAAACTGTCTGACTGTTATGCACAAATATGCCATTATGAACATGTTGTGCCCAACTCTGCACAGGAGGAGGCAGCAAGATGCAGTCAGTGAAAATATGTTTTACCCATAAACACCCCCCCCCCTCTCTCTCATGGCAATAAGGTCTTGATTGTTGCCCCATGCCAAATTGTGGCAGATGGTTATTTTTTTCATGCCAACCAATTTTGAAAATAAACCCTCTTTGAGAAAGATGTTATGCTGCTTTACAGTTTTTCTGACATTAATAATCATTAATAATTACAGGAAATGCAAGTACAGTAGGCATGATGTGTACTTTGATGCAGCGTTATGATAATCAGAAACATATTCAAACACTGTTAGAAAAGGAAGTATGAAAAGGCAAGGTATTTACATTTCTTTCTCTGTATTATATGGTGTCTTTTGTTTCATTGCTGAAAAAATCTCTAGTTTCCTGGACACACCTAGATGTTCACACAGTGTATCACTGTTCGTCTTTGTTGTATTTTCTAAGTGACCTGCAGCATCACTGGATTTAATGTTTTGCAAGACCCATAAGGATTTCAGGTCTTTGAATTATTAAAATCCTTCTGTTTCCATTTATGAGCTGTCCGTCTACACTTGGACGCAGAAACGAATACAAGTGTGCAGGTAAGAAAAAAAAAACCTCCATCAATCCATCTATGGAAAACACATAGAGACCCACACACACACACACACACACACACACACACACACACACACACACACACACACACACACACACACACAGTGAAGTGCATCCCCATCTTTTGTCTGTGTCTGGGAGACCTTCTGGGGGCAGCCTGTTGTATTTTTAATGCCTTCTTTAATTCCCCAGCTGTTTTTGATGAATGTTTGATTCGACCTCTCGTGGCCTATAGGAGAATCTGACCAACCCAAGCCCAGCGTCCAGACCTCATGGGACCCTGAAATATTCACATCCAGGAGCTGCTGAGTGGACAGACTCCTGCTCCTGATGGCTCCTTTTTAGAGTCAATAACTTGCACCTGCAGTAACCCCATCTATGAGAACAGATCACATCAATGAGGCTTGCCAGAGGGAAATCCAGCAGGGAAAGTGTGTGTGTGTGTGTGTGTGTGTGTGTGTGTGTGTGTGTGTGTGTGTGTGTGTGTGTGTGTGTGTGTGTGTGTGTGTGTGTGTGTGTGTGTGTGTGTGTGTGTGTGTGTGTGTGTTTGTGTCCTTTTGTGCATCCCTTTGTAACTATGCACCCTGTGCCTGTCTCTGTCAAATGTGTGGCGTTTGTTCTTGCAGGAGTCAGCAAGAGTCTGTTGGCTTTCATGTAGGCAAAGTATTATTTATTTTACATTATTTTTTTTTGTTTTTTTGTTTAGATGATCCCCCTGTGAAGACTGAGCATCTTTTGTATTCAAATCACAATACATAATGGTTTGTATTTGCTGCCAAATGCATTTAACGTCTACAACATCTACAAACACACACACACACACACACACACACACACACACACACACACACACACACACACACACACACACACACACACACACACACACACACACACACACACACACACACACACACACACACTGTTCCCTTTCTAGAAAAAAAAGTCAGACTGAATTCTGTCATCTCAGTTCTTTTCATTTGCTATCCATTTGAACTGGTCCATCTTTAACCCCCCTCTGATTTCATATTTCTTTCATATGAAAACTTGCTTTTTGTTCAATGGAAGCTTTTTCAAAGTGAATCTCTTGAAACTCCAGATTAGTCTGTGAGGGATCAACCTGAGTGAGATCAAAGATTGATACTGTGATCAGATATCTGTATCCATTATCTCTGCACAAGGATATGGTAGGGTTATAAGCAAAACATATCATGTGAAGGCTATATGTCTTAGCAAATAAAGACAGAAACATCATGTTCATTTTTGGATAGTGCTTGGGTACATTTCTGTAACAAATAGCCTATCAAATGTGTGTTATGTATTTTTTGCTGTAGTTTTGCCTAATTTAAATGAAAATACCATATATCATGATAGGGAAATGTCAAAGCAAAGTCATAACATTTAAGCAATAATATTTATTTTAATCAATTACTTGTGAATTACTGGGAATTTCTCTGATATGTTGTTAAACTAAACCGTTATTGAATAAAGCTTCATAGGTTTATGGGGCCATTGGATTGGTGCTGACAATTTCATGTAATTCCCAGACTTGTTCTGCTAATATTGGAGGCATTAAATGGCACAAAATTGTTTTATGTTTTAATTTTATTACTTGATTTCCTGAAAATGTTTTCCTACAACAATTACTCTATTATAATTATAATTGCACTATGGCACTGTTTAAAAAAACTGGCATTAAAGTGGAGTTTATTATTATTATTATTATTATTATTATTATTATTATTATTATTATTATTATTATTATTATTATTATTATTATTATTATTATTATTTCTAAACGGTGCAGTATCACTTAAATTAAGTTAAACATTTATGGATTTATATATGTGTTCACCATGTTAAAAGAAAGTAATCATCACACCAGGGCTTTCAGTTAGCCTACACAGAGAATAAACCTGATGATAAATCCCTTATTTAATACAAAAGGGCGAGGCTCTATTCTGGCAATGTATGCACTGTCAGGAACATAGGGGGACTTGTAAGAGACGGATTAAAGACAATAATAATGATGGTCAATTTTTTTTGTAACAAAGGCCAGAATGTCCTGATCTTTAATCTCGATTTTGCGGCGGTGTGAAAGGCCTATTATAGGCCTTTCACACCGCCGCAAAATCGGAGCTAGTTCTGGGCTTGTTCGGAGTTAGAGCCAGTGTTTTGGTTTCACACCGCCAGAGAGCCTGCTCCGGGCCGTAAAAACCGGGGGAACTCATACCCCAGGATTGAGCAGGGTTTGATAAGAACTGCTTGCGCGAACGGTTGGGGGAGGGATTATCCTGACCAACCAGAGCAACTCAAACCTCATGCCCGCCATATTTAAAAACACCGCTACTACGAGACGTAAACATAACATAATTACCGAACGTAGCGATCAAATTGACCGGCGAGAATACGCTGTATGGGTCCTGTTTGCTTAAGAAAGCAAAGCGAGAGCCAACAAGTGTAAAAATAAGACGTATTCGCCGCTGTTGTTGTGCTTAAAGCTAGCGGTAGCTTTAGCGTTAGCCACAAGAGCAGCGGCGTCGGGTGACGTACACACACGTTTACAGTGACGTCATGACGTTGCTCTCTTGCCGGCTCCATGGCTGTCTCCGGTCGATGTGAAACCAACCGGTTCATAACTGGGATAAGGCTGTAACCAGTTTTGAACTGACCCCAACACCAGCCTGGAACTGACTCTTGGTTCATTTTGGTGTGAAAGGCCTAAGGGATTAGGTTCCAAACATAAGAAGGAAATTTACATTGCCCATAATGCAACACCATAGGACCTTCATCATTACTGGCCTAGTCTCATTTTTGCCAAGTGTTTTTACAGCCTGGTTAGTACAACTGATTTAACTATGCTTCATGTGGAAAATTGTGTCCTACTCAGCTCAACGTTATTTAATTTAATTGTTATTTTATTCAGATAACAACACCAATACAACATTGACAGTTAAATCATACAGAAAAGCATTATTTCAAGTGTTGTGTTTTTTTCTCTTTCAGAGCATCAAACATTTTTGTTTTGAGTATCTTCCTCCAATCCAAAAAGATGTTTCTGAAGGAGAGCTTACTCATGTAAAGCCCTATATACTCCTTTAACCAGAACATTCATTTTTGAATCAAGTTTTGTTTTGAAGGGTTCACATTTTTGATTTGATTTGTACATACACAAAGTAGCTGATGTCAAACTTGTAGCTGTCCATTCCTATGGAGTATTTATAAAGAGTAAACATAAGGAATCCAGCTGATTAACATGTACAACACAAAGCATCACATCTCAGACAGGGACTTCCGGAGGCGTTTGATTCGTTGCGGATGACATCAGCTGTGTGGTGTGAGTGTGCGAAAAAAGAAAAAGACCCACCGGCGCCCTCTTCTCTTCTTCTCTCCCCGGTTACCGACTGGCTGTGACACAATGACTGCGGGTATATAGCACTAGGGCCACTCCTATCAAGGCTCCACTCGTGTGTCGGGAAGAGAATACAGAAAGGGAGGAGGAGGAGGCTGCTGTTTGGGATCCTCGGCGCCTTCGGGAGATAACAGAGAGATATAGATAGAGAGAGAACGAGGAGAGGATGGCGACCCTGGTAGCATCTGCAGATATGGAGACTTTAGGTGGACAGAGTGCCACCGGGGCATCTCCCACATCCACCAGCCCCTCGCAGCACTTCAACGACGGCAAATTCTATCTGCTGGTGGTGATCGGGGAGGTCTTTACGGAGGATCACCTCAAGTGTGCCATTGCGGACATAGAGAAAGGTAATGTATGGAGATCATGCATTGAGCTCCTTGGGGGCGTTTTTGTAACCTATAGGCCATCGACAGCTTAACTTAGAACATCCCAACAACAACTTGAACAATATGTGTATGGCTAAGAAGTTGGTCTTATGTCTTTGAAGTCATGTAGGCTGAGGATGCACCTGTTTCTCTAAGGCCGGATTTTACGCACGATAAATTATGCCCGAGTGAATTACGCATCAGGCCTATTAATAAGTCATTAGCTGTATTTGATTTATTTATTTGTATTGGGGGTGCTGAAGAACTACAAGTGATGCTGTTCATTATAGAGGGTATTGAACAGCCTCTCCCAGTAACATCACAAGCTATCGCCAAATCTAATCTCCTGACATCCTGACAAGACATCTTTTTACGAACCAACTAATGTATTCAGGAGCTTTGTTATGTTACTGTAATTATTTGATTATTATTCATTTCACTTGGCCGTATTGTTGTCATCAGCACACGTGGGCCCTGCGGGTTGCTCTTAACGAACACAGCAGTGATTCAGCAATAAATCCGGACAATGCGTCAATAACACGGCGTATCTTATTTTTGGCCCTAGTTGCAGCTGCGGCACCTCGCCAGGCTTGATTCAGGTGCGTCAGGCTTTTGTTTGAGGGTCCCACGCATCAGTTTACTCACACAAGAGGAGACAACAGAGGGGTTTAACAACAGCTTTTATCTGTGATTGTGTCGCCATGTAGGACATATATAGTCTTCAGCTGACAAAGCAAAGTAGCCTACATTCTGCTTTGGGTTTTGAGATTGTTAAATAACTGTTCTGTCATGCTAAGGGAAGGGTTAGCTTATAAATCGATTTCCCGAACATCTCTCCATCATCATCATCATCATCATCATCATCTTCATCGTCTCTCATCACTCACCGGCCGGTGGGCGTGGCTCAGTCCGCACTGCGGTCCCTACGGCAAGCCACAAGGAACGATATTGAAAGGCGAGCAGCCTGGGCGTTTTTCTTTTCTTTTAAAAAGATTGTGCTACAGCTGCTCTTCGGCCAGAGTGCACTGTTTGTGTGAAAGAGGGGAGGGAGGAGGAGGAGGAAAGTATGGCGCAGTTACAGTGTAGGTGTAAGAAATAAATAAAGCCTTAAAAAAGTGCTAGAGATGAAAACGAAGATCATATAGGCTAGCCTATCACACATAACAGTGATCCATTTTAATAAAAATAAAATAGCACATTACTTCAATTGGTTATTATGGTATGGCCTAACTATTGTCAGGCCTTGTGAAGTTTTAGTCTTGTCCTTGGAAAAAACACAAAACATAAGGTCAATCAGCAGAGGTTGTGGAGCGTTTGGTTGCTTAGCAATCTTCCTCCATAGACAAAGTATTTTAATGTATTTATTTTTACTCATTTTAGTTTTTAATTTAAGATACATTTTTCATTAGTAATTTATACCGTTGTGTTTTTATTTTAATTCATCTAACCTATTATCTTATCTAAATGGGCATCCTTCTCCCGTAAGCTAACTGGTTGGAGAAATGTGTCATCAATATTGCTTATATTAATCCACTAATGGCCTTGTGTTATTGCCACACCCTTTGCTCTAAGTATATGCCCACTGTCGCTGCTCCCTACCAACACATGAGAAATAAATTTGAACATTCCCTGTTTAAAAGTCATTCAAAGAACATGTCACAACCTAACTCCGAGGGGGCCTTTACTCGCATTATTAAAAGAGAATGAACTTGTCCTGCCAATCACAAAACAGAAACAGGGCTATGGATGTTTCCTATTATAGATTACTTTTCTCATGCCAAAAAGCGTAACAACTCCATACACGTTCCATCTAAGATTTTCCAATGGCCGAGAGGCAAAGAATCAGTGAACTAGACGTGTGCGTGAGGGAACATCAGTCAGACCTGTTGCCAAGTTTTTGTCGTAATGTTTGCTGCCTGCATTGATTCATTTTTCAGACAGCAAAGCTAACATATGTTTTCTTTGTCTCTTTTTTGTCTTGTCGATTATGTGTGTGTGTGTGTGTGTGTGTGTGTGTGTGTGTGTGTGTGTGTGTGTGTGTGTGTGTGTGTGTGTGTGTGTGTGTGTGTGTGTGTGTGTGTGTGTGTGTGTGTGTGTGTGTGTGTGTGTGTGTGTGTGTGTGTGTGTGTGTTTGTGTGTGTGTGTGTGTGTGTGTGTGTTTGTCCTGCAGGCATCCGGTCATGGGACACCAACCTTATCGACTGTAACCTGGACCAGGAGCTCAAGCTGTTTGTCTCCAGACACTCGGCTCGCTTCTCTGCAGATGTCAGAGGTAAACTGGAAAATGAGAGTTTTTTTAATGATAATGTATCAATAGAAAAATACATTTAAAGTATCGTACTTTATCATTTATAATGTAGAAGTTATGAAATAATGCTATTGTTAAAATTAGTTGAAATATTACCTTTAGATTTTTTTTTAAGGTTTTTGTAGTAAAAAAAAAATTGAGAAGAGTTAGAATGTATTTCCCTGAACAATGAATATTATTTTTGAGCTGCATCAGTAGTGTAAAAAGTTATAGATTATGCAGGAAAATGTACAATAGCCCCAACACTGTACTTTGGTGCCAAATTTACTTGAGTAAACATTCATAGTTAAATTCCATCACTGCGATGTTCAGCATTGTATACATACACAATCACAACAACACAGTCAGCTTTAATGTCGGTGCAGTGTACTAAGCGGAGGGGTTTGATTACCTATCTCCGGATACGCCCTGTCTGCATTTTGTTGCATAGTGCTTTTATAGCTGGATTATGTGCAAGGTGAGAGAGAGAGGCTCCATAAAGATGGAACGGATCCAGTGTGGCAGGGCATGTGGTCGGTCAGTGGGCAGTGTGGCCTTGACACTCTTGGCTAGGCTCCATTTTGGAAATGACCAGCAGGGTTTCATACTTACACCATAAATTGATCCAGCCAACAAGTGCAACTGCGGACTACACTTAGGGTGGTTTATTTTTAAATAACGTACTTATATCCCTGTATCAAAACTCTTGTTATTGTATTATTTTGATTTTAAGTGAAATACAACAGCTTATTTACCTACAATGGAATTTAAAGAGACTCGGCACTCCCTTTCATCCCTTTGTACCATTCTCCCATCTCTCTTGCCTCCTCCATGTGTGCTGTTGCCGTGCAACACAGTGCTGGATGCGCAGTTGAATCAGGAGTAATTAGTAGCATATAGAATCCCCCAGTGGCAAGTGTCTGTTTCGAGAAAATATAGGAGGGAGGGGGAGAGAGAGAGAGAGAGAGAGAGAGAGAGAGAGAGAGAAGAGCAAACAAGGGATCAAGGGAGGTATGGGGGTAGGGAAGAAGGGAAGAAAGAGGTGACAATGAAAAATAAGGTGAAGATAGATGCAAGTCGTAGGAAAAACTGCTGAAAAGAGACAGAGCTACAGTTCTGATCAGTGAATTAATGAAGCCAAGATGAGAGTTAATGCTGCATAAAGAGCAAAAGTGGAAAAGTGTAGTTTCTCTTATATTCTAACCCTCAGGCTTTTTCACAAGTGTCCTCCTCCAGGGAAGGATTTACATTTTGTTGAACTTGCAATGCATAAAGTGCTTTATGAAGTGCTTCCAAGAAAGCTGCAATATTTAGCTTTACGGTGACAGGGCTTCGTATGTTCGTTCAGGACAGTTCCGCTGCATAAAGTTAATCTTTATTCATCCAAAGAGAACAAACCGCTTTAAAGCTTTAGTTGGTGTCTATTTTTGCTAAATATGAAGCTGTACAGCTACGAAGTTTAGGATAAAGATTGGAAACAGCTAGCCTGGCTCTGTCTCAAGGTAACCATATTTGCCTGCCAGCATATCCAGAGCTCACTTATCAACATTTTATATTTAGTTTGTTTTATCCATACATAAATTATGAGACCAAAACTAAAAAAATCAGCCAATTTTAATCAAATAATGAGTGTGTTTTTGAGGATTAAGATAGTTGATTATGAAACTGAGCTGTCGACTTTATGTAAAACTTCAACATTTATTTGTAAGAGAAATCAATTAAATATCTGTATGCTGAATGTTTTTTATGTCTACCTTTACCATCCATCGGAGATGACTCAGAGCTTACAGGAAAACCCAACCCAGCAGGTGGTAACAGGCGGAAGGCGACAAATGCAATTATCCGTCTGCCTGAAAGATGACATGCCATCCATCACACATATGTTAGTGCACAGGATGTCTGGACCCCACAGTGACAAGAAAAAGGGTGGGAGGAAAAAAAGAGGGGCCAGACAAGAGACCCCTGATGGATATATGATACTTCTGGTTACCTATAGATTTCCTAGCACTCTGCTTTGGATGCAGACAGCGCTGAAAAAGCGACCGGAGAGTTAAAAAGGATGTCTCTAAACCGCAAATCCATTCGGCGATCAATAGCAATAAAGAATAGTGTTGACTTTCCCGAATGAATTTTTCCCGAGATAAAGATCCTTTCATTTTTCACTGCTGCAATCCTGTTTTCGCTTAAAGGCTCTATAGTAAACACTTAATCGTGACTGGTCTGCTGTGTGTCTGTACATCATCAGATTGATTGATCAATCAAGCATTCTACAGGGATGCATTACCCTTTATATTCATACCTGGAGGAAATTGGGGAATAAACAGTTGGATGGGAAGACTTCATATTGGAATAGTGATTGACCATTATCATTTGTTTTGAGGAGCTAATTCCTAACGATGATGCCTCTGAAGAAGCTTATGACTGAATAGTTTTTAGAAGAATCAATGCTACAAATGTTCAATGAGTCAGTCAACTTAACAGCATTCGCCCAGACATATTACATAAACCAGTTCCATTTTTGATCCAGTTTTTTGGGGACATGTGAATGAGTGACATTGAAAACTGTGCTCAGGGGTGTGTCCCCATCTCTGCTGCTGAATGTCACAGTCAACATCAATTATTCTGTTGTCATGGGAAATGGAATGAAAGTAATTCAGGGCTTCCACCTGAGGAGATTGTAATCCTTGTGTGCGAGTTCTTTTTCTTTCTTTCTTACTTTGATGCAAAAGGATGGAGGCAGTGAATTCAGTTGTTCCACTGATCTATATTTGGTGAGGCGACATCCACAGGCATTGATGTTCCCCCTGTCTGGCTCAGTCGGTGGCAGACGGGCTACACCAGTCTTGCACTTTTCTATTCAGTCGGGAGGAGACAATGCTCAGTGAGGCATGTCACATTACCTCTCCTCCTGCTGAGATGGTGACACTCTGAGCGCTATAAGGATTCTTATATCGATCGAGATAATTGTCAGGGTCAATCAAGCTCCATTGCACAATCTGTCATCTCTTTGACGAGTGAGGCACAGAGTAATTTGGCTGGGTGATGCATTGTGCTTCTCTAGTTTTAACATGGGCAGACTACTGTATTTCCTATTTCATCGCATGAAAGGCCAGTAAGCAGGGCGTAACCCACAGTGAGACACACACAAACAACCAGTATACTTAGCAATTACAGATGTGGCTTTTGTACAGTAGCGTGTAAGGATGGAGGATACATTTCCATGATTGATTCTTCTCTCATTTCGCAGACCTCTGAAAAACACTTCCTCAGTCACTTGTTCGTATACGGAGGAGCTGTTGTCATCAGTTTAAGACTGCTGCCTCTTCAAAACAAAGCAGCAGATTGAATCTGGTTTCTCCCGCAGCAAACTGGGATTTTGATGATGGTGGTATTAGTCCGACACAAATCTCTATTGCAAACTACCAAACAAAAATGTTTGCAACATCCAAAACCAAGAGAGGACATTTTGTGCTTACAACTTGCATTAGGTACAGTGTCATAACATTTCAAGGACTCAAGGACAGCTGTACAGAAAATAAAATAGCAAATATCAGATCTAAAAACATTCCAGTCATGGCTTCCATCACTGCAAAATAACTAACAAAACACCTTTATATAATACATATAAATCTTAAAGTACGTTTTTTTTCTTGTAAAGCAAAATGCTTGAATCGGATGATGCCGTCAATTCATTCTAGAGCAAGAATAAGTCAAGGCTTTGTTAGGCTAACCCTAACCTCTATTCAGTCGAAAAACACAACAGCATCTTAGGACTTTTTGATACAAAAGTTGCAGATAACAATTGCAAAAGAATCGATTAAACCTCTTCAGAATATTACAGGCTAATGGTCGTGCACGGTAAAGCAACCACTTCCCTTATTAACAGCGATGAATGAAAGATTTTTTTTATATTTCGTATGGAGGGACAGCCCTCTGGGAGGAAGTGTCAAGGTGAATGGGTATGTCCTCCCTCCATAATGAGATTCTGCTATATGAAATATGTATGTTAGATAGCTGCTGCAGTATCACGTCTCTGGAGACAAGGCACACTCTGTCTTATAAACTATGCCTGTCAATTCACAGTTTATATGCAACATCTTTCTGCACCTTATTTGTCTTATTATCAGAATGATAGTGGCAGCATCTCATTTAGTTTTGGGGCTATATTAACCAAATAAAACCTCTCTTTTCTCAGTTGAATCTAGGGGAAACCATTAATTCCTGTATTTAAAATGAGATGAGAACTGACAAGGACGAAAGACAGATTGTGGGTTTGAGTAGCTGTGACATGCTTGGGTGAATAATGATGGACGAGGGTATAGCCCCCTAATACACACATATACACACACACACACACACAGTCGGATCAAAGCCATTATCATAATCAATCATCCACAACCTAGGACAATTGATTGTGAACCTGTTTGTTTGTCACACCATGCTGTTTGAAAGATCCGTCACATGACAGTAAGATGTCAGTCATGGCAAAGTGTGGTCACCATATTTAGTCCCCATTTTACAGCGAGACCAAATGATTGTGTCTTTTGCAAATAATTATTGTCTCTTGTCTGTATTGGTAATCATCTCAAATTTGAATATTATAAAAAAAAAATCTTATATTATACATTGAATCTCATCCTGCTTTGGACTGTTGGTTGGGCAAAACAAGACATTTGAAGACCTCGTGTTTACTTTGGGAAATTGTAATGCGCCTTTTTATTGTTTTATTGTTGCTTTTATTTTTTCACATCTCAAAAAATCCATTCTAAAATGTAATATTTTGATTTATCACACAACATAAATACTAAAAATACTGTACTACAAAGGATTGATATAAAGCTTTTAGTATCCATAAAAGCTGATAATCAATATGTTTATATTACAAATGGAATCCAGAACCCACTGAGAATGATCACGTGTCTCTGTGAACATATGGGATTTTCCATTCAGAGTAAGATATTCCCCTCAACGGCGAGGGACACCAAAACAGTGCTTAAAGAAGAGTGAATATTGGAGTTATATTCATCAGTTGACCAGAAACACAATTAAACATAATGTTGTTTGCAGCCCTTAAGTGAAATAGAATGTGTGCCTGATGGAGAATAACATTGTTTTGCAATTATTCACAATACAAGCTTTATGTTTTCTTAAACAAAAATTGAAGCATAATTATGATGATTAATTACGCTACAAAAAGATCTTTCTATACTATGGTCACTCTAAATATGGCGCTGCCAAGTCGCGCAAGATTATATCTTCTAACAGAGGATGATGGAGGAGTAATTTCATTCTGAAGAAGATTTTAATAGAGAGGGTTCAGGGTCATGTGTTATACTTCCATCTAGAAATATCATCCATCTTAGGGATAAAGAGCTCCACTCTTAGGAGACCAATAACATTTAGACAGCCATATTAGAGCTTCCAGTTTGATTTGTGTTTGATAAATTAGTTCATACATCATGAGTCATGCCTTATATTATAACCAGAGAAGCTAAGGACTTTGTAATCAGTGCGTTTTCTCATTATAGTTGAAACAGTGATGAAAATATTAAAAGTGACGAAGAAAATGAATGGTTCATGTTTTTGTGTGTTTGGGGGTTGTGACACATCTGATTTATAATTGGATCTATAACTCTTTATAGGGAAATCAACAATAAAACATACAGGCATGAAATGCAAAACAATCCCATTTCTTGGTATGATGAAATGATGTCACTTTGAAATTTGTTTTGTTTTTTATCTCAATTTGCATCCCATTTCTATTTTTGCTTTGCAGGGCAGAGAATTCTTCACCATAAAAGTAATGTCCTGGAAACGGTGGTACTTATCAACCCTTCAGATGAAGCAGTTAGTACTGAGGTAAATTGTGCCATAATTGTTGTTGACAATCTATACTGTCTTTCTGATTATTTCTGTAACTTGTTACTTTATCTTTCAACCTCGTATTAGAGGGATGAGTCACAAATCAGTTAAAATGCACATTTACATCTTGATTACAGCTTGAAAAGTATAATTATTCAGCCTTGACTGTCTACTACGTTTGTCCAATATCCACTATCATGAACTGGTGTGTGGTGCTGCTGTTGCAAGGGACAGGGCCAAGGTCTTGTTTACTGCTGAACTAAAAATTGCAGCCTTTTACCTTTTTGTTTCTGCGGTAATGCTTATGCTACATTTTGATAGAAAGAAAGATAGCAGAGGGTCAGATAATATGACCCAAGATTTCCTCTTGTGTCAGTTGTGCTCTAATTCAGTGGCACCTCCACCCCCTAGGCATGTTTGCATTAAAACTGTGCATTAACAGGGCCAACCATAACAACTGATGTTGATGATGAAGTGAACATGGAGAGGCAAGAGATGCCTTGAATGGAAACTTAGCAGAGTAGGCAGCAAAATAACATGTCAGCTAATTAGCTAATGGGTTTGGGTGATGTTAAACTGATGATATTTCAAATAGACAAAATCATTAAGCTAATTGCTGCAGCTGCACGGCTTTGTATTCCCTAGCTCTGTGGCCAGTATTATTGGATAGGATTCTTTCATTCTTAACCATTTGCAATACATCAATTACTATCAGATATGTCATACATATCCTTATATCATTGTTTCTTTATCTTATACAGTAGTCAATTTTCTTTCAACCACAGTCACTGTCACTATTTCATAAAAATTATTTATTTTCTTATTTTGATCACAAGGTTCGTTTGATGATCTCAGACACTGCTAGACACAAGCTTCTTCTTCTCTCTGGGCAATGCTCTGAAAACACAGGGGAGCTGATTCTTCAGTCTGGATCCTTTTCTTTCTACAACTTCATAGACATATTCACTGACCAAGAGGTGAGCCCACACAGCTTATATAGTATATAGTTTACTACAATCTAATAGTTCCACATATTCATTTATGCACACATTTTGTTGCCATTACATGAAGTTTGACATCAATGGAAACCTGCCGGGGCTTCCAAAATATATATTTTGGTCTGTAAAAACCTTTGAACAAAAACAATAATGCATGCCCCCCCTAGCATTCCATTTTAGTCTTAAAACCTACTGATATACACATAAAGTGCAAGTATGTATATTGAACTCAACTGTGATTGCAAAGCACTATTCATTTAATTACTGAATATAGTATGTAACCAATTAAAGTACCTTAATTTTTTATGCACAGATTGGTGAACTGCTCAGCACCATTAACCCAGCAAACAAAGCCAACCTTACACTCTCCTGTCCCGATCAAGGCGACTGGAAAAACTCCAATTTGGATAAACACAACCTGCAGGACTTCATAAACATGAAACTAAACTGCACTCTCATACTCCCTGAAATGGAGGGCCTCTCAGAGTTCACTGAGTATTTATCTGAGTCAGTAGAGATCCCATCTCCTTTTGACATTTTAGAACCACCAACCTCAGGTGGATTCCTCAAACTCTCCAAACCATGCTGTTACATTTTCCCTGCTGGTCGTGGTGACTCCGCTCTCTTTGCTGTTAATGGCTTTAACATGCTCATTAACGGTGGCTCAGACAGGAAGTCGTGTTTCTGGAAGCTGGTTAGACATCTGGACAGAGTGGACTCAATCCTCCTGACCCACATTGGCGACGACAACCTGCCAGGCATCAATAGCATGCTGCAAAGAAAGGTTGCAGAGCTTGAGGAGGAACAGTCACAGGGTTCGACAGCTAACAGTGACTGGGTGAAGAACCAGATTTCTCCAGATATTGGTGTTGTGTTTGTGAATCTTCCTGAAAACTTGGAAAACCCTGAACCTAATTACAGAGTGCGGGGGAATGCTGAGGAGGCAGCATTAACTCAGCAGTTCCTCACCAAGCTAAATTACAGGATAGAACCTTTGCAAAGGCCTGTTGGAAATGCCATAGAACCACTCATACTTTTTCAGAAAATGGGCGTTGGAAAACTTGAGATGTATGTGCTTAATCCATCAAAGAACAGCAAGGAGATGCAACACTTCATGAAGCAGTGGACAGGCAGTGAAAAAGACACCTCTTCCATTTTAATGCCCAATGGAAAGGAATCTGAGTTCCCAGTGTCGTACTTGACTTCCATCTCTTCACTTATTGTGTGGCACCCTGCAAATCCATCAGATAAGGTTGTGCGTGTTTTCTTTCCTGGAAATGCCACTCAACATCACATCTTTGAAGGTTTAGAAAAACTAAAGCACTTGGACTTCCTGAAGCAGCCAGTTGTCACTCAAAAAACAATGTCTTCTACCATGCCGTCGACACCAACACTAAAGCAGGCTAAGATGAAACACAGAACTGACAGCAGAGAGAGCTTAAAGTCTACCCCAAAGCCATCACCAAGCAGAAGCATCCGGAAAGATTCAAAGGAGGAAGCACCTGAAAAAGCAAAGGCAGATGCAGAATCATCTCATGAAAAAACACAAAAGACTGATAAAAAAGAAAAGGCTCCTCTGAAAAAGGAAAAGCCAAAGACATCAGAGAAGACAGGTGTAAATGACACTCCAGAAAAAAAGAAGTCTGAAATAAAACCAAAAGTTGAAAAAGAAAAGATTGTTAAAAAGGAGTCCAAAGTGTCTGTGGAAAAGAAAAAGGATGTTAAAAAAGAAGTTGCAAAGAAAGATGATACACCCAAACAAGACAGTAAAAAAGAGGAGAAGGTAAAGAAAGAGGAGGCAAAGAAAGTTATCAAAAAGGATATCAGAAGAGACTCACCTAGGAAGGAGAAAATGGAAGAAAAAAAAGAGCAAAAGAAAGATGTCAAAAGGCCCTCTAGAGACATAAAAAAGACATCTGCTGTAGGTGAAGAAAAGAGTGCAGTACCAAAACCAAAGCCCCTGAAAAAAGACAATGTCTTAAAGAAAGATGCAGGAATCCCATTCAAGTTAAAAGAGAAAGGTAAAACAAAGGTGACCAAGGAGACAAAGGTCAAACTTGCCGGTAGTGCAGCTGCTGTTGTAGAGGATCCAGAAGCCGTAAGATCTCTGATGTCCACACCAGAAGACCTCACTAAGGATTTTGAGGAGCTTAAAGATGAAGAGTTGGTTGAGGATGATGCTACTGTACAACAAAGTAAGGAAGAAGAGGCTGTGATGATCCACCATGAAGACATGATACAAACCAAAGAGTCACCTGAGGCGTTAGAGTCTGTGGATGAGGGTATAACCACTACTGAGGCTGAAGGAGAAAATGGAGAGACTCCTGATGAACAATTTCTTAAGGGAAAACTCAATGGCAGTGTGAGTGAGAAGTTTGAAGATGAAGGCACTGTAATGGAGGAGACATATGAGGGAGGGGATTATGAAGAGAAGGGAGAGATGGAAGAAGTTTATGAACCACAGAGAGTGGAACCAGATAAAGAAAAACTTAACCTAAACATAGATGACCACCACCAAGACAGAAATGATGATGTCCAACCAGGATATGGTGTTAGAGGGAACGATGATGTGACTAATAAGAATGTAGAAAGTCTGCATATAAGTGAGAGACAAAGAGAGACACAGAATCTTTTTCTATCAGCTTCACCCAAAGTGTCCTCACCTGTTTCTCCAGCTGCATCTATCCATGATGAAATGTTTCCAGTTGGCTTTGAGAGCTCAACAGCTTCAGATGATGAGAACAGAGATGAACCCCCTGAGGATTACACTGTAAACTCTGGCCATACACATTCCACAATGGAAATCTCCAGTGTGCCCACTCCCATGGATGAGATGTTGACTCCTAGGGATATTATGAGCGACGAAAATACTAATGATGAGAATGAATCTCCTTCCCAGGATGTTGGAAGGTTTGGGACATCGGGAGAGTTTGATAGGAAGAATTTGTCTCCGCTTCAGATTATTCTAGGGTCAGATCACTCTCATAGTGATGCCACAGAAGGCCAGGACTACGACCACTCCGCCTCCACAATATCTCCCCCTTCAGCACTAGAAGAGGATAAATTCTGTAGGGATTTTCCATCTGCAGGGAAAGATGACTGGTGCACTACAGATCAAGAGGCACGTGAGAAGTATGACACAGATTCAGCTAGACTCAGTTCAACTTCGGCAACATCCCCTCTTATACGTTCTCCCTCAGTTGACCGCAAAGACAAGTTTGATTCTCCATCAATATTTGCTGTTCCAATAGAACTGTCCACCACACTTGCAGGGTGTTCCACAGCAACAGCTGATCCCTCCATCAGTCCAGATGACAAGACATTGGAAGGAGGTAACTCACCTCAGTCCTCTGGTCACACACCTTACTATCAGTCACCAGTAGATGAAAAAGCAGGAGCTCTACCACTTGTGTCAGAAGACAAAGAGCAGGGTCCACTCATTGTGGATGTCACAAGTGATAAAGAGGATTCCTCCAATAGAGTTACCCCAGAGCCTTATGAACGGGAATCAGGAAGTTCTTCCCCTGTAGAGAAAGTAATGTCCTCTGCAAAAAGCCCATCTCCAACTGAATCTGTTTCCCCAACAAAGAAGGAAAAGTTACCATTTGACATGGATTTTAAGAAAACTGAAGAGAGCAACTATTCAGTCTTGTCCTCAGCACCAATGACCAAACAAGAATCAGACACTAATCCTTTCACAGCTTACAAAGAAGAGAGTAAAATGTCCATTTCAGAGGGTACCACATCAGACAAGTCAGAAACCTTTTTGGAGGAAGTGGTAGCAGAAGACACATTTTCACATTTAGCTTCGGCATCGACGGCCTCTCTGGCCACCAGCTCTTTGCCAGAACCTGCTACTGATTCTCGTTCCCTTCATGCTGAAGTAGGCTCTCCGCATTCAACAGAAGTAGATGACTCTTTGTCCGTCTCTGTGGTTCAGACCCCAACCACCTTCCATGAGGCTGAGGGATCTCCATCCAGGGAAGACTGTCCCAGGCCTATGTCTATCTCCCCAGACATATCTCCAAAGACCAAAAGCAGAACACAGATGCAGGACACAAAATCCCCAGAGCACTCCACCATGTCAATAGAATTTGGCCAGGAGTCCCCTGACCACTCCTTAGCCCTGGATTTTAGTAGGCAATCCCCAGAGCACCCATCTTTGGGAAGCAGTTCCCGTGCTGCGGAGAATGGCCCAACTGAGGTTGACTACAGCCCCTCAGATGGAATGGATGGAAAGCCATCTGCAGAGCATAGTTCAGTAGGGAGGTCTTTGCTTTTTGAAGAGGGTTATTCAGTACATGCAACTTCTGCAACTCCATCAGATGCATCTCAATCCACTCCCTCTGTTACAACCCCATGTCAAATGGCGGAAATGCCACATGAACAAACCGATAAGTCTCCAGCCACCCCAAAGATATCTTCCCTCACCTACTCGCCCCATTCAAATGAACCATCCCCAGTGCTAGGAGGTCCCCCAGCCAAAGACAGCACCAGCCCTATTTCACCATCTGTGGAGAGCATGTCTAATAAATCTGACACACTGCAAAAATACGACAAGTCACCCTCACCTCCAAAAGCTACTTCCCCATCATCATCTTATACCTTTTCAAAGGAAGATACATTTTCACCGGCAAAGGAGACTAATCCCTTTAAATGTGAAGATTCTAAATTTGAGGCAAAATCCCCTGTGATCCCCAAAGTTCCTTCCCCATCATATCTACCTCTCACCTCTGATCTTGATCATTACAATTCTGCGTGTGGCTCCAGGGACCCAGACACCACTAAGAAGAGCCCTTCTGCTCCATCAAAGACCGATGTAGACCTCTGCCTTGTCACTTCATGTGAGTACCGTCACCCCAAAACAGAACTTTCCCCATCTTTCATCAACCCTAACCCAATAGAATACTTCATCAATGAAGAGAATGCTTTGAATGAGGAGAAGCCTCTGGCCAAGTCAGGAGAAGGGCCCCCACCCCCAGGAGGTAAGCTTTCTGCCAAGCAATGTGAAGAGACACCACCAACATCCATCAGTGAATCTGCCCCATCCCAAACAGATTCAGATGTTCCACCAGGGACGGAGGAGTGCCCTTCCATTACAGCAGATGCTAACATTGACTCTGAAGACGACTCTGAAACCCTGCCCACTGACAGAACCCTGACTTACAGGCATGCCGATCCCCCTCCAATGGCACTCAAGGACTCCGCTCCACCTTCGGGCCACCATGATGTCTGCATGGTGGACCCAGAGGCCCTCAAGGCTGAAGAAAACCTCCACAATGCTAACACGGACGGGGGAGAAAAGCCCAAGAAGAAAAAGCTCATGAAAAAGTCTTCTTCACCAGCCAGAAAGACTGTTCTATCAAAAGTGAAGGATTCAAAAACTTCCTCTCCAAAGAAGAGTGTCGGAGAAGGGAAAGATGCCAAAAATGCAACCAATACCTCTGCATCCAGAGGTGTAAAAAGTGCTACATCAGGTAATTTCTATTTACTCATAATCACTGATATCCCTCTACTACTTAATATCATCTGCTCATATTAATTGAGGACATATCTCCCAGAAATATAAATGTTTGCGTCTTTCAGGTACTAGCAGTGGAAAGGCATCAGGTGGAGCCTCTGTGCCCAACTGTCCACCCATGTACATGGATTTGGTTTACATTCCCAATCATTGCAGTGCCAAGAATGTGGATCCTGAGTTCTTTAAACGGGTTCGGTCTTCTTATTACGTGGTCAGTGGCAATGATCAGACTGCTCAGGAGCCCAGTAGGGCTGTCCTTGATGCTCTGCTGGAAGGAAAGGCCCAGTGGGGAAACAATATGCAGGTATGTTTCAATGATTAACCATTGTAATAATGTCATGTAAAGGTAAACAGAGTACCATATGCCTTTAGCATCTTTGGTCATCAATTTTATTTGTTTTGTTTCATTTCACATGCAAACAGTTAATTTACAATTTTGAGCTTCTTTTGGAGACATTTTTAAGTCAAAGCCCTGCAAGTTATACCACTGAACGCTGCATGGAAACATAGAAAGGGAAGACAACACTGAAAGACAAGTTTTGGTTGTGAGGATGTTATTTGAATTATCTGAATTCTTGAGCTTTACACCCTTTCCTCTCTCTGGTGTCAGGTCACTCTGATTCCAACCCATGACACTGATGTAATGCGGGAGTGGTACCAAGAGACCCACGACAAGCAGCAGGAGCTTAACATCATGGTCCTGGCCAGCAGCAGCACTGTTGTCATGCAGGATGAGTCCTTCCCAGCTTGTAAGATAGAGATGTAGGTTGGTCAGGCATGAGATGTGGGCGACAATTGACTGAAACATCCATGTAGCAGAAAACCTTAGCAGACACGTAAACATGTATATGCTCAAATGATACTTCCTGCTTACTAAAGCCAGAAAATATTAATATCTGCAATGAGACCTAACAATCATACCAATTAGCTTTGCGGGGCTGTTTTTACTCAAGGTAATGCATCCTTAACACACTAAAGGTGTTATCAGGTTTTGGGGTATAAATGAATTATACTGAGAGGAAATTAGGAACAAAAACAACAACCGCTTATCCATTATTCTACAATTATGATCAATTTACTCTACTGCAGATCAAGTTATGATGTTGTTGCTGTATTGAGTTTCATTTGCATCCCAAGATCAAAATATATGTGATCTTTATTAACTTAACTGCTTTCTGGGAAACAAAACAGTACCCTGCATATGCCATATTCTCGCATAATGTCTGTTATCCACACCAAAGGATAAAACAAGATGTTTTCTGTTAATGCCTTAGAGAGTGAAAATGAATGTATAAGCACTGCTGCAACTAGCAGAAGAGTGGGAAGGTAAATATACACACCAGAGGTCAATAACAAAGAAGGACTGTTAAATGGTTACACAGTGAAATGATGATAAATATGAATTTACTTGAAAGAATACTCTTCACTGATTTACATTAAGATGATGTCTGACCTCATATTCATCATGGGAGAGCCTAAGTGTCGCTTGGGTTTTATTGGATTCAAAATTGATATTATTTTTTGTGTGATTTATGTTGCCGCTGTATTGTTAATTTAAATTATTGCCTAAAACAATTGCCTTTTCTTTTAGATGTCTGTTTCATTTACCGATTTTAACTTATTTAAAAAAGAGAAAATTTGGTCTTTTTTCCTTACTTGTTTTTTATGTAATCATTGAGCTATGGGGGAGCCAGCTTTTTCCCACTGTAAAGCTTGTGAGGCAGGATATTTTCATAAACCTTCAAATGTCTTGTTTTTTTAAAGCATTGTACTATAATTATAAATAGCTTTGTGGCATGCATGAGTTACGATACATTAGGATGTTTTTCTCTTTTTTAATGGGGATTTTGCGGAGCCTTGCATTCATAACAACAGGGCTATATGATGAATAAATATATATGTAAGGAGCATTTTATGATTTTTGCTAATTGTGCCATGACATTGTACACTACAGCTACTTCAACGATTACCAATGGCACAGTATCGATATAAAACTTGTTTTTGGGTGCAGCACAGCGTAGATTTTCGGGGTTGATTTGAGCATTTTGGAAGGCTGAGAATGTCTTGTTACAAAAGAGTCTCTCCTCTTAAGCCAGGATGAAATGGAAACAGCTTCCAGTCGAGGCTTTGTCCTAAGAGGTGCAGCACACAAAGGAGAGAGTGAGTGACACATGGGCGTCTTAGATGAAGATATGTACTACAAAAACTTGACACTTTAAACACAAACATGACACATACCAAACTCACAGTGCAGGGGCCACAGATCAACATTTACAGGCCAGCTTCTGGAGAAACATTTAACAAAACACAACTCAATAATTTCATGCTTTGATACTTTGGGCTATTAAATCAACTCACCAAGCTTACCACATATTGGTGAAATGATCTGTGACGTTTTCCTTATGGAGAACCTCAAACCAACAGTATGACCAACAACAAACCTACAAGCTCTGAACTGACAATTCTCTCGAAATGACATTTCTCTTTTCTCTTTCTTCTTTCTCTACACTTCTTCTATTTCTTCTCTGCCTATTTATCTCTGCCTTTTTCTCCCTGTCTTTCTCTTGGGAGAACTTTAATAATGTTTGTCTGCAGCTGTGTGGTATATGTATCTTGTGAACTTGCATCTTCTCTACCCTTTTCCCAAACTCATATGTAACCTAGCAATTAGTTTCAAGTGAAAGTATTCCTTAGTGCTTTCTGATGATGTTTGTGTGCAATATTTCCTCTACCCATATGATAAATCTGATAAGAGTAGGCCTACCACTACTAAAGAACAAACATTAAAAAATAACCACAATAAAAATATGTTGTGAAAAATGTATGTCTTTGTCTATTTTTAATATATTTATAGAGCCCATTTTTGATATCAGTATTATAAAGCCAGTGTGCTATTTTTTAGTATAATGTTGTATTCAATTTCTCCATTGCTTTTTTACAAATAGCTTCTTCTGATGAGCCTGGCTCATTGCACAGAATCAAACCTGCAACAACGTGAATCTGTACAGTGGTGCTTTAGCTCAATGCTATTGTCAGAATGTAATAGCATTGAGCATGACTTAAATTATGAATAGACTCAATATAGGTTTGAAAAGAAATTAAATTTTTCTACAGTCCTCCTTGTGACTGTGTAGGTAAACAGCATTTTTCCTCTAGTCTCGTCTGTCTCATCAAGTGGACGATTAAAGTTGGTTTAGAGGTCACAGAATCAATTGTGGCACTTGTGTATGCTTAGTGTACACCCATTAGTAGACTCACCTATCTCAGTAAAAAAATATCCATACATCATCGATATATGGATATTTATTATATAACAGTCCTTGACCTATGGTTCTTATCAGAAGTAGACTTTCCCAACTGCAAACTCCCTCTCTCTCTCTCTTTTTTATGATGTTGTAGAATTGAACATTGGCTGCCAGGTTAAAGTCATGTGTACCTATGGGGATTGGCTCCAAGTGACAGTGTTGCTCAGTGAGTTCGTAAGCCGTTATTCTTTTGGCCTCCTTGGTGACAAGTGTCCCTGAGAGCCAGGGAGGATAGATGTGGGATTTATGTTACCTGAGATACACAGCCTGGACAGAGACCACCAGAGGTTTAGCTCTCCTTGTTAAATTTTAAGATAACATTGCTAAGATAAAACAGCCTTGTGTGAATGTTTTTACATTTAGTTTTAGCCTTAATTAGTTAGTTGGTACACCTATACTTTGTTTCAGACTGAAATATCTCAACAACTATATACATTGTTACAAAAATGTGGCCCACTTAAGATGCTTCTTACAAATAGCTGATCCACAGACTTCATCTAGCACCAAGCATATCAACAATTTCAGCTTTCATTGATACAGCCTCAGGATTGGGAACATAAACATCTATTTCATCCTAATTATTAAGGAGCAGTGGGTAGCAACAGCTCAGCACCTGTGGAACAACTTAATTATAGGGATATTAACATAATGTCTAACATGCATATTCTAGGATGTGGGTACCAGGAGAGTGGTAAATGGACTTGTATAGCGCTATATCTCCGTTTATCACAGACTCAAAGCGCTTTACATTGTTTTTGTACACATTCACCCAGTCACACACACATTCATACACCGATAGCAGCAGCTACCACGCAGGGTAGGCTTGGCACTAGGGTGCTAAGCTAACTAAGTTAACTATCGGGAGCAATTCGGGGTTCAGTGTCTTGCCCAGGGACACTTCGACATGTGGCGGGGAGACGGGGGATCGAACCTCCGACCCTGCACACCAGAGGCGAACTCCCTACCCACTTCGCCACTGCCGCCCCATAAGCACCTGCAATGAGAGAACATGTAACCAAACACATAAATCAGCTCTAGCTTGAACCCAGCACCATGCTACAAGCATATAACTTCACAATGTAAAGATATGTTTGATATCTGAAAGGTAAAATAGATAGCAATGTGCTACAGCTTATAATTTGAGGTAAAAATGTATGACACAAATATACAGGATGGATAAAACGAATGCTATCTAGGATATGAAACATACAAATATTTAAATATCATGTTAGGGCCTATTTAAGTCTGTAAGTACTTTGTGAACTGAGTGACCCCTTTGATGAAACGCTCCGGGGATACTGTCTGAGAAAACACATTTCAACCTTGGGTCCTCATGTCTGGTGTCTCTGCAAGTGAACACCAAGCTTGTTTGCCAGAGCTGTTTCAGCAAATATACTCCACACCAATATATAGAAAGCTTTTATATATCCTTGCATATAGTATTACATTATTATAAACAAATTATGCAAATTGCAGAGAGCATCCTTACTAACATGCAGCCAAATGTGTTTATGATTTAGTACAGAGTCAGTCACAGAGTGAATAGGCATGCATATAAATGCACTTAATGATTCTTGCTGTAGATGAAAGCTAACCTATTAAATTGTCCTTTAAGGACAGTGACTTTAGAACTGTGGTACACAGTCTGACACAATAATCAGTACCAGCTGTGCTTTTTCTGTGTTAGAGTGAGGACATTTATTAATGATGATGGGACACCCTGGGCGCTTTCCAAAACCAAAGGGAAGTGCACACAGGGACAAATCAAAGGAGATGTAAGAGCTTCTATTCGTCGGCAGGATTCCGCTGTTTGGGGAATTCTAGTCTGAATACTAAATTAGATCACCCACTTCAAACAGCTGTATTTCTTAGTTGATTATTGCAACTTAACATGAGCTGCCAAAACACTAAACATAGCGATATTATGAGCTATATGTAATTCGAAAACCTGTTTTTAAATTAATGCAAACACATAGTCCTATATATGAAGAGAAAGACAGAGAGAGAGAAACCAAGACACACACCTTGCAGGATACCATGAATTAACCACTGCCCTGTGTCTGATTGGCTGAGAAAGCAATCTCAGCTGGATGGGCTCAGATCTTGTTGCCACAGCAACAGTGGGGAACCTCCCTGCACCAGCCCTATTTTCTCAGTGCAAGATATTCTGTGGCATGAGTTAATTTTAGTGCACCTTAATCATTGTAATGATTTTTTTCCCCCACAACTTGTCTTTAGCGCACTTCTCCAGACGTACCCTCTTTAGCTTTTAGAAAAGGCTAACATCTTATTAGATTTCTTATTATATACAAATATTTAGGGCAGTGCAAGGAGTCAAGATTCATCTAAAATGTTTTAATGTAGACATCCATTTCAAACAACAACATGGCCTATAGAGACAAAATGCAGCAGAGCTTTTTTTTGTGAGGCTATAAGTCCTTGGTTATGTAATGCTGTATGGGTCAATGGGTTCATTACAACTGGTGGCAGGGTTTGGTGCTGCCTAACTGAGGCCTCCTTTACAAGAGCAGACTGGACGTGTTTGCAATGAGTAATGTGTTTAAATAAGGTGATTAAAAAAATCTGATCATCATATATATTTGAGATACACAGTGTCTTTCCCTGATGCTTTTTTTTCACCTTTGAATCAGTCATAGCATAGGCCTATCTATTTTAAACATAGGCCTACATGCCTATAGTGTGTGTGTCTTTGTGTTTACTAATTGTGTTTGTGTCTGGGTTTATGCTCCTTGTTTGTATGCACTTGTTTGTGCTAATGTGTTTTTGTCTGCATTCATGCCACTTGTATGCTCCTTGTCTGTGCTTTTTGTCTTTCTTTAAATGCATATTTGTTTTAATCGTGCCATATGTTCATGCACTTTTATCTGTCTGTATGCTACTTGTTTCATATTTTTCATACATCACCAACCTGTTATGTGTTGGAAAAATTATTGTATCATTTTACTTATCTGTGCTTGTGTCATTTTGTTTTTATGTTTATGTGTTGTATTTTTCTTTTCTTAATGTTTCTTTTAAGCTATCTACCTACAGGGACTACAGGTGAAAATTAGCCTGCATGGCTAAATCTGGCACATTTAGGCTACATGTTGAACTTTGGTGCTCATGTTTATCAATGTGCGCTGTCCCTTCTAAATAAAGAAATCTTAATCTTAATGCAGTTTTTTTGTTGTTGAAAATTAAATGTCCTTAAAAAAACATGAGAATAAAGGTTAATTGGTTGGATTTAGGCTACTGCCATGTTAAAAAGTTAAATGCAAAGAAATCATAGGCCTACTCGATAAAAAAAATGTATATTAATTCTTATAATTTGATTAAAGAAACACACCATAGCTGCTTTTTTGTCTATTAAAGGTTCGGTGCCCCACGCATTTAAAAATCATTGTACAATATTGCTACAATCAATGTTCAAAACTTACTGACAACGACAAACTAATTTACAGTGCAACACCGCCACCTCTAGGTTAAAAGATGAACACCGGTGTGGCTGCTGCGTCAGTCTTTCATAGAATAGCATTTTTATGGCGGAGAAAACACCATTCACAAAAAAAACTTAATTAATCATCGCGCAGAATAAATAAATTACGATATGTAGAATAAAACATGACTGCATCCCCTGCGTGGGTCACAGTTGACATACAGGACCCTGCCATTTTGGGAGATACCAACTGCTCTCTGTCTGTCACAAAATAAAAACAAAATATCGACAAGCTCAATTCAACTCGAATTAGAATAGAATGTGGTGCATTAGTTTTAAAGGAGTGTTTCACTTTTTCTGGGAAGCAATTGGCGTGTTATAACAATGTAACATCTCCAGTTGCACCCCCCTTTGTTTTCACCTCAATGGTACAGTCAGTGGGCACTATGGCGCTGGCCAGGGTTGGAAAGTGTTGTCGGTCGTTACTACGCGAGCCTTTTAAAGGAGTGTTTTGTGGTGTTGTACAGCCAGGTTGGATTGAAGGCTGCATAGGAGGTAAGACAAACTAAACATGTGCACATTCTGAGACACAGGTGAATGCTAAACACCAGCTGGTTTACAGCGAGAAGCCACAGTAGCTCCTTGTAAATAACCCCATGTGTAGCCTACAGAGGTACTGCAATGTATGTGACTGTAACTGCTTAAAATGTTCAAAGTAGGCTGGCTAATACTCAAAAACTCTTCTTAATTCAGTTTTCCCTTGCAGGGATATTGTAGTAACTTTATACTTTGCCTTCTGTAATTGATATTTCGAGCTGTATGGCATTAAAAGGTATCCAACCAGGCTAAGTTTAATATGAAGACTTCTCAATGGATTTGAAACTTTTTTCTTGGATAGATTTTTGGCTGTTTTGACACAATTGTTATCATTATTGGCTGCTTTTTAAATCCGAACAGGGCCAATCAAGTCGGGCCATATGGTTATGGTACTACATATGATGGTAATGCAGCAACCAGCAGCAACAACAGTGAAGAAAACAACACATTGAAGTCCAAGAGAATGAGTCGAAATATGAATTTGGTATTGGGTTTTTTTGCCAAATAATTTTACACATACAAGGAATTTGACTTGGTCTTTTCAAAAAGAAGATTAGAAAAAGCAATATAGTCAAGTACATAAACAGAGAGAAAAATGTTTTATAAATAAAAGAAGTCCTAATGTGTTTTAACGAAGAAATGCTTTCTCTGCAGCTAAGAGGCATCTGTTGTCAGAAGATGTGATCAAATTACAGGAGTTCCAGCAGAGGAAGCTGGCTGTGGCTCACCTGATCACTGGGCAGAAAGGTGAAGTAGTTATTCTCCTCCCAAGCTGCACTTTCATGTCATTTTGTGTGTTGTTGTGATGCATGCATTAACCCCCCCCCCCCTCCCCCACTCTTATTTCTACAGGAAATTATATTGAGCAGTTCAGTGAGAAGCTGCAGAGGGATGAGCTGCTACTGAGAGACGACCTGAAGCTCCTCCTACACCTGTGCCAGTCTGCAGAAGATGTGGTGGTGGCCAGAGATGCCATTTATAGGTATAGTACTGCATCCTTTATTGACTTGATTGGTTGGAGCAAGGTAAACCATTTCAGCACCCTAATCTGTTCTCTGAGGGGCTTTGCACATTGAAATGCATATTTCTACTTTAAATTCACACTTTCATAGCGAAATCTTGTCTTAAAATTCAATTTAAAAAAAATCTAATGGTATGTTTCATTTGTACTCACAAGGTATCACGCAGAGAACCGGAACTTGGTATATGGAGAATTCAAGTTTGGTCCTCTCTTCATGAGACTGTGCTATGAGCAGGGCCTGGAGGACTTGGCTGCTGCTACAGTAATAGATAAGGTATAAACATATTACATTTACCCAAACCCTGAGTATTGACAAACATGATGTAAAAGATTGTTTCCTAAGTGCAGACTTTGACATTTCCTTTCTTTTGTTCTGAACAGAGCATGAGTGGATTTTTCAACGACTCAACCTCCTTTAACATCGCCATAGACATGCTATTCACAAAAGGCTCTTATGAAAGTAAGTGAAAGTTTAAGCTTTCAGTCCTTTTTCTTACTTTCCTGAAATGAATATCGGATGAACTGGTTGTAATATTCCAAACGTTGATATTGCAGATGCCCTGGAGGTGCTAAGAACCATGAGGAGCCAAGTTGTACCATTCAACAAAGACACACTAACACTGGCTTCTGGCACCTGCTATAAAATGGTAATATTCAAATGAATTTTTCCATACATATTGTATTGCGTTTAAGTCAAATCAATTTGATTTATGTAGCCCAGTATCACAAATAGCAATTGCCACAAGGGGCTTTAAAAATATGTACAGCATACCACGCCCCTCTGCCCTAAGACCCTTTACTTTTATTTTAGTATTAAAGTTTGGACAGTTATATAAGTTGGGACTTAATGACTTAAGATGTAAGAACTCTTGGCAATCACTGAATGTTCTTTTTCATGTTGGTTAGAACACTGAGGAGTCCTTCAGGATCTGCACTGCTCTGATAGAAGAGGCACAGACCAAAGGGCACTTCATCCCCAGACACACTTACTGCTTCGCTGTAGCATTAGCACTTCGACAAGTGAGTCACATTTTCTTTTACTCCCCCTGTCCTGCATGCACAAAGCTATGGAGAACATTAGAATACAATTGGTGAACTGTTGTCTCTCTAATTTCAGAATAAGACTGAAAAGGCCCTGTCATTGTTTACACAAATAATGACCACTGACACAAGATTGTGCCAAAATTTGAAGGTAAAGGGTGCATCGTGTAACTGTAGTCTACGTTATTTCTTGCCGTTGCTGTTCAATGATTAATTCATTTTTTTGTGATTTAGGTTGTAATACTAGCAATGTCAGGAGCGGTAACTGAGGCCATCTCCGTCCTGTCTGTAGCCATGTTGCCCAAAAGCCCTTCCTTTGTAAAGAGGATGGAATTTTCTCAGGAGGTGGTAAGTAAAACATTTGTTTGCTCAATAACACAGATCCCTGCAATTAATGTTGGTTTTGTCATTCTGTTGAAGTTTATTTTTTAAAATTTTATAAATAGTTAATATAAAGGTTTGAGGTATCCTTTATTGGGTTTATTGATGAGATTTACTGGGAAGAAAAATGTGTCAAAGTGTGTCTATCTCCTCACAATCCGCTACCTGTCTGTACTGTGTACATGCGCTGAAAAAAACTGATGTTAATACAAAGCATAGGCTCTGTAAACGGGTATGTTAACAACGGGGGCCCACCTTAGCATGCCCGTTTACATAGTCTAGGCATTTTATTAACACTGGATTGTTTTTCAGGGTCCGCACACTTTGTACAGGTAGCGGATTGTGAAGAGATATTCACTGATTTTGATCAAAAGTGATTTTGACAGCAGGTATTCTCCATCCACCACAAACTACGGAGATGTGTATGTACATAACTGCGGTCAAAGAGTTTGCTAATTGGCTCCTTGCGACCGGTTTTCAGGTGGATGTATTGCGCATGCGGTGTGAAGATGGCCCACACATGATGAAGGTGGAGCAGATAGTCACTCAGCTGGAGCGAGCCGAGCAGGTGACCCAGTTGACTCTGGATGACATGCTCTGCCACACGCCCACGGGGAAGAGGAAACCATCGCCAATAATGGAGGATAGGAGGACAAGCCGAAGGACTCTTAAACCACTGAGGTCCACTTTACTGTCGGAGTGAGAGAAATCTGTGTGCTGTCTGATCAAAAATCACTGACCCTGACTAGAGTTGACTTTATCTACCTCTCCGTAAAAGTCCAACAGTGTTATAATCCCTCTGCAATTTAGACTGTGGTCCCTTTTTTTTCTTCAGTAGTCCTTATCCAAACTTTGATGAAAAAGGTCATGGTTCATGTGTTTGCAGCAGGCACTTCAACAAAAAGCTGCTGAGAGAAACTTACACTAATAACACCAGCTAAACGCAACAATAGTTTTTTTTTGGAAGAATGTGTTGTATATAAAAGTGTGAATGAGTTATTAAAGATGATTTGGATATTTAATGATAAAACACACTGCTGTCTGTGTTGCTTTGAAGTGAAGGGATGGTTGTGGAATGTGGTTTGTTTAGCCTTCTGTAGGTTCCCAATTGTTCAAGTCTGTCTTAAACAATAAGCAGGGGCTCATTTGATCATTGAAACAGGTTTTGCTTGGTGTAATCATTCCATCCTGTTTATACTGGACATTAAGAGATTATTCTCATGCCAAACTTTAAGAAGTGTATCTGGTCAGCAGTAATGAGAATACGATTATTTTCTTGAAGAACCAATGAAGATAAAAACAATCAGGCCATCATCGATTCAAAGTAAGGCCTATTTATATGGGGAACCAAAGTAGCCTACAACCTGGTGCCTGCTCCAAAAGAAAGGCTGACCCAGGTTTTATAGTGTAGAATGATGTACATCACATAGGAAAACAGTACACTTCTGAAGAGAGAACATATATCTTAATGTTAGCAGATATTCTTCTTCTGGCTTTGTTCCAGCTCAGCAGGGGGAACCTTGTTGTCCCTCCATACCTCCTTCTCATCAGGAAAAAAAACCCACACATCTGGTATTAAAAGTTAGACTACACAAAAGTATAAGAAATATATAAATGTATAAAGCATTATAAGAATTGGCTACTAAGGCATATTAAACGTGGTTGTCTTGGATCACCATTCCATAAATATTAAAACGTAAAAATGTCCCTCTGCTGCTACACATCTTTGTACTAATCTAAACTGTGATTATTACACGTGTAGTAAAATATTAATAACAACCACTAATCCGACGATCATCTGGAGCATTTCAACAAATCATGACGTGCATCAAATCCCTCCCACAATGCACCGCTTACGTCGCCACGGCAGCCAGGGAGGAGAACAACGGAACGGGCTACGTGAGCAAAAACACACCGGGGATATACCATACTGTCGAAAAATTAATAATTGAAAGGGAGTTTAAGTTATTTTTTTCTTAATTTATGAGCTTACTACAGAGTTCAGGACGGAAGAAGCAGTGATATATTCACTCCTAGCGGCAGCTTGTGGCGGTGCTAGCCGGTTAGCTGGTGTTGACTGACGGGGAAGCTACTGGGAACATTGCACCGCTGGCTCCAAACAAAGGAAAGAAAACATAACAAAGAAATATATTTTAAAAGTTCAAATTACGTCTGTCATTGTTTTATAGAGACCACTGTGTCATAATAAGCAAGTTGGCAGTTAGTTTGTTCAGACAAGCTAACTTGACTATAGCTATTGTTAAGCTGAGTGACATCTGTAAATACTGTTTAGCTTTAGCAAATAGCTAAGAAGAAACTAAACAACAACACCACAATGAGCTCTGAAGCGACTGCAGCGTCCACTAATGCCACTCCGGAGGATGATGGCATGACATGGTGGTACCGATGGCTCTGCAAAATATCTGGGGTCTTGGGAGGAGTCTGTAAGTAGTTTTCAAAGTACATTTTACATTATGTCACTTGGTACGTAAATATAAAATGCAGCAACATCTTGCCATGGTTACTACTGTGTATTTAAAGTGAATGCAACTATTGATTGCTTGCGGTGAAAGTTAGTGACAGTCAGGCTATTTGATATCATTTATTGCATCCTTAACTTTGCATTAATATGAGGATGAGAGCTTAGAGCAGACTGAAAAGGCATCAGATTACTATTTGAGTTAGGAAAAAACATGTCTTTGATTCTGTACAAACATTATTCCAATTGGTCAGACCAAAGCGTTGTCGCGGCCCTTTTGTCCCCTCAGCTGCAGCAGCCACTGTTGAGGCACTGCCTGTTTGCATGCCTCACTCATTCCATAACAGCCTTGTCATTCTTATATGAGTTTCATGACGTCAAAACTCCTAGTCAACAGCAGGTACACTGACTCTTTGCCTCAGGAGTTCATTGTGAGGCCTAAGGGGTTTTTCTTGTTTTACTGCTGGCTTTGTATTTTTTCCAGCAGCATTGGAGCCCTCTGTCATTCTCTCCTTCACAGTGACACCAGAGTCCCAGTGCCTGTATCACATAAACTACCTGGGGCACTGCATATTCAATAGGCTCTGTATTATTAAGGAGGCTGGCTGGTCTAAAGGAGCAGGATATGCTGCGTGGTTCTTCCACTGTTTTTGACAGTTCACTTAAGACTCCGGGCTGCTCTTCCCTTCTCTTTGCTTTGGTGTTTGCGCTTGAAACTGTTATACTGTGTCACTTACTTTGTGTTGGTTCATGGACTAACAGTCAAAACTTTTAGAACAGCCTCGTTGTACAGCAACATCTATTATTTAAAGATCTATTCCCATCAGAGATACAAATCTAAAATAAAAAAGAACTAATGGTCAGGCAGGTCTTATATCTTCTGTATAATGGCAGGATCTGTGATATGTCAAATCTTAATAATGTCTTATTTGTTTTTCTGTCTTTGGTTTTGTCCACATCATGCAGCCTGTGCCATCTCAGGAGTGTGGATGTGTGTCACTGTGAACCCTTTGAATATTGCTGCCGGAGTATGGATGGTGTAAGTCTTCAGCACTCTGCAAAGCATGCATGAATTAGATCAATCCCATAAAAAAACAAGACATCTTGATATGCTGTTGATACACAGCATATAAACAACATAAAGTGCTCTATTCTATTATTAAGTCTTTGTTCATTCATTTAGGCTCTGGTTCATTTTACTGTCAGAAATACAGATGCACAATGTAAGTGTTGTTTATACAAACCAATGGTCATATTATCCCATGAATAAGACATTTAGACAATACAATTGTTTTGCTGCATTTTGGCTAACACGTCGTCACAGATGTGAGCTGGTTCGAAATAACAACCAACTGAAAGTATCATACAACTCATTGTAAAGATAAATTATACTCTAGGGCTTTAATGTGCTGAAAAACAATGAATCAAGGAACTATTTTCAAGATTAAATGATTATTAAAATAATAATTTTCACCAACCAACTCATTTTAGAAACTCTTCTGCTGTTTTTTAGTCGAACTTGACTTGAATACCATAATCATGAAAATGATAGTTCTTACTACCAGCTGCTGTGTTTAAATTGATCCAGACTCCTATCATTTGAGCCAGAGCTTGTACAGTGAGAAGATTGTCCGCTGTGTTAAGGTCCTCTCCTCTCTGTCTCAAGGTTGAATGCCTTCGTGCTGTTCCTGTGTGAAGTCCCATTCTGTTGCCAGTTCATAGAGTTTGCTAACGCAGTCGCCGCCCGTGCAGACAAATTCAAACCCTGGCAGAAATCCTTCTTCTACTGTGGGTGAGAACAACTATGCATTGTACAGAGACTGTACTTCACTGTATGAAAATGTAACTTTTGAAATGTGAATTCCTCATGGTTATCAACATTGAATAAGCTGTTGTCACACACTTTTGCGAATGTGTTTTATTTTAATTTATTTTAATTTGATCTAAGACATGTACTCAACTTACTGTTGTTGGCGGTCTCCTTGTATGATCATTTTCAGAATGGCTCTGTTTCCAATTTTCCTGAGTTTCTCCTTTACAACATTGTTCGGAAATGCCATCGCCTTCGCTACAGGAGTTCTGTACGGCCTTGCATCTTTAGGCAAAAAGTAAGATTTTTTTTAAGCTAGTAGCATGGCATGATGTATCATAGCTCTTATGATGCATCATCAAAATTATCAGTTATTTCATGTAATAGATAATACATTTTTAGTACATATTAGAAATTAAGCTGTACAATACATTTAGTGATTATTAATTGTTCTTGATGTGTCCCCCATAACACTGTTCATTTTAAAACAGGCACCCAAACACAGTACTCCACAACATTATATTCGATTAATAATATTTTAATTTCATGCTTGAAAGTCTTAACAACCCTCAAAAGCCTCTTAATTCACCCAAATTAACTATTGACAAGGTGAGCCATGTAACAACCTTGCGATTAACACTGTCGTCCTTCCCCTATCCAACCTGCTTTTCTTTGTTTGTCCACCCACCTTTCCCTCGTCATAACTTTGTATCACCCTCCTTCTCTGGCATCCTTTTCCTCCCTTGTTCCTGCCTCTCAGGGGAGACGCAGTGACGTATGCCAGACTGAATCATCAGAAACAGCCGGATGAAGAGAAGATGACGGGAACGCTTAACGGTGCTCCAGAGTGAGACCTTTCCTCTCTCCTCTTGCCCTTTTTTCTGGAGTTCCTATAGATCAATTTCTCTCCCGGTCCTCCATCCACCTCCCCTTCCATAACGTACTCTACATAACAATGGTACTGGATTTATTTATTTACCGCAACTGTTACGTTCTTGTTGTCCTCCTGACCTAAAATGGTGTACAAACAGATTGACATTGAATTTGGTTCGATTATTTGGTACTTGGTGTGTAAGTGGGATCCCTCATTGTGACTCTCGATACCTTAGATTGTAAGTGTTGTTTTTACGTTTTTAATTGTTTCCATGGGTTGTTTCTATTTATGGTTTTTCTCCTTTGTTGTTTGTTGCTGCTGTCAGTTGTTGATCCCTATTTTTGCAGGGAAAATGTGAGCTACTTCTTTTGAACCCCAAGAGCCTTTCAGGAAATCCGAATAGAAATTCATGTGATTGTAAAATGTACATAATTGACTTCAGGTTATTCAGTATGACTTTTAGGTTGTGATTCACAGTTGTCTGGTCTGATTTAGAGAGTGCAGTGGGTTAAGATAAGGACAAATGTGTGTCATCTTGAATATTAATATGAGGTCTTTTGCAGCCCCAACCTCATTATTCTGTTCTGGTCAGTGGGGTTTCCAAAGCCTGTTGCGAGAATTTAAATCACAGAGTACTTGAAGCAGTGAATGTATGAACGCTTCATAGAAGAGAAAATCTGTCCATTAAACGTCTACTAAGGTAACAGTGAAAACGTGTGCTACGTAGCTCTATTTTTAGCTTAACTTTTAAATCAATTTCAGACTAAGCATTAGATTGGATGACAAATAAAGGTCAGTGTGTTTGTCATTTGGTTTTTAAAATTTAATTTACCATTTTTATTTGTGTTGAAGAGGGCTAGATTATAAATTGTATTAAATGAGACTGTCTGATATTTTTTACATCATAGATTTGGAAATAACATCAAGTCTTTCCTTAAGTTATTTTGTATTTGAGTCGAAACATTGATCTTTATTGGATTACTTTTGAGTATCTGCATACCTGCAGCCAGGCTATTTATGTTGAAAATAATCATATTTTGTGAGGAGGATTTTAATTGTATTAGGTTAGATTTAAGACTAGTAGTAGTTTCCTCTGAGTTATTGTATTACTATAAATCAACCAAACTTCCATTGTCAAGTATTGAGCATCCCAAAGGAAAAGAAAATGGATTTTAGTATTGTAGTAAACGTAGTTCATCCCGTGTGCACACACAACTCTGAATTGCAGCCTGAATGCATTTTTAAACTCATAAATAGGCATAGGGATATTTTAACAATGGAGAATGGATCTGGTAAATCCAAAGATAAAGACAGTCTATCTTTAATTTTTTTTTATACTTTCATTATAATTATTGTTTTTTTTAGTTGGTTAAAGGTCAGTTCAGACGTTCCCAAACTAAACTTTTTGTAGCATTGAAACTGGTAAAGAGGGAATTCGATTAAAAGCTTTTGGTGCATGCTCAAGCTTGTTTACGTACGGATCCTCATCATCAAGCAGCCAGTAGCTATGCCGCTGCAGATTTGGGGTACATTAGCAATGTAAAATGTGTGCTTATTTGTCCTTATTATATCATGTTTATCTTTTGGTTTTCTTTTGGGAATATGTTACTGTGAAAATCTACTATATTTATTTAGATTATATTTGGTTCACTACCAAAAACCCATTAAATTTTAATGATGGAAAGTGTCTTGATTCAGGGACTAATTAGTCAGTATCCCACACAATCACCGGAGCCATGGTTTGCCTTTGTCACTCTAATAAGCTACTGTATGCAGTGGTCAGCAATGTACGATTTGTGTTTGTGTTGTTTTGTTGCCTTTCCTTGTCTTTCCTCTGTTGTGTCATCGATAATAGGAATGATTTGGGTATAACAGGTTACACATACCTCTTACAGCTGTCTCTACTGACTAGTGGATTATTCACACATTACCACCAGCTCTCAGGTATCATACTTAACAATGCACTGCATACAGATACAAAGCAGTCAATCAATAGATCATAGATTTTTGGTAACTAACTAGCATACAGCAAACATGGCTCTATGAAAGCATAATTTGAGCTGATGGACAAGTATCTGTGAACCATATAAAACAAGCACAACCAGCGTTGACGAGTGATGAAGCACTACAAACATACAAGCAGTGTGTAACAGTATGACACTACACACTCTGAAACGAAAGTTTTATAAAGATCAAACATGGCTTTACTTGTCCACAGCCATCCATCCACCAATTAATTTTAGTGTATTGCGGTGACATGCATCCAAGACCCCTATGATTTGATTTTATTAGTGCACATTTAAGCTGTAAGGGATATGTGTATTATGTGTGTTGTGATGTGAATACTGGTCCTGTTGGCATTAAGTGAATTAAACAAACTTGCTACTACCATGGTGTTGTCTTCTTATGATGTTGTTTTTTGTTTTGCTTGGTGGATCCAAAAAGTTTAAGTTCTCTCAGTATTTTAATTAGTGACCAAATAACTGAAAACTAATGACATGCCACTAAGCTTCGGTTGTACTTGTACTGCACTGATGTACTGTAATGCTATTGGGCATTATTTAGATGTGAACATGGTAGATATGGTCTCTCGAGGATAAATAAAAGTTAAATTAAAATATTGTTTAAGCATGACGTCGCATGCAATGTTATAGGTTTTGATTGATTGTCAATCTCAAGAAGGCGGGTTCAACATAATATAAACCAGTAGTAGGCCACCAGATGCCAGACCAAAGTTGCCAGTTTTGCAAAGATGGCAGTCTTACTACAAGATGGGTCAATGTGTTATGTGCAGGATATCATAATTTGTTCTACCATTTGTAGGCCTACTCATTTGCACCTACAAAAAAAAAGAGTAGGCTAGTCCTATTCCATTAAAACCATTATCCTCTGATTAGTTTGATTGAAATTGACAGGCGTCTGAATTCATTATTCTGGACTAGAGATGTATAGCCTAATGACTTTAAATAGTCAAAGAAAATGCCATTAGAGAAGATTATTATGATTAAGTTCACCAAAACTTTTTTTTTTATAACTGTAAGGGCCTGGTCCGACCACGGTGTCGGTCGGTGGGCTACACAACAGGAAAACAAGTGCGTGAAACAATGGAGGGAGGTCGCCAAGTTCATTGCAGTTCAGGTAAGACCCACACAACCAAGGTATTACGGCTAGCTTATGCCTACTGAAGGCTAGTGTATGCCTACTGAAGGCTAGTTTATGCCTACTGTAGACCAATGTATGGCGCATTTTAAGCTCAGTGCTATTTTAATTCCATAGCCCTTACTTTTGTAATTATTGTAACAGTAGCCTAGCATGCTAACGTTTTTTGTGGTGAACAATTACAAGGTGAAAACATTTTATCCAACAAAGTTAAGTAGGCCTAACCTAGCCTATATTCACCAACTGAATCAAATAAAAGCCCAGTTAACTTGTCTCTAAAAGACTATATAAGATACAAACCTGTTACATTCAAATTTGCTGAAAATACCCAGAGCAAATGACCCGAGTCACTGGCAACATTTGAAGGAAAGCAAGTGGGGTTCTGAAATGAAATCCTCACAAGGATTAAAGTAGGCTAGGCTAGATGTCAGGGGTCAAGTATTCATTTTTAGATGTAGCTGTATTAATTCTATGTAGCCTACTGAAGATGTAACATTGGAACAACCACTTCTAGAGTAAAACTGGTAGGTTATTATTGGAACAATTACTATTTTGGATCATCAAATCGGCCTGTGTGGGACTGGTGGAGCGTTTTTGCAGAACCCTTTCCTTTATTCGTTTGTCTCAGCAGTCTCTTCTCATTAGTCATGTATTTTCAAAAACAGAAATGGAACAAACAAGGTCTAGCAATCTCAATCAAAGAAAGAAAGTGGACTGAACTACTAAAAGTGCATCATGTCTAGGTCATTGAAACTTGCCCAATTAGAAATCATGACCGCTCCCTCTTTAAAGGTGGAGTCAGCGATTCTGGAGAACTGTTGTTCACATGTCTGTCTACAGAATAGGCTGTGTAGGCCTACTAAAACCAGATTGTTTTCCAGCACACAAACAGGTAGCGGTCTCTGATTTAGACAAAAAGTGATTTTGACAACAAGCGTTCTCCAGAATCACTGACTCCACCATTAGAGATACATTATGAGAGAAGGTATGATTCATTTCAGATCATGTGTTTACATCCATAAGTACTTCTAAGTTCTGCTATTCTTTTGAGTCCTCATGGTTTGGATCCTACGTGTCCTTTTCCACGTGGGTATGTCAACAAATAAACCTCACCCTTTGGTAACATTCCCCTCTCTTTCATTCCTTTTTGCGGCTGGCTGCTATTTGTTTAGTTGTATTTGTGCATTGCACCCAAGTCAAATACATTTCCTACATCGCAGCCAGCAATATTAAACTTGTCTCTATCTGTGAGACTATTTGGATACTGGATTCTTGGAGTTTATGTTTGTTAGAAAGTTATTTTTTTCCTGGTGTGTAAAAATATCAGTTGAGGCATCTCCTATCACCTATAAATCTTGTTTTTTCATCTTAATAACGTGCCCTTTTAGTACAGATTTGGTGATTGCACCATATAATTCATATAATAATAATAATTCCATATAATTGAATCTTCTGTCTGCATCTAAACTGTATAGTTACTGACTAAAGACAAACAAAACTTGGTGAGGAGTCGACTGCATTTTAACTTCAGTAACTTATATGGCGTAACCAACAGAGGGCGCCATTGTATTATTTCAGCAACGTGTCAATTTTAATGATTTGTTTGATCTTGTATTTAATTAATTATGTAAGATACTTGTACAAAGGGATGACAGTCTTGTTATGGAAGTTGAACCTGTCGTTTGCTTACATGACAGTTTTAATGGTAACACCAGAAGCTGCAGTAATGTGACAACAAGATAGTAAGAGGTGGAAGTGTAATAGATTGTATTGTGAGAATCTATCAACTCTCCACATTGCCACTTCATTAGCAACAGACAGACCTTTATTGTCCTTTAAATTGCCTATAAAATAGTTTTTCACAGGTGACTGTTAGTGATCAAACTTAGCTATTAATAGACTGCAAATGATTAGGTTTCATGTGTTGAATTATAGCCGTGAGTGGTGTTAGTTAGTTAGTTAGTTTATTCGTCAAATGCACAACATAACAGGCAAGCAGTCATAGCTGGCAATGAAATTTTTGTGTTCCAAGCTCTCCTCAATAATGTGTAAGGTGTGATCAGGATCCTGTGTAATGTATTAAGAAAAATGCAACTTCATAGAGGTTTTTTTACATTGAGAAAAGTAGCAAGAGACTTGTTGCCTACAGTATAATCCCTGCATGAGAAGATGAGGACAAATGCATATCTGCAAATGCAAAATAAATTATCGGATTACATTTTTATTTTATTTTTAAGATATTGGTGGAAGAAGGGTTTTATAACAACGGATTTGATATAACAATGTATCATACTTGAATTGATCATATGTATAGAAGTAGGCCTATATGTTAAGATAACTGCAGCTAAGTAAGGAGTAAAAAGTACAATCTTAAGTACAACAATTTTGTTGTGTAATATGCTCATAACTCTTAAAAGAATATGTTGTGCAGACAATGAACAATAGCAACTTGTGATATAACCTTGAACTTAAACCAGCTCTGACTGTTTTATATCATATTTCTAAGCACATTGTGCGTCACCTAGATTCCGCAGGTTGCAGGCAAACTCTACAATATCACTGTGTAACTTTTTCTTCTTGCTACAGACTCTGCTCTGTGTGAGTGAACTCCTTTGCAAAGGTTTATAAATCAAACTCCAAATCTTTCTAACATCTTTATTTCAGATCTCCACCGTGTGTGGAAGTGTAGGAGAAATTTTGAATTGTGCTAACTGGAGCTATTTAAATAAGCTTATGCAAGTAAGCATTTAATTAGGGTTAGCCTATATTGTTTCTCCCTGATTACGCTACTGTTCTGCATATCTCCCCTTAGGCAGCCACCTTTCCTATGGCTCCCAGGCAGGAAGAACGAGTGTATCAAATGTTTTCAGAGGGGGGAGTGGACGGGGTGGGGGTGGTTGGCGGGTTGCATCATGCTTGGGAACTTCACTCCAGTCAGAGGCTCGCATTGTGCTGTGAAGAGGGACGGAGAGAGAGAGGGTGCAGCGTTACCACCAACGGATTCAAAAAAAGAGAGAAGGGGAACACATCACCTGCAGAGAGAAACACCGCTGGATTTCCACCACTGCTTAGGAAAATAGACATCCTCCGCGGCGTCCGCGCTGTGAAAGAGCAGCGTTATCTGGACGTAAATACTGAACTGTCTTGGTGTATTTTCACAAGGGGGGGGTCGCCCTATTCTGTTCCTCTTGAGGACGGGACCCCTTTTTCTCCTAAAGCTTAAAGCAACAACAATGGACTGCGTTTCCACCGGGAACTCACTCGTGGAGCTGTGCACACATGGGACTGTAGTAGCGCTTCAAACCCCAGACGGCAATTTGGCTGTTTAGTTAGTTGAACAGTGTTTTTACTGTCTCGTGCGGCGGTAGGTCGTCGGTCGCTAGTCCGTTGCGATGCCCGCGAGGAACAGGTACAACCTGGTGGACGATGTGGCGGACTCGAGGGTGCCGCTCCACAATGAAGAAGCTTATCAGCACGGGATATCTTTCCAAGCCAAGGTAAAGTGAACCCTTTTTTGAATAGTCTTCTTTATTTATTTTTTTATTATTATGCTCTCCCTGTTGTTGATGCTGTGTTTAATTCTGAGCGGAGTGGCAGGTGCTCAGAATAGCATACACCATGAAGTTTGAACGCATGGCGGTGCATTCAAATACACACGCTCCAAGACAAGTCTAGTGGAAAATTGTAGTCTATATTTGCCTGCTTCAAAGTTTCATCTGCGTGACATAATACTAAAAGAAAAAAACTGAAGTAGGCTAGATGTCCTATTTTTAATGCTTAAAGTGAACTGAGTGTATTTTCAGGTTTTCCCCCAAGTCATTGAATTATTAAGCTTTGCGGGGAGGCAGCCAGACAGACAGTATTGAGTTTTAAGTGGCCATATTCACAATCACCAATCTGTAACTTTATCTGAGGCTGTTTGACATGATTATGCAGGGGGGGTAGACTAAAGCCTGTATTTCATTTTAAGGGGTTTGGAAAATAAGGCTAGAACACAGTGTTGGAAAGGGTTAAAATAACAAAGTGCCACTGGTCTAAAGGTCAGTCACAAGGCGGCTTTTATCTTATAGGCTGTCATGCACGTCTCGCTTTGTTCTTTTATTCCAGAGTGTTGTGAACACACATCAATTTGGATATGTACACACACATATGATGGCAGACCAATAACACGCAACAGAAAGATAGACACAGCAACCAAAACTCTGATCAAAACATCCATGGAGATGCTGAATAAATACAAGTATAATAGCCAGCACATACAAAAGTAATCAGTGAGTTTTCTTGCCTGATGGCAACATGGTCCCTTGAAACCCTTTATTACACAGCAACACATTTGAATTTGAAAGAGCTTGTAAAGAAAGCAAAGCCATTCATATGCATTTAACACATCTTGACCCAAATACAGTAGCCTCAGGTGCCACGTTTCAAGGAAAATATTTGTTTAAGTAACTCCCCAATTTCAAAATACTTAAAACATGTGTCCACTAGAGTTTAGGCAGTTCAGTTTACACAAACACATATTATAAATGACCCTGAAGTCCTCTTTGGGAGCTGATAGAGTTGAATAAGCTGCACACCAAGTGGCTGCTCACAGCGCTTAATCAGAAGAATAGTGAATTATTTTGTACTGTAGCACTGATTTTATTTAGTGCAAGGTCAAGTAACACATATCGGTCTAATGTGTGTGTGATTGTTTACTACAGTACGTGGGGAGTCTGGACGTGTCCAGGCCCAACAGCCGGATGGAGATCGTGGCAGCCATGAGGAGAATCAGGGTGAGAAGAAAATCATTATGTCACACGTGCAACACGAACACACTCACTCACTCACTCCACTTCAGTCCTGTTGTAACTATCTTTACAATAACACAGTAATCACACACAATACAAACAGGGTGTGTGGCTGTCAGATTAATTTTGTATTGAGAATGTAGTGCCGCATGCACTGGCAGGACAACAGAACATGGCAATGAAGGGTTACATTTTGGCAAAAAAAATTAAAGCACTAAAAGAGGGGTGACTTGTGTGGCATCGCCTTTTAGGTTTGTGTGGCAGAGTTGGAAGGGTGTGTGTGCGTGTAACCAGTGCCTTTTGATTAAGGTCAGACTGTGGTTTATTGCGTTGTGATGAACTTTTAGGTTATTAGAATTCCACAAATCAACCTTTACTTTTTTTTTCTTCTATCTTTCACTCTGCATTCACTCTTCTCCTCGTCACACACACTCTCTCGCATCATAGTCAGACCTGATGATGGCGCTTTATCCGTTGCATTGTAACTATGGGGACCACCCTGTAATGACTTCTCCCCTCTCCTTGTCCCAGTAGACCAGAATTTGCATCCAGAAGCAAACACACATGGCAGTATTAGACAGCTGGAGTTGGTTCTCTGACTTACTGTAAATGTGTCTCTGGTTCAGAAAATAGACACAACAAGGTTTTTAACACTAGTGAATATGCAGGAAATAAATTTCATATATTGAGGTACTTAAAAGGCCAAGATGTTCATTTATCCTGTGAAAAATGCATACGTTTGATGCCCAAACCTTTATGAGGACTGCTCCCTTTACTTGTAGTGTAATCTAGTGTGTTTGTAGGTGGCTGTGGTGCTGCTGTGTGAAAAAGTGTATGTTTGTTTATAAAATCAGAGGAACCCCGCTGTTCAAAATAGATATTTTTAGGCAAAATAAGCCCATCTTCAAAAGTAGGTCTATGGAACGGAGACAAAGCCAGACTCTTTTAACTGTGTGTATCTATGAGAAGTGAATGGGCTGAGTGTGCAGAGATAGTTCCTCCTATTTCCTGCAATTCTCAAACTGACAAACAATAAAAGTGCAAAGTAAATATGATCATGTATCGGAGCTGATGCCCGACAAGTTGAGGCACAACATGAAACCACAGGTATGCATAGGCAGGCAGGGGAGACACTTGATTGCCTCATGACAAATATTATCGCTCCAAAAAAACAACACCATATGAAGTAGTTGTATTTAAAACAAATCAAGAACTGTTTGATAGCATCTATATTTTTAATGTTATTGTTTTAATACACTGGGATTCAGTAGTGCTTATTTATGTCTTGAGTGTGTGTGCTCACATGTGGAAGCATACATGTTGGAAGTGTGCATCTCTGTGCATTTAGTTCCCTCGAGGTCCGAATATAGCTTTGAATTAATAATGAATTACTTTTTGTCTTTACTTTGCCACTCATGGACCATTGTATGAAATATCTTTGTTTTTGAATGGCTAGTGAAGGAACTGCTTTATAGAGTCCCCAGTTACAAATGTAAACAGTGTGGCTGAAAGGACGGAACAATCTATAAAACAACATCTAGTTTATTAATTTGTCATGTATGTTTAATGTTATCTCCGCTGACAGTGACTAGAAATAGATGTTACTATTGATAGAACCATGTTATCGCACTGACCGGTGGATGAATCTGGCTTACCTTTACTGTGTATGCCATGTCATATTTTAAAGTTGAAGCTTTAAAGCGAGATCACTTATTTTTTACTGAACACTGACCTTCAATCGCAAGATAGCAGAAAAAGCAATTTCACAAGACTTTCTTTAGTAATTTGCTCTAGTCACATCCTGGTGCAAGTTATAATATAAAGGAACAGTTCCAAACTTTTGGGATATAAACGCTTACTTATTTGCAGTATTTTATATAACTTTTCGGTCGAAATCAAACTAACTGATTCCAGTAAGTATATTTTCCAAAATGTAGCAACTGGAAAGGAACCACAAGCAGAAACAAATATTTTGTAACTTGCCTATGTGCAGTCATAAAATCGGCAACCTATTAAATTTAGCTTCATAGGAGCAATATCTATCTTAAGTTTGCTAACTGAAGTTTGCTTTCATAACCATTAGTCATTGTAAGCTTCTGGTGACACCAAACCAAATGTTAAGGGAAGATTGTGTTTTTTCTTTCTTTCAGAATTTACAGGTTTTCATTTTAAAGTAGGTCTACAGTATCTTAGTGCACCCGCTGTTTGTGCCTGTTTTCCAGCACTTTGGAAAGTAAAGAGAGTATTTCTGTGCCAACCACTTCTTTATGGGGTGAACCCTCTCACACTGTGCAGACACCGTGTGAATGCAAAAGCATGAGCGTTTTAGAGGGCAGGAGTGCGCGTCTAGGACCGGTTGCCAAGTCAAATGTAATTAGCTTTCTGTATAGAAATATTGACTGGCATTCCTGACTTTCTCCTCATCTCTCTTTAAAAAGGCAGAATGTCTCGTCTTATAGATTTAGAAGGGGCGACCCTTTAGCCAAGAGTCTGTGCACAGATTCCCTGGAACTGAGTGTGATTAAATAAAGCGAGAGAGCTGATATGATGGCAGTGTGAGAAAGACATGGGAGAGGAAGTCCTGGAAGCTAGAGGGGGTTGCTCGGTGGCTCTGTGTAATCGCCTTTCGTCTCAGTCCAATGTGAGGAAACGGGAGCAAACACTGAGTGGAGACTCGGGAGCGACACAGCCCGACCATCTCTGAACAAACAGTAAAACAGAGCGGAGGAGCTGTTACACTTTAGTCAAATACTTAGCCGTCTTTTACAAACACACACACACCTGCCATTCCCTCGGCGAGAACGTGAAAAGACACAATATTGTATCCTGCTGATCTTTTCAGAGTTTGCGTTTTGTTGAACCTCCTCCCATTATGGCTAACTGGTCCTACTGTGCTGCTTTATAAGAATTTGTGTCATTCATTCTGATCAGTGGCATAGAAAACCACCGCAGCAATGTGCAAGTGCATTCACTCTTTTGTGTGTGTGTGTGTGTGTGTGTGTGTGTGTTAGCTCCAGTGCTCCATAATAGCAGCACCACTTGCATTGTAACAACCTCCGCAATTGATTAACGAGGCTGAACGACAAAGGCGAGCACTGCTGCTTCCCACTTGGAGAGATTTGGTGTAGTTGTCCACACCTCACTGCCTCAGAAAAGGATGTGGGTATATTCTGGAATTTCCTTGGAAAACAAGCATGCACTATTTACAAGAGGCCACCGTCTCTTTAAAAGGAAACACGTTTAAGGCTATCCTCTTCTCGGTCAATCGGCTCTCTCTTACTCTCTCAATTACAACCCCCTCCCCTCCACTGCTATTCTCTTTTCGACCCCTCACTCTCCTCCTACCAAAATAGACTGTCTCAATTTAGCCGGTCTCCACCATCTACTCAGTGCTGACAGGAATAGATTTTGGGCTGAGGGCAGCAGGCTCCCCTTTGAATTTTGATCGGCTCTAATGGGATTTTAAGCCTTCCTCACATGTCCATCAGGATGCTGCCTCCATCCTCAGTCTGCCAAGAGTCTCCCTGGGAATGACATGGCTCCCTTCTCCTCTGCATTTGTCCCTGTGCCTGTCTTATAGCAACTCATAAGAAGATATGTGTGTGCCGTGCAAGAAAGCAGCAGTGTTTTTTTTTTGTTCCTTTATTTTAGTCCGTTGAGTCCGTCTCTCTAGAGAGCACGCTGTGCTGTCATGACTCAGATGTTTTGCTGCCAAGGGGGATGTAGTGGGGAAAAAACAATACACTCCGGACCTCTCAGTGCAACATAACTTTTAACTCTATACCTTTTTGCCCTTTTGTCTCCCTACGCTTCAGGCTTTACTTAAAACTGAAAAGAGAGAAGCGGCTTTATATTTTGGGAAGCAATGATAGTTACATAATGATAAATAAGCAATAGATTACAATACAAACTCTGGCATTACATCTTGTAAATCTGGATTTTGTCAACAAAAACCAATGGGATTTTTATAACTGCCAAATAATTAAGTACGGCTCAGGCACTGGAGTTACAAAACACGCACATATGTTCATTATTAACCATCTTGTTTCTCTTCTCAGTGCTCATGCGACCACCTATCATTCATTCATACCACACTGTGGCAGCAGGCAACTTTTTTGTCAGCTGCCAAAATACATTATTTCCAACAGAGAAACAGAAAAATGTCCAGACTTCTCTTTATTTACCTCTAGCTATCCTTTTTCTCATTCACTCTCTCCTTCACTTCCTTCACTATTATAGATTTTGAAAGGTAGCCATAACAATTACTTAACCTATGCCTGAGGCTGCAGAACACACAAAAGATTAATAATATCATCCAACATGACTATGCATGAGTGTGAAATGTGCAAAATAGCTACTTCACTCCAAACCTCCAGGAGAAGTTGGACTTAAACACAATGACGATCAAACAACATGACCATTAGGAGAAATGTGCAGGACCCAGAATAAGCAATCCCTAATAATCAGTGAACATTTTTGCATAACAATTACACACCCAACATGTCCCAGAAAACCTACAGGAGAAATGAGAGCACAGATTAACTCCAGGGGGTTCCAGCTCTGTAGCGAAGTGGGGGTGGTGGGCCGGGTGCTGCTCCGTCTGCACTTCCATGTGTGAATAAAGGATGTGCTGTATTTGGGGTCGCATGACACATATTGGCAGGCTTTGTTTTCTCTTTGTATTCATGCTAGCTTAATGGCAGATGTACAATAGCATAGGAGGTGACCTATATGTGTACTGGATTAGATGTGATTTCAGCTTTGAAAGGGTGCAGTTACCCTTTGTTTACCCAAACCACTACATAACTGGTGTCCCATTCTTCTTCATTAAGAGTCACTTTAAAAAGAAACAATCTGTAATGTGACAACAGTTTTTATCAGAAATGCTCCCCAAGCTAATACGCCTAGAGCTTGCTAACTGAAAACTAGAAAGCTCCATCGCTAAAAGGGACAATGGTTCCACAGTTTATTCTAAAAAGCGTATTTATACTATCACCTCCTGTCTCATAACTTTCTGCAAACCATTCCTTTCTTTAGTTTAGAGCATATCAGTTGGACGTAAGAGGGATAGAAAAAGTGAGTGGCTGTGCTGCACAGCTACACTTAAATGGCTTTCTCTATTTTGTTGCCTTAAGGGCCAACATTGTCAAGAAAGCTTGCTAATGGTCATCGGTGCAAATTCACAGTTCACCAAGTTTATCAAAGTAGAAGAGTAAAAGCCATGTAGCTTTGACCTTGAAACCAAATCAATGAATGCTGATAAACAAGAAACAGAGTCACAAAAACACCACCACTGTGAAATATTTTTTCTTGATATGATGAAGTGGAAAATATTATTTTACCCTTATAAGTGCATATGGTGATTTTATTTTCCACAACTATTTATTTGAGTTTTTTTTAAACTGTTGTGTGTGTGTGTGTGTCAGGTGGTTAAATATGAAGGGACAGCAGGTCTTTACTCACATGGATGGACAGACAGGTGGTGAATGGTCCCTGCCTCCACAACCAGCATCATGTCGCACGCATACACAAACACACAGGCTCCTGCTTTCATCATGTGCCCTAAGGCTGTGGCATGTCTTTCAGAGCCACAATACGCCAAGCCTAACACTATCTGATCTCCCCATGCTCACCCAAAACAAACCCCATCCTAAGAAAAAGACATTTCTAAAGCCATGAATTCAATCCTGCTGAGGAGCCCTGAGGGCACACCATCTTCATAGATATTCATTGACCATTGCTCTCTGCAGCCTTAGCATGCAAGTATGGGGTTGATTTGTTTCCTGTATCCATTGGATAAATTAATATAAAGTGTGTTGTTTTTAGCACTCCCATACTTGAAAATCATTATTTTTAAAAAACAACACAACACGGACATTGGTAGATTAATGTGACAAAAAAGTCAGATAGGACCGTAAAATCCAAATCTCACTAAAACTGATCGGGGTTAACATTTTCAACCAGCTCAGCTGTATAAAGACAGTGGTATTTTACCCTATTTGGCAGTATTTCAATATGTCAGCAAGTCAAGGCTTAGAGTTACATTAGAGTGTAAAGGTCCCTGTGGAGCTCATAGCCAGAAACTCATTTAAACAGTCCTGAAAGCTGCTTGTTACTGCTGTTACTGCCTGCTGCAAACCTCCTGTGGCTAATCTCATGTACAAACATAACTGAAGCCAAAAGTCAGGGAACTGGACACGTGTGTGGGTGTACGGGTGGGTACTGTTTGTGGATATGTGTTTTTGTGGGTGTGTACTTGCACCTGCATGTCCGTACTAGTAGTCATGTGAGTGCATTTGCATCAGGCAACCTGACGCAAATGACCTTGGGTTTGCACAGAATACTTTATCGGAGTTGTAATGTTATGAGTCAGAACAGTCTCACTACATAAAGCTTTATAGGTAATTGCAACATTGTTGTGTCAAATTACGCTAACTCCTGATTTGACTTTTCGGCAGGGAACTTCAATCAGCTTCCCTTGCACTTCATAATATGACAATCCCTGAAATTACACAATTACACAGCTTCCACACAGGGCTACCTAAGCTAATTTGGTTGGTTTTGTTTGGATTTGCAGCATTCCTTTTTTATGTTGGTTAGTTAGTCCACCACTTTGGACCAAAATGTAAAAATACTGAGAGCTGAAATCCCGATCATTATCTGCACCTGACCCTCGCAGCTTGAGGTTGTGCTTCACATGCTACCATAAGAACCATAACTGCTGGTCACTGTCTATATGTAGGAAAAGTAATTCTTCATCCTGATTTCCCCAACAGAACAATTGAGTTGGATTAGAATGCACATTGCTTGGTTTGCATCAGTTAGTCATTAAATGCTACTGTTGAGCTCCCACTTCCTCTCACTATTATCCTGCAAATCTAAATTGACCACAAATGTCAGGCCGCTCCTCAGGTCTCCTTGGAAACCAGTTCTGCAGCCAAAACATGTATTGCTCAACTCCTCTTTAGGTGTGGGATGGTCTCAACGTTTGGTGCAGACGGAGAATCTAACCATGTTGGATTTGTCATGATTATACACATAAATAAAATAAAATTAGCAGAAACTTATTTTACTTGAAGTAAACAGGTTAGGTTTGCACGTTTTGCTTCTTCCTGTGGAAGCATTCTTTCTTAGCCAGAGTAGGTATATAAAATTGGCCGATTGTGGTATGATATTGTTTGTTGGATAATGATTGAGGAAAGTGCTGCAGGCTTCTGCACTGGCAGATTGTCTGCTCTACTTGTTATTTGAAGTTGTTTGTGTGCACATTTGACTCACTTCTCATCGTGTTCAGCGTGCTACATCGAAAAGCCTCAAGGTCTCAATCTCCTGCGCTTATCGTTTAACCTCCTCCTTGCATTTTGGTTCTCTCTTTTTCTTCTACCTTCATCTTCTCTTTTATTCCAGCAGCGTTTACTCCATGTTCTCTTTATCTTGTCTCGAGTCTGTGTTGGTTTAAACACGCTTAAGGGAGTTGAGGATTAGAAGCTCTGAGATGAAGTTGACGTTAAAATTCCTACTTGCTTCCTGTTGTCAACAACTCTTTTAACTAGGTATACATCATACATTTGTTGCAGAGTCATCTTCCCCCTGACTATTTGGAACGACTTAATACTCTTATTGTGTTTTTCATACGGAGATAGAGAAAAACTTTGGGTTGTGAAGATAACCAACGATGGAGTATGGTGGTGGTGAAGAGCAGTGCTTAAGATCTGGATGGATGCAGTGGAGCTAGAGTAGACTACAGATGAAGATGATTGGAGGTTAATGGGGTAGATGAGGTATATCTGTTGTCACTAAAACCCTTTCTTTCCTATGGAATCCAAGATTCAATGGGATTGTATTTTTTGCTTTAGTCCGTTGGAGGCACAATGGTCACAATGCCAGCTGATTTACTCTAATTGGATAAATGATGTGAGCAAAATGCTGCTGCTCATCCTGAGGACTCTAAACCGCTTCAGCACTGCCATCCACACAGCCACTAACGAGATAATTCACTCCCTGGCGTCCAAATGACAGAGCTAATGTGACCGTCATTTAGATTAACAACCTTCAGTCTCGCAGAGGACCATGTCCCCTGCATGTCAAACTCACTGGCCATTCACCGATCTTTGCCATTAAGGCATTTTTTTTTAAAAGATGAAATCAAATCGAAGCTATGTTTTCAGCTTTCAATTGATCAAAGGAAAATGAGAGCTTCAATTTAGTATTGTCTACACCGCTCTGCAGAGAAAGATTTCGATGAAACTTCTTTTGCTGCATTCATTGTTATCTCCACTTGGGGCAGAACAACTGAGGATAACCAGGTGGGTGATAGGATAGCCCATAACCAGTCTAATCATGGAGGCATTAGCACATTTTTGGGGCAGAAGCTCAGTTTTCCAAACTTTGTACTATTACATTTTTTCTTGTTCTTCCTTTGAATAATTTGGTCCCGATAGGATGTTATATTTTCCTTTGACTTGTCTGCTTTCTCAGTTTTCTGTGTTTGGGGGGTTATGATTAAGAATGCGCTCCTCAGATCTCTTTCTTATCTTTCCGTCTGGTTGTCTCTTGTTCCCCTTGCTATCACCTATATTGGATAGATGCATATGAAGAGGAGTGTGTAGTGAACTGAATTTACCATCATTATCCGGTTTACACCATGCAGCTAAAAGTATAACTAAACTGACCTTTTCTAACAACCTATGATCACATCTGTGGTGAATATGAGACACCAGCCAAACGGTCAACATCTGTGAACTTAATATCCTGAATTTGAAACAAATAAATATATTACAATCCAACAACACCTGCACCAAATCTTGATTACCATTGAATGCCATGAAATGTGGTACAGACATTCCTGTTTGCCTCAGGATTATTCATAGTATCTTTGGTGAACCTTAATTTGTTAATTTTATTATTGACAAAATACCTGAAAAACTGATGTGACATTCGCATCAGTCCCAACTTTTGTTTCTGAGTAATATCACATATACAGTAGGATAGTGATCATGTCAGACACACACTGCATAGTGAATACTGCTCATCAACAGAAACTATTTTGATTCTGCAAAAAAGGCGTTCAGTGCTTGTGATGATTTGATTGCCTCTTATCTCTTGCTGCAGTGCATTACTCATTGTGAATCACAGAGCCTCAGCAATAAAGGTCCTACCAAATGGAAACTCATATTTGCTGGAGCTATTTTCTAGATGTTTTGTGAATTGAACCATGATTCAAGCACTTCTTCTCTGTGGTGTGAATTCATATCTACCCTGACAAGTGGAAAGAAGCAGTAACGGATGGGGTAAATGTGCAGACAGCAGTAAATAGAGTTGAGGTGGCTGTCATCAATCAATGCCATGTGGTGGCACTTTGCCCAACCCTCTGTTGTCAGACAAGACGTTGCAGGTGCCTGCATTAGGATATGTCTGTCCTCTCAGACAAGGATTTAAGCTACTCATGATTGAGCTTTTTGAAAGCTCTCACACACTCTTAAAGCCCCTTCTTTAAGGGGAGTTTTGGGGCATGTTTGGATGTAAGGCACAGATGGCGCCCCTGATTCTCACCGCACGTCACCTCCCTAAAACAGGGTTAACAGGAGGTTAATCAGACAGTTGCATTGGCCTCAAACCTGATGTTGTTTTGTTAAATGGTTTGTCACCTACTTTTTTTGTTCTCCCCAATTTCCTTAAACCATGTACCTCCTTAACACCAGCTGTAGTACCAGCTGTTTACTTCATATTCACATTTGTGTTTTCTTTGTGATGGTAGACATGTAGTAGAGTTTTTGCAGTGGAATAATTAAATGTTTCATTGTTTATTTTATTAAATATCACCAATTGTGAAAAAAATATGCTCATCCTGGCCACCCTCAGTCCAAGGTGACACTTTAAATCTATTTGTTTTTTACATACACGGTAACAGCAAACTTTATCATTGGAGAAGTACAATCAGAGAATGACATAATAGTTAGATAAACAAAATAGTTGGAGATTAATTTTGTCAATCAACTAATAAGTTAATGGACAAATCATTTCAGCTCCTGAGAAGTTTTATATCTATCATTATTTGTCCATCAAGCCCTTCAGGATAGTTCTAGGATTTAAGCCCTAAAAATGCAAAATCATCTGCTGCCCTCACTATAGACCATCATGTTGACTGTTTAGTAGCATTAACTGTATTCCACATTAGATGGATGTAGATGGGTGCTGGGATTTTCGGGGCTGTGATCTGACAGTTTATCCCCGTAATCCTATTACTCTGCCTGCTGCACTGCCAGACTACTGCACTGGACAGAGACACACTCAGCATCTCTGAGTTATCATAGTCCCAGTGGTAACCTCTTGCTGTGCCTAGCCTTATCCATTAGCCTTAGTCAGTCTGCATTTAGACAGGGTTCTTTTCTCAGTTTGTATAGATCTTTGGGGAAAGAAATCTACCAGATTAGTCTACAGCACACTAACTGAGGCCATTAAGAAGACTTCTTTAAACTCTGGGCTGGATTATTCCTGAATGATAGCCAGTGAGCCAGATGTCTGTTATTAAATATCCACCTGACATGTTTTAAGACGCATGAAATACTCTGCTTGGAATAATAATTTGTGTCTTAAATGTTCAGACGTAAAAGCCAGAATCAAGGAATATGCAAATATGTTTTGCTTCAGAAGTTTTAACTCTAGATAAAATATGTCCTCCTCTTCACTAAAGGTGCGAACACACTACACATGTTACACGTGTATAAAATCGGCTATTTTTCCATAGGGAACCATTGGTTTACGCGCGTGCATGGCGCGTAGATGCGTCACTCGCGCTAAAGCAACATTTTAGCCCCGTATGAGCCGCGTATATACGCGCCTACGCAGCTACGCGCGGAGTTCAAAAAATTTAACTTTTTACGCTCCTACGCATGACGATTAGCCGCGTTGGCCAATCAGCGTTGGGCTTGACCCGACGTCACATACATTGGCACGGTCGGAGAACAGTGTACTGTACACAGAGGCTGATGAGAGACACCGAGGAGGAAAATGTATTGCAGGCAGCCGAGCCGGTGCTGTATAACAGCAGCTCGGGAATAGAAGACGTGGGTAGAGTAAACCAGGAGAATGGACTTCGCTTCTGTCAGTCTGCCCCAGGGCAGCTGTGGCTACTATGGTAGTTTACCACCACCGGTATGACTGTGTGTGAATGAATGGAACCTGGAACCCTGTAAGCGCTTTGAGTCACATAGAATTAAAAGCGCTATATAAATCCAATCCATTATTATTACTTCCTGGTTAATTCAGTGAATATGTGCGGCTGTGCTTTAGCCGATAAAACAAGTTAGCGCCGTATAGCATTAGTTAACTCACCCGGTTGTGTGCGGGCGGCTAGCGCCTCATATTATGAACCCAAACATGACGGCTATGTCCGGGGGACTTTCACAACAAGTACAGCAAAGCACCGGTGTTGATCTACGCCAGCCACGGTCCCCTGTCACAGCCAGGTAGGGTAATGTTGGCTACTTGGCTTTATGCAATGCAATGCTGTTTTAATGCTAGGCTATTTGTGCTGTTCAGTTAGTCTTTTGGCACAGTTGTTGGCCGTGTTGTTGTTGTTTTTGTGCGGACATGCACGCTGTTGTGTTGGGTCGGGTCTGATCGCAGCCATGGTTAATTAGGGGAAATACAATATTGGGAGGGAGACTACGCACGTTACGCGCGTAGAACCATTTTTGACACAAAATTATCAAGCAACATTTTAGCTGCGTTACGCACGTAAATCGTACGCGGGTAACGCGTGTAGTGTGTTCGTACCTTAAAAGGCCATTATCAGTGTTTATAGATTAGAGGCTTCAAATCTCCACATCACAGTTGTGCAATTTGCATACTGGTCCAAGATTGGCATTTAAACTAGCTTTGATCTCTCAAGATGCACGTATCTTCATGAGTTAAGTAATTTCACATTTACTCTGAGTTGAGAGACTTTCTGCCATCAGCCAAATGTGAAGAAATTTGAGTGGAGCGGGACTTTCATGTGTAAGTCGACTAGAGCCTGTAGGTGTACTTCTGCTTTTCCTCCATCTTCCCTGATTTTAGGACAAGTCTTGATTCCCTTTTTTTTTTACATTTTGTCAACAACTGTAATGATGGTGACTAGGAACATTCTGGAGCTGTAAATCGAAATATTTTTTCTTCCGAGTGCACATGTGGGTGCACATACTTAGTGTATATCCATGTGCACTTTCAGATAATATCTCATTGAAAGAGAGTGTTTGGCATGCTCAGGTAGTTCCTTTTGTTTTCCCTCCCATGTCCCATGTGACCAACCCTGAGTAGCCGCCTTCAGTGCTCTGGGACTGGCTGTCCTTTCGCTTTGCCTGTCAGCGAGGCATTCAGGCGTGGGTCCTTTCTCACTGCAAGGGCACCGGTACTTGAGGAGTGCCTGTCTGGGCTCGCACTGGGGCTTAGATGTTTCCACTGACAAGCCTGCTTCAAGTGGAGTTGATTCCTCTCTAGAGGTACGGGTTGACTCATCCTGAATCACGTTAACGGTTTTCCCCCGTGGCGGCTTTTCCTCATGACCTTGAATCTTTGAGATTGAAAGGATGTAATGTTGATAAATCAAGTGCACCTCATGGTCTGTTGTAACGGCTGCACAGGGTTCGGGGGCTCTGATTCCTTTTACTGCCTCAATCCAGACATATTAACACAGGCTGGGTGCGGGATTGATCAATTCTGACTGTCAGCCGCTATGAACACACTTGCCTTGTAAGTAATGAAAGTCATTTATCTGCAGAAGTCACAGCTGAAGCTCCGAGATGGAGGTTGTGCAGTGCCAGTGCCAGCTGTGGTTACTTATCTGTCTTCAAGTATTTTATCTCTCAAATCAAGAATAAACTTGATTATAGAACACCCCCACAAGATACGCTATAAAAGCAAAGCTTGTCAATCACAACTGCCCATAAAAAAAGTTTATTTCACACCCTACACCCTTGGAGTGAATTTCACTCTTGCGTGTAAACCCGCTTTTACGCTGACGCCCCATGCTAAGCAGCCCCTTTTAAGCGGGCTGTCTCCCGTTAGCACCCTCTCTCCCACAGGACCAGACAGCTGCTGCTCACTGGAAGCTGCCAACAGACTGGAGCCCATGAGTCCAATCCATAATATATGCACTCAGGCGGAAACTACTCGCATACGCATAGACAGACACTAGCCAGCATCTAAATGTACACAGACACACATTTAAAATGGTCTGCCTGTCTCTTTTTCGTATCTGTTTTCTTTTTCTTTTCTTTTTTCTTCTGCAACACTGCCAGCATGCACACACAAACTCTCCTCCGTGTATGATAAAGGCCAAGGTCGTTGTCCGTGGTGACGGTCAAGGTAATTGCTCCCTTATCGCACTCCTGCTGACTAATGAAGAGATGTGCCAGTTCACTCTGGAGGTATGGGTCTCTCCTGCGTCATGGGAGTCACTGCGTCCTCCCTGTTTGGCCACGAGGCTCACAGGCTTGTCTCAAATACCACTCACCGGGAGAGAGACTAGTTGAACAGCAGTGATTAAAGCTCCAATTGTTATTACTCCAAAAGACCCCTGTAAGAAGCAGCTGCTTCATTGCCAGAAATATGTAATGTCCTCAAAAAAATTAGCACGCACATTTGGAGTTTAGCTTAAAATAAATGTGCTAATTTTAGTTCAATTTTTTTTCCGGTTACTCTGACAAAAAGTTTATTTTCATGTTAAATCCCAGGCTGTCGGGCAGCTGTTGTGTTTCCCAGCTCGGTTCTGGTTCCAACAGTTGTCTCTTTGTGTACCGATTTGGGGGGAAAACAGTGAAATTCCTTGGAACTCCCCAAATCCTGAGAATTGTAATGAAGGGGTTGCTAGGTTGCGATCTATAGGGCCTATTGTGGACTCCTGTATGGATTCAATTGGTACTACAGGGAGCATCAATGACCCACAATGCACTCCACATTCCACCGCTTTTAAGGCTCAACGAAGAGGAGTGGGGGGTTGCCCGCAATTCATTATGCCATGATTTGGTTTGCAAAATCTAATTCCCGTCATGTATTTACTCTAAAAATATCCATGAACAGGAGGAAGAAAGATTAATCCTTTACCAACTTTTCGTTTGTCTGAAGACAGACTTTTTAGCGTGGACCAAATAGGAGTAACTGAAGGACTCAGAGGCCTTTCATTAAGAGGTTGTTGACAGGTGACTTTATGAGCCAGGCTGTCTATTTAACGTATAGTACAACATCTTCCAAGTGATGACTGGGAGCACAGCAAAAAGGATATCAATGTCATAACACTGGAGTTAACTAGAATCTCATATGTCCTCTACTGTTAACGCTGAAACTCAAGCCTCATTATCCCTCATGGTTTGCGGACAGGTTAAGATCTTGATCTGTAACTTGGGCTCTTGAGATCCAATTTTTTTTGTATGTTTTTGTGTGTGGAGGTTTTTGTGTTTTGGAGAATTGTCAAGTACCCACAGAGAGATTACCAATTAGAATACTCCTATGCATACCTGTTGTTGTGTACACTGGGAGGTAGTTATAATCCTCCCAAATTCACGTTTTTCTAAAGAAGTTATTCAGTATTTCAAAGTCTACCTTCTAATAACAACAAAATACCACTCCTTACACTTGAAGCACCACATTTTATGAAAATTCATCCAATAGTTTGAGACATTTCACTCAGATATCGGGCTGCTAAAGGGAAAATTACCAGAGAAGTCAGTAGGATTCCTCCTCTGCTAAATTACATTAGTTGGTGAGAGATTTCAGTCCTGACCAACCAACATTACCATCTCAAAAACAGGCAAAACAGAATAAAGCCATTTTCCAATGTAATGATGGCCTTGTTCAAGAGCCATCTCAATTTATTTAATAATTATATATTGAGGTAATGCACTTCAGATATTAAATAGTGATCATACTTGGGATGTGTTCATAGCTGATTATGCATGCCACAAAAAGAAAGTGCTCTGAAACTGTCACACCAAATTCTATTGCATTGGCTTACTCAGATATTAATAATAAAAAGTGAATGTCGTCTTGTCTCTTCTGGTTTGATCTTGTAATATGTTGGTCCCAGTCTCAGCAAAATGTAATCAACTGGGTTCAAAAATTCTGCTGAGGGCCAGCTTTACCTTACTCATTTTGTACACATAGCAACAGCCATCACTATTTTGTCTGACACCTCCATAATAGATTGCACAGAGGAACGCTGGCTGAAATTTGTTCCGCTGTCTGGGAAGACTGATGAGTCTGAAGGCTTTAATGCACACATCCAGACTGAGAAAGATTTGAAATAAATTATCTCGCTCTTGAGCTGAAACATTGCAACACAGCACTGCAATATTAACATTCAGCATCTGAGACATAGATTTAAGGTTTTGAGACAAATCTTGCCCACGTCCTTTGCATACCCATTTATTGTTATTCCTGAAGTTTTTGTGATGTAAAGTAAGCCCTTCTCTGAATATCTTAAAGCCTTGCTGAAAGTTTTTTTTACCCGAGTTGCTGAGTCTTCGGTGAACTTGTGTCATGAGCTTTTAATTGTTTATTGTGTTGATGCCATCAGGAAAACCATAACAATGCAAGTGCATTAAAAGCTTGAATATTTCAAAACACTTGGCACTTAAGAAAAGAAAATATAAATATTTCATACATTGGATGAAGATGCAAAATCCCATTTTGCTTCACCAGAATCCTGGCATGAAGTTTAAATTATGAAAGAGCTGTGTGTGAACGTTTTGAGACGAATGTGTTAAAAGATATGGTAGGTTGCCTGACTTCGCAGGTGCGTGTTTTGTAGTCATCTGTTTATGGAAGCTGTGTTATTCTTATGTTTCCGGGGTTGGCTTTGGAGTGTCATTAGAATAAAATAACTTCTTGGAGGTAAAGATCGGAAAAAAGTTTTCTCCATTTATCCCATTTCAATAAAGTGTGAAAGAAAAGTACAGCTTAATATTGGTTTCCTCACTCTATTTTAACAGTTTAACAAAGGCATCGTCAACCTATACATTCAGGTGTACGCATGTTTTTTTTGTCTAAAAACTTTTTTTCTGTCTGGCTTTGGGGCCCCACATCAAGTGAATGGATATCAGAATATCACTTTTCTGCTCAGTCAACTTTCAGTGAATTGCCTCATCTCAGCCATCGCCCCAGAGCAAATAATGTGGTCTCAATATCATTGGATTTTGAACAGAGATACGTGAAGTTCAGCGCCTGGGTTTCACAAGTGGAACACTTTACTTGCATGTCACCACCATACTACTACACTTTGCGGCATGATATTTTCTCCATTCCTCCTACTTAAACCCCGGCTAGTTTCTGTCTTTGCTGTGTGTTTTCCCTTTCTCGCTCTCTCTCTCTCTCTTAATCTATTCTCAGTTTAATCAGCTCTCTCAGGACTCACTTCTGTATAATTAGTGACTTGAACTTGATTTGCCATAGGTCCAGGGCAGGAAAAGCAAGGCATTTCAAATAGCAGTACAATTAGCAAGGAAGTGAGGTATGGAAATGTTGAAAACAAATTTGACAGAAATTGCATCGTTTTACATAATGACACACAGTCACAGACAGCAAAGACATATCCTAGGTTCACACAAGACAAAAATAAAGCTAAACTGTCTGATAATCATGTCCGGTAGAGCTTAACTTGTTCACAATGCTCAGCTAATTATACCGATGCAGCATTTTGCAGCAGGAAATAAAGGTCACAGTTTGAAGGAGGTTCTTACATAACAGCTGTCTACTCATCTCATCTCTGTCTGTCTCATCCTATCTGCTCACCTCTCTCCTAATCTTCTTGTATGTTTCCATCTTTGTATTCTCATGCCTGACTTTTTTTCCATACTGGCTTTACAACATATCACTCTCTCTTTGCTTGATGATCTGACTGGAGACCATTCACTTCTGCTTAACATTTTGGAAGAATGTGCAGCAGAATGGATATGTATAGTTTTCTGGGAAGCTTTAATGGGCAGTGCTTCCTGTTTGGCTCACAGCATACAGGTGCATCTAAAAAAAAATTAATATCAATGAAAAGTTATTTTCTTTCTGTAATTTAATTCAAACTGTTAAACTTTCATATTTTCTAGATTCAGTACACAAAGTAAAATGAATCTAGAATAAACATACTTTTCAGAAGGTTGACATTTCTGTATTTGTTTGTTTTATTCCATGAGCTGTGAGCCGTAATCATCAAAATAAAAGAAAAAGAAAGGCCTGACCTATTTCACTTTGTGTCATGAAAGTTACACTTTTTGAATGGACTTTTCCATGATATTCAGAATTTTTGAGATGCACCTGTACTTGGATATCTTGTAGCCAACATTAGACCTTGAAATGGCCACGGTGTCCAATCAGCTCCATGGCTCAAAAGCCAAACACCTTTGTTTTGTAACATGATAGATGGCCGTGGCCTGATAGTCCCTCTGTAGGCATCAGTAGCTGGTAGCTAACAAGAGTTGAACCCTCCTTCCTGTTGAACAGTGAAACTGATTTGAGTGGACAGGTCAGACTTGGTAAGTTGCTGCTCAGCAGAGAGGCCCAGCCAGCTGACGAGGTGAAAACGTGTTAGTCACTCAGCGCAGACACAGCTGTAGAATGTTGTTTACTATGTATCTCTATTATCCAACTGCGTAATTGTCCTTTCTCACTTTGCTGGCATTAAAGGGATTTTCTTCATTGGCTTGGCTACAACTATTCAACCTTTTTATTAGTCCTCCTTTTGTGATGTGTCAAGGTAATAAAGTTGATATATTAAAATGTGCTGCAGATCATGTTTTAATGCTGACAGATTGTCCCAACTTATGCCCTCAATTCTGTAAGCATGCATTCTTTAACTGTGTTGTAGAAGGTGTGTGTGTGTGCGTGCGCTATGTGACTGTGTGTGCATGAGACTGTCAAAGCTTATTCTTTAAGCAATAGGTCAGTTTATTGATTGGTCAATTACCAGAAAAAAGAGGGTTGTATTCTTAAAAGGCACAATTGCCTTAAAATTGGCTGGTTTAAGCCTCTCCAGATTTAAAATGTCTTGCTGTTTTTTTATCTTATACAATACTGAACTGAATATATTTGGGTTATAAACTGCGGTCCAGACAAAACAAGCAATTTGTAATGATTCATCTTGGGCTCTGGAAGCCTTTATCAAATCAAATCAAATCAGTTTTATTTATATAGCCCAATATCCCAAATAGCCTTTTGCTGCAGTGGTTTCCACAATTTGTACAGCGATACGAAACACTCAGTCCTTAGACCCACGTCTCAGCTAAGGAACTTCTCCCCCCAAAAAACCTTTTAACAGGGAAAAAATAGAAGTAACCAGAGGAGGGATCCCTCTCCCAGGAAAGACAGTGTGCAATAGATGTCTTGTGTGTAGAACACACTTTATGGGAATGTGATCAACAAAGTACTGAAATAAATCCAAAATGAGAATCATTAGTTGCAGCCCTAGAAAGATGTCGAATGAAAGGTGTCTGCTGTGGCAAAGTAAATTGTTTCCTAGCTCTGTTGCAAGATTATGACTTATCGGGCATTTTTGTTCAGTTATCAGCTGCAACCAAATTGTCTGCCTTAATGCTGCTATCATTTTGACATATTTAAACAGGTAAGATACGATATTATGAATACTAATAAAATACAGGATAATACTCCTTTTCTGATGTCCTGTTTGTCTGTTTTCCTAGTATGAATTCAAAGCCAAGAACATCAAGAAGAAAAAGGTCAGCATTGTGGTGTCTGTGGACGGGGTCAGGGTGATGCTGAGGAAAAAACAGAAGGTAAGTCACTCTGAAAGAAATTGGATAGAAGTTAAACTATTTTCAACTGGAGAAAGTGAACAAAAATACGATTTTTAAGCTTTAAATTAGACTATAAGCTGGTTTTTACATATTTGTAATAGTACATGTCTAACTTATGATATAGGATTTTTTTTTCTTTGATTAATCACTATCGTTTGTCTCATACACAGAGAAAAGAATGGACATGGGATGAGAGCAAGTTGATGATCATGCAAGATCCAATATACAGGTCAGTCCCACCTCTCAATCGCTGGCAATTCAGTATTTTCAGACTATATGTAAAACAAATGAAAAATCCTGCCATCTTTGCCACTTGTTTTATACACCCAGGGGATGAAACGGTCTGATATTCAGCTTCCCCCCTCTCCCCTCTTTGCACTCTGAATGTTCTTGTTAGCTCTAACCAAACTAATTACTGGGTATACTGCAGATAATATACAGTATGATGTATGTCCCTCTTTGGAAGTTAGCCCCTCTATGGATGGAGTCTTGCTTTATAGGACATCACGTGTACTTAACTATGCATGACTAATGTACTTGACTGCATATGCCAAGTGCAGTTACATTTATTTAAGATGGCCCAATGAATAATCTATAGCTTATGCATCGAGTTGGCAGAGCATATGTTAGTATACTTTTAATGTATGTAATTCTTCCAGCCAAGGCATCCCACTAGTCTTCACCATGTTCACAGTAATATTGAGGAGCATCTGTACTACAGTTTGTTTGACAAAATATCTCAGCATGCATTCCCGAAGAAAATACATTTATTAGGGCCTCAACATCCCAATATATCACTTTCCCTCGTCACTCAGTGATGGAGCCTGTCAACCAATCATCAACAGGCCTGTAAAGCTGTCAGTCACTGCTAAACAGCTCGCAGCAATTTGTAGAGTGTAAAGCGTCAAAAAGATAACACCTGCCAGAAGCTGAGATCAGAAGGGAAATTTAGGTTAGACATTACTGGCAAAAATTCAAGGTATGATTTATGGTTTCTATGACTGAAATAATTGAACGTCAGGAAAACAAGCAATTATAGCAAAAGCAACCTCTTTATCAAAATGGAAATCTCAAAGACGTGATACACGATATGTGTCCTTACATTGTGTGTGTGTGTGTGTGTGACGCAGAGTTTTGGGTCAGTGGACAAGTTTATTGTTAGGTTAAATTGCCGTAAAGTCTCCAAAAGTGTCCTAAGAAGTGTCTGTGTGTAATTGTGTGTTTAAATTACGTATATATCTGTCAGAGGATCTCATTTGGCAAAGCCACACACCTCAACCAGGGACCGTGTGTGTTTGATAGAAATGTCCCAGCTTGTGTGTTTGTGCAGTGAGGTTATATAGTGCACTCTGTATGATGTGGCTTTCAGTAGTAGATGGAAATAATTTGTTCTCCTGTTTCCCTGTGGAGATGTTTTATGGCAGCAGAGCTACAGAGAGAGATGCAGGGCTGACTCTATGCTCAGTTTATTGCAGTGTGTGTCGGTGCAGGATTGCAGGCAAGGACAGAAGGAGACTGCAGCGGGCAGCAAACTTGTACAGAATAATACACACAAAGACCATACACTAGTGTAGGGGCTTGTATTTAGATATGTACTATAAATATCCCCCTGTATATCTGCATTAGGTCATCACTTTCTCCTTGATGTGTATATTGCTTTTGAATGCAATTTCTCTATAGGTGGATATTGACGGTAAAGATGGGGCGGTTCCTGTTTAAAAGGAAAAAATAACTTATATTACATAATGTGCAACTTCTGTGTATTTAAATTCTGTGTCATGTTTTCCAGGATTTTCTACGTGTCTCATGACTCCCAGGACTTAAAGATCTTCAGCTACATAGCAAGAGATGGTTCCAATAATTCCTTCAGATGTAATGTCTTCAAATCAAAGAAGAAGGTACTACAAAACACACAGCTAATTACAGCTCTACACTATGAAAGTTAAAGCAATATATAGTTTGTTTTCTTGCCAAGAGTTAAATGACCAAATTGATCTGGTACTTACTAAGAGTAACACCACTCTTAAAGCTGTCCATTAAATGTCAGCCAACAGGTTATTAGCTAAGCATAAAAGATGGAAGTTGGGGCTAACAGCTAGCCTGGGTCTGTCTGAAGGTAAAACAAATTCTCTTACCAGCATTTCCTAAGCTCACAAATGAACAGAGCCACGCTAGCCATCTCTTCCTGCTTCCAGTCGTTATGCTAAGCTTAGCTAACTATCCGCTTGCTGTAGCTTTATATTTATTGGATGAACATGAGTGGTATCGGTTCTCTCATTTAACTTTGTAAAAAGAAATAACTATTCCTGATGCAGAAGTGTTAAACATTAAATAACACTTTCTGGGTGAATCGGTTTCATGCAGAACTACACCGCTGCTTGTATGTGTTGTCTCCCTAGAGTTTTCCCTTTATAATAAATGGAAATGATTATACATGGAGAAACCCATCATAGAGAAAAAAAAGAGATGGCAATTTAGCAGCTGCAGCAGCGTCAGTAGAGCGTAATCTAACGCTGCCACGAGACATGTTTCTCATGGCTGCATCAGATTACTTAGATTGCTTTTTTCGTCACGGAAAAAAAACCTGTGCACTTTTTCCTCTTATCACCCACTTTGCTGCTGTCATTGCTCCTCGGTGTCAATCCCCCGGGCTGAATACAGCAGGTGTTAAGTACACTGTGTGATGGTCCACATGCAGACTCGTAATCTCTGCTTTACAATATTTTTTATCTTTTGATTTAAACAATTTATTTCATCATTATTACGGCTCATTAATACATGTTCAGTATACATTTTTTTTATCTTAAATTCAATTTCTGGTGGCTTAGGTAATATCCGGTGGTTCTACGGGTCTGTAGCGTGCAGTGAATACAGAATACGATCAACCGAGGACAAGGAATACAGCTGCAAATTTCAGACGAGCATCTTTATACCTTTCCTCGTTCTATAAACAGTGTTTTGTGTGTGTTGTTGCTGGTTACGGCTGTCTAGGTTCAAATGTCTGGTATTATCAGACAGCTGTAATGAGAATTTGCTCCACATAAGTGATTGAATTAGTGATTTCATTAGTCTCGCACTGAGAGCGTACAGTCCATACCACAGCAGGTGATTTCACTGATTAACTCATCTCCAAGCAGACAGGAGGAACTGATTGGTGGAATTGCTTGCTGTGGTGTTTGGCGGAGTATGGAGCCTCATACACTTAATTCTTCTGCCCTAAACAAAGATTTTTTTTTACCAAACTGTCCACTTTTTCATTCTCTCTCCCTCCTCTCTTTTCCCTGTCAGACACAGGCCATGCGTATTGTGCGGACGGTGGGCCAGGCCTTTGAAGTGTGCCATAAGCTCAGTCTGCAGCATGCTGAGCAGGATGCAGACGGACAGGCGGACGGAGAGAGTGACAAGTCCACGGGGGAGGAGTCCAGCAGTGGTGAGGCCTACCTGACAGGATTTACTTTGCTATACCACGCAGTGTTTGAAGAGTACATTCAAACACACGTAGAAAAAAGCACATTTTGGGTTATTATCTACGTAAATTAAGTTAAAAGTTAATGATGAAACAACATATTAAAATAAAGGTATTCCAAAGTAACAGATCCTGAAAGGCTTTGATAAAACTGAATTGGTTCTGTGGTTTGTTTGCATATTACATATTGAGTCAGATTCTGTTTGTACAGTTTAGTTTCCTTTCGCAATGTGCAAACACCTCCTGCGTGTCTGGGCCATCCAACTGTTAAAGAGCAAATCCACTCTTTTGTGGGCGTGTGGCAAACTTTTCTCGCTGGGCTTTTAAAAGCTATTTTGTCCACATTCTTATTTAAGTGAATTGTGAACTATAACAGGGTTCCCCACGTGTCCTTGAAATCTTTGAAAGTTAAAATTAAGGTTTTTCATGTATGTGTCATGATAGAAGTTGAACGCTGTTGTCGGTGAACTTCTAAAAAGCTCTGTGTCGCAAACTATACCCATTACAGTTTATCAGATGTAAAAAGTTTATTTTTTGATATTTTACTATTTTAAGTTTAAGTTTAATCCACAGAGCAACAAGCTAGTATATTAAATCGCACATTTTGCTTTAACGTCTGGTCTGACCAGGGGTATTCTTGAAACGTGGTGTTTATGGGCCCATTTTGGTAACACATGAACCATATTTCCCCTGGCTGATGCTTGCCCAGTTAGTTTGATTACATGGCTATAAGGGGCCTAAAAACAAATATCAAACCTCACTAGCCCATTTATTCAGCACAGCTTTAAAACACAGATGTCTGGTCACGCTGAAATGTAAAAAGATTTGCGGGACATCACAAGGCTAACCTGGATTTGAGTGTTCTCTCAAGCCTCACGCTGCGATCATTTCAAGATACCCATGATAACAACTTGCACAACACTGGACAAGACAAGAGGCTGATAGCCAGTAGTGTTACCAGTAATGAGTGTAATCTGCACAGGGAATGAATATTTGTCTGGCACTGAGCTACAGTTGTGTGACATGCAGGGTGGGGGGGTAGATACTATACATAGAATTAATTTAGGGTTTAGTTATTTAAATGAACACTGGAAGATGGAATATATCAGAGCTATGAGAAAGATAATAAACAAATGTTTTTTTCTCCTCTAGATTCAAGCTTCAAATGAATTTTTTAAATAGGTCAACTTAAGTGCCCATGATAGCACATTCTTACCTAAACAAACAACACACAGCACACAATAGCGCACAGACCATAGACTGTTTATAAGCACAGACGTAAACCAGAGTGTATTCTGATTAGGGATTATTCCTTTGCAGATCGTAAACTGACGGGGGCAGAGCGAGGGGAGGAAGAGGAGGCCGACGGTAAACATGGAGGAAGCCGAGGAGGAGAAGAAACTTCAACTGGCACGTCGCTGTGTGAAAAGGCAGTCAGTGATATACTGCAGAGTCTGGCTGAACTCAACATGGTCAAACCAGGACAGACCATCATAGTAAGACACTGCATAACAAACACACACACACACACTTGTCTACATTCCTGCCCAGTATTCAAAATGTTAAGATGACAGGGGTTTTTAGAGGGACATTTTGCATTTTATTTCCTGTGGCAGTGGTGGACATAAAGCTAGCATCGCTGGGAGTTAAGCTGGAGTACTGATGTGATGCCCTGAGGCTTCAGAAGGATGATGCAATACCTTTTTCCTCCCTTTATCAGCAAGCCCACATGGCATTAGTTAAGAACTGATAGGATTAAAGCCGTCTTTTCCCTTTACAACAATTCAAATTCTGGAGGACCAATTGTGCTGCTAAGTTTTGTATTCCAATTAGAAGCTAGTTAGCCTAGTTGTTCCTATAATTTCAGAAAGTCTTCAATAGAGAGGACCCAGACATTGGCATAAACTCATCCTTGTAAACTCTTGTGTATTTTCTGAAAACATGAAACCATGTGGAAATAATCAATTTACGTCATTTAGAGCCATAACAAAGGAGTTTCCCCGGACAAACAATGGGAATTAGTGATTGGTCATTAGCAACAGACATTAGCGGGTCATTCACCTTTCTGTCTGGCTCATGATTGGTTGGCTGAACATGTAGCTGCTCTGTCAGAGAGAGACACAGCTGCTGTGAGCAAACCATGAGTTCATGAGTTTAACTGAGAAATACTGGGGACCGTCTTTAAAGTAATGATCGAAGGTCTGCCATTTTTGGAAAAAAGTCTCTTAATAGGGTCATAAAATAATGGGGCTAAATGTAGAGGCTAAGCTGCCAAGTTGGCAATACTAACCTTTGGAATTTATATAGTGTCCACCGTCCACACTGATACCACTTAAAATGAAATGTAATGCCAACTGCACTCCCATACAATCATATTATTGATATATTTGTGTCTAATGCTAGGTATCTTGTTCACAAATCAATCCATAGCCAGTTCCCTATTGCTCCAGAAGTGCTAACTTTTGGAGATTACAGTTTTGACCAATAAGTACACAAACAACTTTAATTTCTCTTCACCTTTCAGTGTTCAAGAGTCTCAGTGTCTGTTAATAGGTGTTTCCCCTCTTGTTTTTGTGTTCCTTGGTATGGCCATTTGGCAGCTAAACACTTACATCAGCAGCATGTAAGGGAAGCTTCACATCCATAAACTCACATCATGAACAACACTTTCTTATGACAGGCTGTTTTCATCACAGTCTTTTTGAAGCCTCCCATTTGTCACTGACACCTTCTGCAGGGCCGAGGAAGCATCAGCACCCATAGTTTAATCATTACAGCTTCCTTTGCTCCAGAAAGCTACAGGACATTGCCTCTGCTATGATTCATTGCTTTGGCTTTAGCTGTGTTTTGATGCTATTATCTAGAGATTGTTCTGCCAAATGGCTCATTGAACTTAGGAAATACAGTATAGTGCTTCTTTGTCATCGACTGCAGTACCTGTCCGTTTCCTTGGCTGCAGCTCTCTTAAGTTGGCAGCAAATGCAGTCGGTATGAAATATCCTGGTTGAGGCAAAAATACAACATTTTTGTGTCCTTGTGTTTGATATTTGGCAGACTTTTAAATCCTTGTGTAGTTAGTATCTGGCGATTACCTTTTGAGACTTTTTTTAACAGTGATCGGAGGAGAGGATGCAAACGTGCAGGCTTTGGTGTGTCACAATGAAGTGTTTCTTTGGGATTTGCCAAAAGAGCCAGTGTAGGAGAAACAGCTGTAACTTTGCTGCTAAAACACAGACGGAGAGAGAGAGACAGTGTAGTTTGAGTGGGAACCTACAAACTCCTGCTAGCTGTGAAAGGGGGAGACCTAATCCCCAAAACCCCACACTGTTCCCTTTGATTTCTGAGAAACGCCACCGTAATCCCATTGAGGGGTTTCTCGAACATCTGCTCTATGGAGATAAGCAAAGGAGCGAGGGAACGTGAGAAAGGGAAAGAAAGAAAGGGGGGGGAGAGGAAGCTGCAATGAGGCATCAGGATTCTGGGAAAAAAATAAAATGTAATTTTAATTTCATTGAGCCTCAACTGACATCTTTAAATGTCTTGTGTTGTATGACCAACAGTCTAAAATACAAAGATGGTTCATTTTCACTATTGAGAAGCTGAATCCTGTAAATGTTTCTCAATTTTTGTTTAGATAAATAATTTAATTGATCGTTGAATCATTGTCAAATAAATGTCTGACAATCGGCCTGTTCCTTTTATCAACTTTGATTTTCAGCACAAGTACTTTTAGCTGCTAGGTCTCAGTATCGGTCAGGGTGACTGCTTGTTACTTTGACTTTTATATACTGTATGTACGTATATGCAATGTTTGCATCTAGCAGCAATCATAGATATTGAAACGCACATTGTACTTAAACGATTTAAAACAAAATATATTGCCAAATTTACATCAACATTTGTAACATTTATTACATTAGCCTAACTGCGGGCAAGTTGATGATATGCTCAGGATGAATCCCCTCACACCAAGATGCACTCTGTTCTGCACTTTACAGTGTGCTACGTCGCCCACTAGTGGTGTGATTTGGACATTACAATATACCTGCACCAAAAAAAAAGCAGTAGCAGTTTAGGCAGTTACACAGACAGAAGGAGACAGAGATACATAGAGAGAAAGAGAGTATAAAGTGAGATAATAAGGTAACTACTAGAGAATATTCCAGTTCTGGTGAGTAGCTACATATCCAGGGGGCTCCAGATCAATGGATCACAGTCCTGGTCTCAGGGACTCAGAAGACTGGGAGGTTTCTATCCTACTGGTTCATTAATTGTATTCATCTGCAGTCAAAGGTCTAAAAATAGTTCCTATTATGTAGCGATGATGAAACACTGGCAGCACTGTTGGTGCCCAGGGCCAACATCAGAGTCTATTGTGTCTTTGATGTTTTTTCTGGTCTCAGTCTGTGTTTGTGTCAGGGAATACCATTGTTTCAGCTTGAAGTATTTTGTTTTTACTAGGGTTTTCTTTCCATTGATTATTTTTTCTGTGTGTGTGTGTGTGTGTGTGTCTGTGTGTCTGTGTGTCTGTTTAAGGACCTTGATCGAAGGTCCCTCTACACTGTGACACCCCAGGGCCTAACTCCCAGCAGCCCTTGCTCTCGATCTCTCACTCCTCTGGCATCGCAGCACTACCTGCAGCTTCTCCAGCAGCAGCTACAGCAGCAGCAGCAGCAAACACAGGTGGCCGTGGCACAGGTGAGAAACACACACAAAACAACCAAACACACACAGTGGTCAGTTGGGTAAAATACAGCACCATTGGCTGAAAGCAACATAACTAAACTGTGAAATATTTTTGAAACCTCTATTGTATTTAAAACCTACTCTACCGCCACAGACTTAGGGTTGTAACTAACATTTATTTCCATTATCGTTTAAAGATGGAGTTTGGATTCTGGAGACTGCTTATTGTCAAAAAAGTTTTTGTCAAAATCAGTGAATATTTCCTCACGTACTGTGTGCACTGAAAAATCCATACATCCATACCAGTGTACAGAGCTTAGGCTGTGTATTAACACCAGATTTTTCTTCAGCGCACTCACAGTACAGACAGGTAGCGGATCATGATCTTCATCCTTGCAACCAGTTAATAGCTCACCCCATTAAGTTGTCATTTATTCACAGTGAAGACTAAGTAGAACCTGTGTGAGCCTCATCATGGCATTACCATGTTATATCTATTTGCTGTATGTATTTACTGATGCTCTACCACTAGAGGCCAGCACCAATACAGTAATGGAAGGACACTGCAGCATAGTGAAATACAAGCTATGCTGAAATATGAATGCACTCTTGTTACATAGCATCTCTAGAGATTCATCAAATCCCCTATTCATGATATCTGAGGAACTGCAACACATATGCATATTTACCAAAGTGTTTTGTGTCTGATTGCAATGCTATGTATTTACTGATGCTCTACCACCATCGACCTACAAATTAATGTTACACCTAAATAGCCATCCCTTCATTACTTTCAGTTACAGTCTTTGGTTTATTGATAAAGGCATGCATTATCATGAATCTGATTTTGTCAAGGCTGATGGAAGTTTCATTTTGCGAAAACAATATTGCCAGTCTTTTTTTCTATAGCAGTTTGCAATATTGTATGTTCAAACCCTAATTCAGTCAGGAATACTTTAGTCAAGAGAACATTTATTTATTTAGCAGAAATTACTTTGCATTAATTATGTTTAGCGGTATGGCTCTGATCTGGGATCTCCTCACCCTCCATGCGAACACGTGGAAAGGTTAAGGCGGAGAGAGCAATCCCTCTGCCTTCCATGAGCAACATGGAATCCTGAAGGTGGGGAGATCTGCAGCAAAGACCCCCTAGGGTTCAGAACAGAGGAAGCGTCAATGACAACAAAAAATGACAATGATAGAAAATTACATTGACATCTTGTTTGAAACAGTTCATCTTCACACACACAAACAAACACCTTTTCCTTTGTTTCTAACACAGGTGCAGCTGTTGAAGGATCAGATGGCAGCAGAGACGGCAGCTCGTATGGAGGCCCAGGCCCGCGTCCACCAGCTGCTGCTGCAGAACAGGGACCTGCTGCAGCACCTGGCCCTGCTTGTTCAGCAGCTCAAAGAACTGGAGGGCCGCTCCCCTAAAACTACAACACTACCAGGGCAGACACCACTACCGGAGCCTCTAACTAACGGACACAGTGAGTGACTAGGGGTGTAACCATACATCAATGTTATCGATATATCAATGGATTGGGGAAAGATCGAATCGTATTGATGAAACACCCAAACATTGATGCATTTATATTAGGGATGCACCGAATATTCGGCCACCGAAAAAGTTCGTCCGAAAATGGCAAAATAAGTCATTTTCGGTTTCGGCCCGAAACAGTTAAAAAGCCGAATAACATTACCGAAAATTGGCGAACTAAATGACACTGAGGAAATATGTTTTTAAAAGAGCTGCGCGCTTGTAAACCAGGAAATGGCAGTAAAGAGAGACGTAACCGTGTATGCGAGTCCACGTCTCTTTGTGAGCGCGCAGAAGGAGCAGTTTGGAGCGTGCATGAATTAAATGTCAGAGTCCAGTGTGGGAGCAACTGGATGAAACACGGCGCAGACAGTGCAATGCTTTATGCAGCATAAAGTTAAAACGCTCGTCCAAGACTGATGTTTAATCACCTTAGAAACACAAAAGCCTTGCGCGAGCGAAGCAGCGATTCACCCGGTGTAACTCTGTGACAGTGTGACAGTTGGTAACGGTGTCATTCACAGTGACACCTCGCCAGTGAGGGCCGCCGCGCAAAAAAAACTTTAGTTTGACAGCTAAAATGATAACGGGAGATATCCTGTCTGTTAGCGCTGTTGGGGGAAAAGGCTCCTACGGTCTGATTGCATTTCTCGAGCCTGAATACACAGCCATGTCGGCAAACTGACAGCGCGACTACATGTCCAGTGAGCCGCCTCCCCCCGTTAGTTTCAGTCTACAGACGAAAAAGTTACAATCACCTCCTAAGCATGGACATCGTTTAAAGCCTCTCATTGTTATGATCAGGGCTTTGATGCAAATTCTGAAGTCTGGACATTACGGTGGGAGCTGTGGTGCAGTTTTTTTTAGAGCAACTCAACCACTGCACTGCAAAAAATTAAGAAAGGCAATAAGTCGATCTTTTTGTAGATTCATCCTCATATAACTATAGGCCTAAGTCAAGGTAAAAATCAGTAAGTGGTTCACAAATTAATTCCTAGTAAAATATTAATTTTACTCTTAGATTTGAAGGTTTTACTGTTTATTTATTTATTTAGGGTTGCTTTTTAGTTGTAGGCTATGTTTGAGGAGAACATTTGGGAGTTCATGTAGCCTATGCAATGTTGAAATAATTGACTAAATAATAAACAAAACTGCAAAAGCCTCTTTCGGTTTCGGCCTTTCGGCCAACTGTTTAATTTTATTCGGTTTCGGTTTCGGCCAAGAATTTTCATTTCGGTGCATCCCTAATTTATATATACGCTTTTATTTTGACAATCTCTCTGCACTCTGAGTGACTATATTTCCACTTAAATAATGGATTATCTTTCATTTAAGAATATGCAAGAGCTCAGAATTAAAATGGTAAAATCATTGTTGTATTTTGATCAAAGGTGTAATAGGTTTTGTTAAATGAGCATAGGATATGTCTCATATCGATCGCAAGATCTAATCGAATCAAAGACATATTGCGGCATACTTTGTGATATTGTATCGCTGTCCAATGAAACGCTGGTATCGTGATGAAACCAACGATATACACCCCTTTTAAGTGACTGGAGGTAACCTGGTGCAATCAGTGCAATCCCCCAGATAAACTCATGTCAGGTCAGGCTTCCCTCTGAGCTGCTGTCCTTGTTATACCCACTCCCCTGTTGGCATGGGGACGGTGTAGTCAGTCATGACACCAACCATGATCCCCTCACTGGCTTCCTGCCCACAAACATCCGCAGTCGTGTTTGATGGAGCAGAAGCACAGCTGCCGGGGCCTTAACCTCGCTCTGCAGGTGATAGCCAGTGCTTTTCCCTCTGCGCCACATGAGTATCCTGTAATTTAGCATTTCACTTTTAACTGTACTGACTGAGGGGGAAAGATATGTCCTCCTATAGATGTGAGCAACATCTCTTTAAATCAGTCGTGTTGCAAGGGAGTTTTTTTTAATGATGAAAATGTCTTGATCACATAATCAAAGGAGCCACGTAAGTCATGGATAATGAGGACTAATGGTGAGCCCTAGCTGATTTTAATGATAGACAGTGAGGAGGAAAGAGACGGAGTGATCCCATTTATTTTCTTGTCACATACAATATTTTAGAAGACCTTGATTCTAGTTGCATGCACTAACAGCATATTACATTGACAAGCCAAGGAGTCTAGCTATATTGAAGAAAGGCAGAGAAAGAGATTCCAGCTATATCTTTTGTAAAGGCAGAATGTATAGCTGTGTTGTTCTACATTTGATTTTACAGGTGTACTTAATAAAACAGCCACTACGTGTGCATAAATAAATGTATTTGCAGCAGCAGCTGTGTCCATTACAGAACAGAATGGGATTATTGATTTTGCTTTGAAATGATTGTTTGGATTTATATTTGGCCGATAATTAAAATGGAGGGCCGTGCATCGACCCAACATTGTATAAAGCACCACGCTCGCCCTGCAACACAATGTACGTAAACAACACACAGTAGCATCTCTTTACTAAACGAACAGCAGATTGTATAATCACAGTGGATTTAAAACCATTCTGTCAGCATTATCTTGTACACACACACATTTCTCCCAGCGGAGGGATTTTTGGAGGAGGGATGTATTTACAGTAGCTGAAAAATCAGTCGGTCTTGCCAAAATAATGATGAATAACCCACAAACACACACCCACAAACGCTCCAAAACTTGGCAGCGGTGTGCGAGTTGTATGTGCAGATTTTACGTGTGTGTTTTTGAAAATGACACATAATGATTCATGCTTGTATTAATCATGTTTGTCCCTCTGATAGCCCGACCGCATCTATAAGATTAGCCAGATTATCATTTCCTAAGTGCTGCCACGGGCCCAGTGCCAACTCCCCCTTTATGTAATGAGAGTCAGCACTTTTAGAAAAGATCTTTAGAATGAAAAGAAAAAAAGGCCAAAAAGTTGGCTGTGTGATGACATTTTGTTGATTTCAAGTCAAGTCAAATTTATTGTCTATTTCTGCAATATGTGCCAGACATACATATTCAAAAAACAAGATAAGTCATACAATAAATACAATCTAAATAGTGCAAAAAGTAAGGCAAAACCAAACGGTATAGAAAAGTTAAGAAATTGAAACTGTGCAATATGAATGACATTATTTGCAATATGTGCAATATACAGTCAACGAAAGGAATTGAATACATTCCATATACGGGCATAACAATGTGCAGACTATAACGATAGATGTAAAAGCACTGACTTTTCTTCTTTCGGTTCCAGATGATCAACAGTCGTCAATCAGCTCCTCAGCTTCTACATTAGCCAAGTCTCTGTCTCTGAATCTGAAGAATCACTACAGCCAGACCCTGGATCAGCTCATCACCTCCACGCCCGCATGGCCCGCGCTCCAAACCTCGGCCCTCTCCCCCAGCCAGGTGGACTGTGCTGAGTCCTACCTCAACCTGCTCAACCTGGAGAACAGCAGCAGCAGACCAGGGCCTGTCAATGGAGACCTGGAGCCCTTCATACGGGCCAATGGGAGGGCAGAGGACAAGGAGAGCTCCTCCAATGAGATCGTCCCGTTCACATTTAGGAACTCAGCCAACATGGATGACAAGTAAGACGACTATCCTCATTGTTTGTTACATAGAAAGAAAATATTATGTGTTAGCACTACACCAACACACAGACATAACACCTAGTCCATTGGCAGCATGCAATGGAAGCAGATGATTTTGCAATGAGCCGTTGTTCTTTCATGGAAACCTTTTTTAAAACATGAGCTAACTCACTACCAGAATGCCGAGGTACCTGCGATCAGTTCCTGTTTGAAACGTATCCATGCATGTAACAGGCAACTATCACTGTTTGTATTCAATGCTAAAGAAACCCCTTAAACTTGAAGATTTGTTTTGACTGTGTTGTGACTCAGGGAAGGAGTCAAAACACAGAAGGAGAGGGTAGTCTTTAACACTATTTCTTTGCTCTGAACAGTTGCCAGTTGTCCATATACAACGGTTAATTGTCAACAATATGTTATAACCTGTCAATAAGTGAGATTTTTGTTACCTTTGGACAGAGCCAGAGTTTCCAGTCTTTGTTCTTAGCTAAGTGGCGGCTGGCTTTTCATTTAATGGATGCTAGGGGTTAGGATCTCCAGTGGCGTTTTCTCCCGGAGGCCAAGGGAAGCCAGGCTTCCCTGTTTTTTAGGCTGTAGTTGTCATCCAATAAAGAAAGGGGCTGTGTTGCTGTCATTTCTTCCCCATTTTTCTCCTCTCATTGAGCATTTCACAATGCGCGAAACAGCACCCCTTTACAGTTACATTCTGAAGACGCGGCGAAACACGACACTGCACACTGTATGTCCGCGAGGAAGCCAGCCCGAGCTGGCATCCCTTAGTGAAAAAAAGAAAGAAGGATTGACCAATCAGGTGAGGCTATTGTCTTGACACTGCCCTCCTGTGATTGGTCAGGAGGGTGTCATGAGGGTGCCAAGGGAAGCCACTCGGCCCTTGGCTTCACACCAATCAAATTAAAGCATCATTATCAACGTCACTGAAATTTAACAACAATAACAATATCGGGAGATTAGCATGTTTGCATTGTTATCATATTAGCAAGAACAGTTATGGAGGGTGGAGATTTTGAGTATTTAGTAAAAAATTATTTTACCAAACTGCCAATTGAGGAGCCATTAAAAATCAAATCTGACGGCAGGCCAATGCGTGTGGAGAGAAAGAAAGTTTAATCTGTATTGGGCATTAAGCGGCTAGTTGTGCATTACGGTCGGGGTGGCGGGTGCATTGATAATAAAATGTATAATTTAATAATACGATTAGGAGGTGTGTGAGTGAGTGAGTGAGAGAGAGAGCGAACGAGCGGTGTCGGACAGATCACAGGCGTGTGTAAATCCTGGTAAAGTGACCAGGTGCTATAATAGCTCTTGTAGTTACATTAAATACAAGCTGCGACGTAGTCTACCCTTTTCTGTCCCCCACCTTCCAATAAACATGTAGATTAAAGGTGTTGTCTCACTTGGCTTCCTCAAAAAAAATCCCCACGCCACGCCACTGAGGATCTCCTCATCAAACTCTGCCAGATTCCCATATATCCCATATTTATGTCAGTTTTGTCTTTGAGCTAACCAGGCTACACATTGACATACACAGCCCATAGCTTTTAGTGTTATTAGTGGAGAACAGCTTAACTCAGCAGAAAAACAGTCCTTGGGCTAATGAAAGTGTGACTGTATCCATGGGATTACAGAACACACAGAGAAAGAGAGAGAGAAAACAAAGAGGGGATCAGAGAAGCTTGTGAGACAATGAGATTTTAAGAGAAACACAAAAACTTCATCAGCTTTTACTCCGTCCCAGTGCTTCTGTTTCATGGAATTACTCATTTTGAGAAGCCATTGTAAATGGAGTAATTTTTTGGGGGGATCATTTATAATGAATGCGTTTTGCTTTTCAAGGATATTTGAAGTTCCATTTCTCGCCGTCTCACACTGAGTTTATCTCCTGGTGTTTTTCCGACCCTACTTTTGACTTAATGCTTTGGCCTTCAGCTCAGCAATACACAAGCAGCCCTAACCTTTAATTTATATATGAAGCCACAGCATGTAATTACTTTTTAATAAGATTTTAATCTCCTTAAACCCATCACAAAGACCAGTTAAAAAACAAGAAAAATCATACATTAGTGCTACTTTAGAGCCCTCAAGCAGGACAAACTCTCTCACTAAATGGTCTATCATCTTGTTTTATATCTATATCGCTCTCTAAAAGAGATGATCTCAAATCTGACAAGGAGAAAAATAAGGCGTTGAAACTGACTGTGTTGTGTTGTAGTGTTTATTTGGCCTGCTTGTGTGTGTGTGTCTGAGGCTGCAGCGTACCTCCTTACAGCCAGACTCCCATGCTGTGGTTTCCTGCAGCAAAGACTCTCAGCCAATCCCACCTCTCCTCCCTTCACAAGATGAAACTCTACCCCACTACACATGTTGGAATTTTATTTATTTATTTATTTATTTTTAGCATGAGCACAATCCTCAATGGGGGAAAAAAATAAAAAGAGAACACAAAAGGGATCTTTGCCGAAGAGAGGCATCTTGTTACTGTTACATTTCCATCTGAATATTGGTCTCATCTGGGAGTGCTTTGTGGGCCAAGCTGAAAAAAACTAAAACATTTTCCTTTTATTTATACTACTTATGTAACAACCAGCATCTCCTTTCTGTCTGCCTCTCTTCCCGCTGTGCTTCTCTGTCCCACCACATTATCAATTCTCTGTCTGAAAGGCTTAGAGAAAAAAAGATATGCAGCAGCTTTAGAAAAAATTCATAAAATGTCCTGGGTGGTACATTTCTAAAGTGGCTTTCCCCGTCTCTCAGCAGTCCTCCCTCTCATTTATCCACTTCTGTTTTGTTTGCCTCCACTCTAAATGGCAATCTTAAAATGTGATGCTGGGCTTCTACACACTTGGCATATAAAAATATTTCCAGGTCAGGTTAGTATTGCACAGAAGAAGAAAAACAATCATTATTTTACTCCTCAACAGAAAGTCTGCAATGAAAGAAGATATGAAAACAACTGTGACCTTTCTCTATTTAGAATTTGAGTCAGCGATTTCTGGAGAATGCTTGTTGACAAAGAAAAAAACTTTTTGCCAAAATCAGTGAATATCTCCTCCTGACAGAGCCTAGGCTGTGTGTTTCAGCGCGCACACAATACGTACAGGTAGCAGGTTGTGAGGAGATATTCACTGATTTTGACAAAAAGCATGCACCAGAATCACTGACTCCACCTTTTAAGCAGTTTTTGTCACTTCACTACACTCAACAAAAATATAAACGCAACACTTTTGTTTTTGCTCCCATTTTTCATGAGATGGACTTAAAGATCTAAAATTCATTCCAGATACACAATTGTACCATTTCTCTCAAACAATGTTCACAAATCTGTCTAAATGTGTGATAGTGAGCACTTCTGCTTTGCTGAGATAATCCATCCCACCTCACAGGTGTGCCACATCAAGATGCTGATCTGACATCATGATTAGTGCACAGGTGTGCCTTAGACTGTCCACAATAAAAGGCCACTCTGAAATGTGCATTTTTTTGCTTTATTGGGGGTCTGGGGACTCAGAACCAGTCAGTATCTGGTGTGACCACCATTTGCCTCATGCAGTGCAACACATCTTCTTCGCATAGAGTTTATCAGATTGTCAATTGTGGAATGTTGGTCCACTCCTCTTCAATGGCTGTGCAAAGTTGCTGGAGACGGCTTATGGTGGAGAAATGAACATTCAATGCACGAGCAACAGATCTGGTTGACATTCCTGCTGTCAGCATGCCAATTGCACGCTCCCTCAATGCTTGTGGCATCTGTGGCATTTTGCTGTGAGACAAAACTGCACATTTCAGGGTGGCCTTTTATTGTGGACAGTCTAAGGCACACCTATGCACTAATCATGATGTCAGATCAGCATCTTGATGTGGCACACCTGTGAGGTGGGATGGATTATCTCAGCAAAGCAGAAGTGCTCACTATCACACATTTAGACAGATTTGTGAACAATGTTTGAGAGAAATGGTACAATTGTGTATCTGGAATGAATTTTAGATCTTTATGTCCATCTCATGAAAAATGGGAGCAAAAACAAAAGTGTTGCGTTTATATTTTTGTTGAGTGTATATATTCCAATCTGATTAAAGCATAGGAATACAATCTTTGGAATACAAAACAAGGGTCGGAGAAATGAAAACTCCAGCTCCATTGTGTTTCCCCTACCCAGACTCCTTTGCAGTACCTTTGGCTCAGTCAGACTGCTGTACCCGCCACCCCCCTCCCCCACGGCACGGCACATTTTATTGCTTCCATTTGCCTTTGTTTTCTGGATTTCCCCGGCGAATCAATGTTTACCGCCTGAGTGGCCCTTATTTTATGTTCTGTGAAGAAGCAGACAGATATTACTCTTCAATCCTCTCTCACCATCTCTCCTCCTCCCTGTCTTAGCTGACCTCCCACCGGGGGGGTCCAGTGCTGACAGCCCTGAAGAGCTATAGAATCCATTCACTTCACATTATTAGTGCAATGCAGCTTTAAATCACACAGGCATTATCGCCCAACATGGACCGTAGTAAGCTGGCCCGCTGATTCTAGAACTATACGATTGCTGCAATATGGTCTACTGTATTGGCGTTGTTGGCCCATACCAAGACATTACAGTCAGTGAGTCACGCTTTAGACGGCACACAGAGAAAGTAAAGTAGCATCAAAACAGGATGTAATAGTGGAAAAACACACTTTGTGGGCATCGCATGGCGCTGTGGTATTTGCAACTTTTTGAGTCATCGACCTGTTTCTAAGACGCAAATGAAAACAAGATGGGGATTCAACAAAGCTAGCAGCTCATTAAGGCTTTGAGCTAAATGTAAATGTGAATGTCTGAACAAAATCAGTAGTAGTTGAGATATTTCAGTCTGGACTGACCAACCATCCCTAGAGCCACGCTGCTAAAAACTGCAGCATGCCCACACAGAGTAAAAAACAAACACATATGGCTACCAGCTTTATACAGTATGAACAGCCAACTATATATCATTCACAAGTGAGTCATGTTTTCCTCTGGCATGGTACAGTATGGACTTCACTCTCTCACACTCTTTCTCTCCGACAGTATTGTATGTTGCGTAATCAAATTTCCTGAACCTATCTGGTGATCTTCCATCGACTATCGCTCTCCGTTCTTTCTTTTCTTCCCCTCTTCACATCTTCCGCATCGTCTGCCGTTAATTGAATCGCAGCAATATGATCTGTGCCTAATGGATGGTGTTTCCAGGCATCTAGGTTCTGTCAGCTGCCTTACACACCCGATGTTCAGGGATAGAAAGATGTTTTTTTTCTTTTTTCGTCTGTGTTCTCAGACCCGTGTCGGCCTGTCAGTCACCCAATGATATTTGACAAGGTCCCCGTCAGGCAGTGTTGAGTTAGTTCAGTTTAATTGTTCAGTTTTGAAACCGCAGACACTTTGCTGTTTTCAACTATACTATACTCTATATATACTATACTCTTGCAGACTCCGAAGATCCTCCACCTACATGCTTCAACATCCCACACACCCATCGCTCTCACTCTGTTTGATGTGTGCTAATTTGTTTACAAAAGCAATGTTTTTGCAAAGACTCCCAATTCTGAGTTTAAACCACCTACTTGTTCTGTGTGTGTGTGTGTGTGTGTGTGTGTGTGTGTGTGTGTGTGTGTGTGTGTGTGTGTGTGTGTGTGTGTGTGTGCGCGTGTGCGTGTGCGCGTGTGTGTGTGTGTGTGTCAGTCAATCTAAAAGGCTTTTAAACTTCTTTTTAAAGACTTGACTGATGTCTCTACCTGTCAATTTGCAGAGCTTCCTCTAGTTGTTTTCTGAAATAACAAAGCTTTGCTTTTATTCCCATGCCATTCGCCTGATTGCCAGCTGTGTTCCTGTTTATTGATTTGTGAAGTAAATAGGCATGCTGTGCTTGTGAGTCATATGCTTTGGAGTGGAGTGGGGGATGTCGTTTTAAGTTTCCTCTATACATTGATTTTCATGTGACATTTAATTAGTCCAAGAATAAACATGCCTCAGCAGTGAATAGACACACGTCTCTAACACTTTAAAGTAAAGACTTGAAGGACCATCACAGTGGTTTGTTTCATCCACTAACTACAAACTATTCTCTGCTGATGAAATCATTTACTTTGAGATTTCTCTCTCACCATTCGGTTTTAGTGGGGGAAAAAACTTTCAGAGCGAGATAAGCCAATTTTAGGGAATGTTGTTGCAGTAGGTTCCATTCTATTACATATCATTTCGCTGATGTTTTTATCCAAAGGTGCATTCAACCATGACCATTTTGTAGAGATAATGCTGTAGAATGTGGGGAGTTTTTAAATCCATAGTTAAATAAAAGTTAAAGCGCATCCATGGCTTTGACTGGCATGACACTCATATCTTTCCGTCTTTCGCGGGCTGCATGATGTCATCATGAAGAAGGTGTTAGGGGCCGAATTCTGGTCACAGGAATATAAAAAAGTAAAATGGCCTCTTAACCTGCAACAAAATACACCTATGATTGAGCCATTAGATTGTCACTCTATCCTGGAGGATGGTCTGTTTCTATTTTGAGTAGCATTAAGGATTTAATTAAAAAAGAATTCAGAATTTGGAAAAAACATTGCAAAACCAAAACTTCTTCCCACTTCACAGCTACATTGCTGTTTTCACATTGGGGAGAAAGAGTTATGACTAAAAAATTTCATGAATAATTCCAGGCACTCGAGATTGGTTTCAGAAATATATAAAGTCCTTTAATTCATAAGGCAAGACACATTTAAAGCACACCAACTCGTGTCGGCTTGAGCCTTCTTCAGGGGGTAGTCTCACTTTAGCCACTTCTTTCTTGCATTACTGTCTTGTCGGATAACACCACTGGGTAATGTTCAAATCCTATACAGTATATTGTGGCTCTTGTTGGCTGAAACATGCTAAATCACTGTTGTGGTCACTTGAATTCACTAGTCCCCTCCCTCCTGTAGTCTAACTGTTGCCTCTCTTTGGTGCAGGTGCGAGGACCCTCTCCTGCTCTACCTCGTCCTCATCTAACCATCCCCTCATTTACTGTCACTCTACTCAAACAAACAAACAAACATAAAAACACAGCTCATGCATTCTATCGCCCCTGTCCCTCTGCACCAGCCTGCCTCTCCCTGGGAGCCCAGGGATCTCTCTCTCTCTGCCACTGCCTAAGCCCCCTTCCTCTTCCTCTTCCTCTTCTCTTCTCTACTCCTTCTCCTCCCTCTATGTGAGTATGACCCATGACTAGCAGCATGTGGAACCGCTGTGTCTGTGGCACAAAAAGCATGGGACTGGGCATGTGTTGGATGAAGAGTGTTTTCTGGTTTGTGTATAATGTAGGCATCGCCCATAGACTGTATATAAGGTCTCACCAGTGATTTCTCCGCTAATGACTTCCATAATAACCTCCGTTTACATGCGGATGTGGTCTTCTTGCAAATTCATAACCACATTAGCATTGAGGCAGCAGGCTATCAGTGAGTCACACATGTCTCATGCATGATAGTAGCGCTGCCTGTGTTTTCGCCACACTTTGTCGGGCCACAAGCAGTTGTTTTGTCTCGCATACTTTTCCCCAGAATAAAAGAAAATGTTCTTGTCGAGATCTGGTATTATGTTGTCAGCGGAGGTTCCACCTGAACAGTTAAGCTGTCAGAGCAGAAGCAGGAGAGAAGCACCTCTTGATGTACCTTTCTTACACCCACTGTGTGTGACAGTGGTGTTTGTGTTATATTAAAGTGTGTGTATGTGTGTGAGAGAGAGTGATAGTGTGTTTTTGCGGTGCATGTTTTGCTTTTCTGAGACTTTCCAAATCACCGTCTTCCAGATGGAGAAAGTAATAATCCCAGCCTCAGGCATCGTCAAACAGCAGAGGATCTCACACACTGTACATTTGCTTGTTTTACCAGCAGCCTGTCGAAGAGTAGCATAAGGAAATAAACCCTTTTAATTGTGTGGCTAGCAATTACTAAAAAAAATAGTCTTTAATAAATAAAAAGTTAATGAAATGCGACATCCATATGGAATAGAATAGTATTCTATTAACCAGGATAACAAACACTAAGCAAATAAAGATCACTTAACATAGAATTTCGAGGCCTTTTACATGAAAAACATTGCTTTCCAGCAGTTAAGTCTCTGGTGTCAGCTTTCCACCCGCAATTAAACGCACCGATTTAGCAGAAGTGAAATAATCAGTTTTTAAATGCATTACAGCAAAGACTAATCTTACTTGGAAGCAAAACCCCAATGAATTGTTCATTGTGGTGAATTAACTTCAGTATCACAAATCAAAATGACATTTCATATCTATCTCTGCAAGTAAATTTTTTCATTTCATACTGTAATCAGCGGCTGCCTGAAATGGTTCAGCAGAGGGAAACATTCAGATATTCTTCTTTGATAATGGTAATATGGAGAATACGTGATCCTTCATAAATGGTCCGAACTTAGACAAGCGCTAATAATCTCCTCTAGTGTGACATCTGGGTATAATGAGAACTGGTAGGAATGGAGTGGGCCATATCACAGATCCTTATAGCATGATAAACACCTACAGTTAGTAAGGGATATTATGCTGATAAGCTCAGTGTGGAAAAATGTTTTGACAGAAGATTGAGATTTTATAGCTCAAAATGACCTCATGTTGTAGTTTTATCACATACATGCTACAAGTTCTACAATATAGTTTGCATGACAAAGGAACTTTTAGTCGACATTGTCATGATCACAAACTTTACCAAAATTACTCATATTGATATGATATGAATCATCACTTAAAGTCAATTGAGTCAATGTTTATGTTAATTCTGCTGTCCTTGTTTGTTGTAAGCTGTGTGAAGCAACATCTGCCAATATAGCAGACAACAGCAGCTGCGATGCGTGGCAGGTAGGCCGAACGAAACAGGAACAAGATAAATGGAGAGGCAAAGGTGGTGTAATAAAGAAAGAGAAAATGGAAAGAAACGACAGAGTAGCGGGAGATAGGGCAGTGAGGTGGGGGAGTGTTGTCAATGTGTGACAGGAGAGAGGAATGCTGAGTCAAAGTTATGATAATGAGTCCGCCGAGGCGAAGAGGGCGGCCTGCTCCTTGATCCAGCTGCAAATCCATCTTCACAGCTTGGCAACACACACATTGAAAAAAAGAAAATCACAACAAGAAAACCGCAGTTGAATCAAGCTTTAAATTGGACTGTTAATCTTTAATAAGCCACAAAAAAGCTATTACCTCAGGGGAATACACAATACTAGATTTCGAGTTTCCGACGCTTAGAGTAGCCTCCAAAGTGCTCCTATTACTCATTGTCACATCAATAATGTAATTTCATGAACATCATCAAAAGTGACACACAGTTTTTCAGCATAGTCAATGAATGTTCAACTGATTTATTGTCAATCCATCCAATAGTTTTCAGAGCATTTTGCTTAAAACGTCAACCTTAGGCATTGGGTAATAGGAAAGTTTCATGTCACAATTATCGTAAATTCTCCAAATGGCTCTTAAACGTACTGGTTACTTCACTTTAAATGTTGTCAAATATTTGTTATTGAATCGCAAGACAGGACATGAATATATGGCTGCATGTTCATCATCGAAATGGAATTTCACCACGTCACCATATTGTAAATGTTTTTTTAAATCACAATTTGCAAAAAAAAAAAAAAAAAGTACACTCCCATCCATATTCAGCCCTATCTGAAAGTCGTGTGATCCACAAAGACAGTACATTGTCTGTACAACAGTTAATGGCAATTCATTCAATAGTTGTTGAGATATTTTGGTCTAGACCAAAGTGATCGACTGATCACATTGACATCCTTCAGGCAATTCTGCTACAGTGGCTCATCAAAAATTATGGTAGCGCTTGTAACATTGGAGTCATGGAGTTCAGCTTGACAGTTACCCCACCGGGCCATGTGTACATCATCATATATCAGCGGGGGAAAGAGGGGATACTTATCTCTGGAGATGGTTTCCTTGCATCATTACCACAAGCCTTTCGTTACTGTAGCTATCGCCACCAACCTCAGACTGGCTGGTTTATCTACCATCTTCTGTTACATAAGTTCATTACTGAGACCAGGATTCAAACACGGACCGGATTTCACAAGGGGGAACAAAGTTAGCTGCCGCCATTCTGATGTCAATGGGAGGAGTCGGGAAGGAAGCGCGGCTTGTTAACGAGTGTGTTTAAGGTCTCACTCTCAAAGAGAATGAGTGCAATGGTAGGCCTGTGCTGCTTGTGCGCTCCGGTGATTGCCCAGGATTTTCTGTGGTACAGTCAGGAGGAGACTGCAAAGCTATTTCTGGTGTGCGTATGAGGAGGGACAAAGCCTGCAGCTCTTTCCTCGCTTTCTTACCCCCACCCACTCTCTCTTTTAAAAAAAAATCTTTGGCTCTCTTTCTCTCCCTGTGTGCCTCTATGTTCTCAACGGGGAGCTGCGGGATGTAGATAAAGTCCCGCGACAGACCAAACCATATGGAGCTAGAGAGAAAGGGAGAGTTAGTGTCTAGAACAGTAACAGCCTGCTCAGGTTAATGGGGTATAATGTGACTGATGGAGAGGAAAACTGTCTTGAGGCTTATTCTCATACACCTGCTTGGTAGAGAGAGGATTTTGTGGAGACTAAATGAGCAAAATGAGCACAATGAAAATATTTTTCAACATATAAATGAAGCAAGGCATTTTAGTCAGACTTCATTAAAGGTGACTTATTATGCAAAATGCACTTTTTAATGTCATTTCATCATTTATATGGGTCCCCTGTATCTCAGACTCCCAAAGTATTTGAAATAATAATCCTCTCTCCCTTTCTCAACCTCCACCTTCTGAAAACCTGAGTTCAAAAACCCCATTCAGATTTATCTCACCTTATGATGTCATAAAGGGACAAGCCACGCCCTCTTTACCAATCTAACTCATAACCTGTGTTAAGCAAATCCCCAGATCCCCCTGACTTTTACTGGCAGTTAGATTCGGGGCCAACCAGAGCAGACTGGGCTTACAGAGACAGGCTCTAAAACAGAGTGTTTCAGACAGATGCCAAAAAGAGGAGATTAAGCAATGGCACTGTGAGAAATATAAAGGGTTTTTTCCGGACACTACACAATGAAATCAGTTTCTAGTCTAAATCAAAATAAAAAATTTGACCCAAAAATGAACATAATATGTGACTTTTAACCAGTCCCTCTCTGTCTGTCCCTGGCAGGTGTAAGCAGATGATCCCCAAACTGGACCCCCCTCCGCCTTTCTTTAACCGCAAGCGGGCCAGCCGGACCTTGTCTCCGGGGTCCGACTTCACCGTTGCGTCTGTGTGCGGAGAAGTCAGCGCTAACGACGGGGCCCCCAGCCGCAGCAGCAGCCTCTCCTTCCCGGACGTCACGCCAAACTCCATGTGTTCCGGAGACTTCCACTCGCTCTGCAACGGCGATGGCAGCTCCTGTTCCGCCAGCGAGGACTCGGGGGTCCGCTCTGAGACCAAGTCGCTGGTGTCTCCTCTGCGCGACGACGACGATGACCCGTTTGGGGACCGCGGGACCTTTCTGACGGCCTCCAGCGGCTGCGACAGTCCCCTGGAGGACAGGTGCCAAGCAGTTCTCTCTCCGGCCGAAGCTTACCCCAACATGGTCTCGCATTCGGACACCTGTGAGCACCCACCACTGCCCTTCTCCTCTCCTCTGAATGACACCTGCCTCCACATCAGTTTCTCCGAGGATGAGCTGCTAGAGAGCAACCAAGAAGATCCTAATGTCCCACTGAATAGTTAAGAGGATGGATGGATGAGCTGATTGGCCCCTTGGAGATCAGTCCAGACCCCTTCAACCAGCTGCTTTCAATGCCGTACCAACTGTAATAACCTCCTATGTTTGCACTGGGCTCCATTTCAGGACCTTTTTAATTATTCCGTCCAACTCGTGACACAGTCCAGACATATAGCAGATAACAGCTACTGAATAATAATCTTATCGTAATAAATTATTAGCAAATGGACAGATTTTAGTATTTTTGTAATGAAGTTAATGATTTAATTTTACTTTTTAGTGGCTAGAATGTTAAGCAGAATACATGTAGCAAATTCTTGCACTGGTAAGGTCACACGTAATTTACCGTAGAGTTGAAAGGCAATGAGGGAAAACACATTTTTATTTTTGCTAGTAGTCAATGTTCAAAAGATTATTTTGTATGATGCTTCGCTGTGGTGAGAACTATCATGTGAAAACCCATTTTGTGTTCAGATTTCACCGAGCGGTACACGACGATCTGTCAAATGTTGGTGATGTTGGGAAGAGCCTCGCCTTCTGTAAAGCACCTAACGGGATGAAAGGGTTGAAAGAAAAGAACAAGAAAGTCACATGAAGGAAAAAGAGGGGATAGAAGTGAGATTTCTTTGGTTAACACACATCCATATGTGGCTGTGTAGTCTGTTTATCTTATTGTTTTTATTATCAGGACTGAGTGGGTTTTAGAATGTGTTGTGCTTGTATTTTGGGTTATTAAGACTTGTAGGCCTTGAAGCGGCGCTGGAAATGATGTGAAAAATAGCTGAAAGAATGTTGTATTGTGTATCGAATCGATTGTGTAGATAGCATGGGTACAATCTTTCACAACAAAAACGGATTTCCACATTGAATTAAAAATATTTTAGTTTTGAAGAACGGCACAGAAAGAAAGCAAACCTTTAAAAAAAAGTCAACGCAGCAATAGCTAACAACCATTTAAAGCTTTGGATTGCACCTGTCTTAGTGGGTTGTCTTTTATAAAAATTAACCCTCTGACGCAATGAGAAGTTAAGAGGGGAATCACATTAGACAAAGACAGCTTGGCAGATGGATTTTGTTCTGCCTCTGTTCTGCGTGAAATCCTGAATAAATCACAAAGCTCTTTCATTTAGAGCTCTCAGGAAAAATGAAGCTGAGATTGTGTGTGTATATATTGTCTTTTTGTGAGTGTAGCTCCAACTAAACATTGAAAACATTGTTTTCACTTCATCAATAAAGGTACAACAATGATAAGATTAATGGTTAAGTAGATCTACAGAAGATAAGAATACCACAATCTTAGTCAATTAGTAGTGTCAGTTTTTATGCAAATTTCCACAAAATATACTGGTTCCAGCCTTTATCGTTGTGGCTTTTCTTACAGGTTAGGGCAATCAATCAGCGAATAATATGAACTGCAGAATAATTGATAGTGAAAATAATTATTTGACCATGCGTGTGGCAGGATTATATTGGGTTGCTGCTAGTTGTTAATTCAATTAGGCGCTCTGCTGTAACCTTTAACGAGTAGAAGTGACAGTTAAAATGGCCGCGGGAGGGACAAACAGCTGAAGTGAGAGAATAGGGGTGTTGTAAAGGTGCAGATGGTGTTAAAAACAAAATGCCCAAGGGCAAAGTTTTTAACACCCAGAGACGAGGCTTTTCTCAACATCACGTGTGGCAGGGAGCTTTATCAGCAATAATCCACAGAGGAAAACAAAAAAATAAAGAGGAATAGATGAAGAACTAACGTGTGTTTCTTTCACTACAAAAGCATGTCAATGTTATATGCCGAAAAGCACATGATCACACTCTGTTTTATGTGATTTTGGACGCAGGATAATAACGGAAAAACAACATGATTGAATATGTAAGTATACAAAGGGAACTTCTGCTCTCGGTACTGTTTAAATTACCTTGCTTTGCCTGTTATTTTTTATTTTTTTTTAAACCTGCAGGCTTCTTTGTTTATACACCTTTCCTATGCAATTTCCCATTACTGCACTACTGTAAACATAATTTTACCCAGGGGTTAACACGGTGTGGGAGGTTCAGGCTATTTAAACAGGTGCAGCTGAGAAAGCCATAGCAGCTCACAGCTGCATTCAAACCACTGAGTGACATTTGAAATGCCGTTCATATCTTTGGTTTGAATTCAAACAGGAATAGCCTGTCTACACTTATCCTCTGCTCTTTAACTCTCAAGCTATAGTGCGTAACTTTTTCATATACTAAATGAATGTCGTTTATATTCAAGCCATCGGCAAACAAGTTGACACAAAGTTAATTAAGCCTATCAGGAAAAATCCCAAGAAGTGCCCTAGAAATGTTTCAGTTGTTGATTCTACTGCTCAGAAAAAACCTGGAAGTGCAGCGGAAGGTATAGAAACCCATGCATGGACGATCACCGAAGGCTTACCTCATGTAGATACTTCAACAGTGTTGTTGTAATTCCTCAGAAATTCCTCACAACAGAAGTTACGCACTATAGCTGTAATAATATCCCTTTACATTAACATTAGAACATGTATGTCTTTCAAATACTTGTCTGCATGCATAACATCTTTAAGGTTTGTTAACACTTTCTTGTCAACAAGTTGTTGCCTTTTCGGAGGCTAGTTGTTTCTTCATGGAGTCTTCAAATCCTGCCTCTTCAGTCAGTGTGTAAAAACCATCGCCGCGAGGCATGAACAGGTGACTGACAGGCTTGATATATGTTCTGGGCCATAGTGGGACCCTTTAATGAGAATGGAGGTAAATAGGAAATCCTTCAGCTCTAAGGTGTCTGAGTTATTTCCGCTGCATCACTCTGATCTCAAGAGACAGTCTACCTCTGGTTCAGGCCACAATCAAGAGAATTGATGTGTGCTGCTGCTGTGTTATTTGTGGTACATTTCTTCCCGTGGGCCTTCATGCTTTTCCTTTGACCCGGAATTCCCCAAGCTGGCCGATCAATAACACAAGATGTCTGTGTGGCTCAGGATAGCAGAATACTCCCTATCCTCTGTTTCCTCTCCAGAAAGCCAGCCTCCGTCTGAGCTCGTCTTAATACCAGACCTCCACTGATCTGAGATCAATGCGACGCACCTGCAAGAAGCCATTAGCTATTAACCTTAGCTCTGTGGCTTCACATAGCTGCTTTAGAGTAGGTGGCCCACCGTCGTTTGTTTGCCCATTTATTCTGATGAGAAAGCAATTTAGTGAGCCTGTCATTGATGAGAGCTTTGTGTGTGTGAGACTGCTGATCACATGGCTTTTCATTTTAGCAGCTGCCAGTCGACATATTGATTAGACGGCAGATTTAGCTTTCTTGTTACTTTCAAAGCTACAAGAGAGTTTCTTAATCCTTCAAAGATGCCTAAGAACTGCAGGTTAATTCTGATGTTGAAACCCTGAAATATGCTTTTCACTAAATAATGTTAATTTTTTCCCCTTAATATAAAGTCTACATTTACACAATAAAGCATATTGTGGGATAAAGTCTAGAGACTTCAGCACAGTTATCAAAGAAGAACCCAATCCTCCTGGATGGCTAAAAGCAAAAAAGAAGAGAAGATACCAGGGGGCTAAGGCACAATAGCTTTAGTCATCTGTAATTTAAATGCTAATGTGCATTATAAAAGGCTACCCAAATAATTTTTTGCAACCATGATTAATATAATTTATAGGCCCTACTGCTATGCGTTCCGTAACAGGAAGATTTAGGAAATTAAGTTACCTATTAAGTAAGTTATTTCCAACAAATGCAGAGAGCAGTAGCCTACAAAAGCACATATTTTATACATCTTTACGGTGATTACTTCACCCCAGAAAATCATTGGAAAAGACAAACTCGATACCAAAAAATACTGCATCCAGCCATTGGATGTTCTTTGGACGGGAGAGTGCTGTTTCTACATTAATATATTAAGCAATTAATATTTTATGAATTAATCTATGATATAATAGTTAAATATCTGTAAGGAAGCTTAAACGCTTGAGTTCATCTGAACATCAAAATAATTATGCCAAAAAGGCTATGCAGCAAGCAGACTACATGGTATATAAGAGATGATAATGATGATCCACTGACTCCTGGGCTGTGCCACAGTATTTGGAGGAGACTAGATCCATTTGTGTAACTCTGGCATAGCTCCACATCCTTTTTGTAGTCTGTGGAGGTGATTGGAACTAATGAGTTGCATCTTGAATGTCCAGGCCTCTTTCCAAACAGATACAACATGGAGAAACGTCAGGACTGATGCAAACATATAGACAAGAGGGGGATATTTACCGTATGTGTTGTAGTTGGTGTACTGCATAGTAGACAGACATAGTGGAGCATCCCTCTCCGACCCTGTCCGGCTTCAACCTTGTCTCACCATGTCATTATATGTGTAAACATCGTTAGTCAGACGGATTGAGCTAGGAATGAGAGGAAACATTGGAGAGGCTGTGAAGATCTACAGCAGGCAGAAATAACCTTTCCATTCTCCTTTCTTCAATTATCAGTGTGACATTTAGATTTTCTAATCTTTTTACGGTGGGAGTTAATGTATTTGTAGGGGTTAAGGCTGCATTTAATCCTCCTCTCCCCTTCTTATATATAATGTCACAGAAAATACACACACACAAACCCACAGTTAATCTCTTCTGTTTGCTGTTCCTTTTTCATCTTTTCAGTACCAAGGTAGAAATGGTATAAAGTGCTCTTAGCTCTTGTTCTTGTTGCTTGAAGAGCCTGTGTGTGTTAGGTCTGATGGTTTCTGTCTTTTGACCCTGGAGGAGTTACAATGACTCCCAGGTTCAAAACCATTTACTTTCCAGAAAAAATATATGTTCCTCTGGGGTCAAGTGGAGTAGAAGTAATAGTCTGGGTGTCCACCCACTGCTTTTACAGCCCGTCCAAAAAGGTCAGTCACACTCTGAAAACCAACAAGCTCTTATTTTTCAGTTTGCACCTTGAAGATCTCATACAACCTGGCCTTTTGGGAAAGCTGACCATATAGCTTGTGATGAAAGTGGAAAGTGATGTTCGCCTCTTTTATTTTTTTTCTTAGCCAAGGGAGTGTTTCTTTTCAAAAGACAGAAAGGTTTTCCTCAATATGTTCAGCTAGTTGACAGGAGCCCTGCAGGCGAAATGGCTTCAGAGCTGCTGCTGGGCTTTAAAAGGAGTCGAAGCTTAGGCCAATGAAGAAAGCTGAAGATGTGGGTTAAAGTGTGGTTTTCTAGCTGTTGTGTATGGTGATGTAAATGACACCTGTCACAAAGCAGTAATCATGGGTGCTTAATTTACCCCAAAAGGAACCGTTTGACATTTGGAAATATTCGCTCTCTTGCCGAGACTTAGATAAGACAATCGACAACTCCCATACCTGTTGGCAGTAATAGAAGCTGTAGTAGACAGTAGCCTTTAGCTTAGCACAAAGACTGGAAATGTGGGGGAAAGCCTACCAGCGAGTATTTCTTGACACAGAAACTTTATCTAGTCTTGTCATCACCAAGAGGTTGCAAGGTTAATTTTTTTTTGCAGATAATCAGTATTTATAAATGGCTTGAATTTTTTCTATCTTCCTTTCTTGCCAATCGTAAGATGAGAAGATTGATACTACTCAAACCTTGCTTTTTAATGAGGATACATATCCTCCAGCTAAACCACAACGCATCATTTGTAAGGTATATATTTTATTATAATAAATTAAGATCTTTCTCTTCTAAACCTCGTCAAAAAAGTGAATGCACGTATTTTCCAAAAACGGTGAACTATTCCTTTAAGCCATGACGCAAACTCATTTTCTCACTGTCAACAAAAGGCACATATACTGCTAAGGCATAGGAAAACAAACACCCACACACAGACCAAGCATATGGAGCGAGTGATGGAAGAAATGGTAATAATGTGAGGGGGGAAGTGAGGACCTAGATAGTGTATGACAGACTCAGAATGTGCACAATAAAACTGAAGAGAATCATTGTGCTTATATTATTGTGTGTATGAAAAATTTAAACATTACTCTGTTGAAAGTCAAACATCCCTAGGTTGATGGTTTTTGCTCAGAGAATGAGGAATATGGAATAACAGCATAATATTATCACTGGCAGCGCCGGCCGAGGGCGGGTGGGGGGGGGGGCGCTGTGGTTTCTCTCCTAAGTGCTGAGTGCGATAGCCTGCAGTCTTGCTATACTCCTAACAGAGGACCTGCACGTTATGGAGCAGTTAACACAGGGTCAGAGGTTTGGCACACTTAGGTCTTTGTGAAGCATGGATGTGGTGTGGTGCAGAATAGTAATGTATTTAATTTTTTGTAAATGTGGGTTTGAAAGCCTTGAACTGCCAGGGGAGTATTAAAGTCTGGCCCATTAGAATAAGCACACTGAACTGTAGGGCCAAGGGAGTTTGTTCTGGTCTGGTTAGTTTTCGTCTGTGATTTCACAACCTTTTAACCTTCACCGGGCTGTACAAGATGTTTACGAGAGATGGGAGCTTTAGAACTTTAATTAATCCGCTACCCACTGTAAGAGATTGTTCTTCTTCAAATTCACACCCAGTTACTTGCTCTCCCTAGATGATTAAAACCAAAAAGCTTGTAAAACTTATAGCCACTAAAAATTCAAACTGTCATTATGGTGTCATTGTGTGCTAACTGCATGCCAGGGTACAATTTATCAAATAACCTACATCCTTGACCTTGTCCTTTGATAAGAATTAGGTTTGGCATACAAGGTAAATAGTCCAATGTCACCCAGGGAGTTCAAACATTTGGAAAACACACAGGCTTGACCCATAGTAAATATTCTTAGTTAATATTAATATTAATTAATATTCTTCTTTTTGATTATTATGAGAAAATATTAGTCATCTATTTTAGTATCTCATTAGTGTACTTACCCCCAACACTCAATTTTTTGTGTATTCAGTTATTTCAATCGGTTCCATTCCATCTCACATTATTTATAGGCCTACAAATGAAAAAACTGTTTGTCACAGTCAGCCATGTTTTTTGTTTACCTTTGGCATCATTCGCCTGGAAAATTTGGAGGCCGGAAATTACATCTGGAAAATTCTCTACTTTCAATTTGTATGGAATGCAGTATTATTATTATTATTCTCATGCAGCTCCCTGCAAGTTCTCAAATAATCACGAAAGCCGAAATGTTGACCATCCTGGACCCTTCACACTTTTTTTGTTTCATAATAGCCTTGGGTAGAGAGCGGATTAATTGGGGAAGTTGGTCAGAATGTCCTTCCGAGTGTGGGGGAAGCCGGGAAATGTATTCTCTGCTTTGCGGTAAATGTTGAGGTGTTGTAGTCAAACCATCCAAGCATAACAAAGCCTTTATTTACATATTCTCTCTATTATTTCTTCAACCTATAATGACTGTTATTATTTAATTTTAAATTATTATTAATTTTGTCTTATTTCCGTTTATAAATTGGACTTTACAGTTTGAAACCAGCAGTGCATGTGTAACACCAAACACGGGACTGATGTTCATCCCTGTGTGCTCCACACGAGATGCTTCTTTGTGTCGGGTCACAAATACATTTTATCTGATGCTGTATTTTGTTTTTTAACACCCAAACGCCTCAAATCAGCATCTCTGCAACCGATGCTTTCAGTGCAGCTTCCACCACGCGTGTAATTGAATCGTCTCTCCTCGACAATAAAGAAATACAAGACCGATTCAATCATTCCTTTTTTTATATATTTCATTTTCCCTGTGTTACAAGGAGAGAGAGAGCAATATTGAAGCCAGTCCGTGATGAAATGAGTCACCAAGCACTATAAGTTGGCGTAGGTGGAAGAGCATAATGATGTTTTTTTACAGCTTGTTTATTCAAATAGCTTTCAGGTGTTACAGGCACAATAGCTGGATACTTGCATTATTGCCACTCTAGCCATGTCTTGAGAAAATCATACATTTGTCTACAATTATTCAGAACCACTTTCTAGGTTATACAGAAAAAATTGTTTAGAATCAATTATTGCTTTTTACCCAACATTCCTGTCCCACTCTTATGAAAACTACATTAACTACTAACTTCCTAATCTTATCTCCATGCATTATCATAATTATTTGTGGGGTTCCTGGGTTCAATTTTGGGCCCTCTGTTGTTCTCTTTCTATTGCTCCAAGACATGTTGACAATAAATAATCATTTTCCAAAAGACGCTGGATAAATAAAAAAATAAAACCCTGTGGGTTGTATGTGTTATTCTATGTGGGGTACATTTCCTGGCCGCTGTTTCGAAGAAATGTAAACTTTTAAGCACTGGGTTCTTCCTTGAAAAGTTGCTCTTTATCCACTCTCATCCCAATCTTAACAAGGTTGTTAAGCTTTTTTTAGCTTGAGGTGATATGGCCGTACAGTTAAGACCCCTCATTATCTCCCAACACAACATACATGGTATGTGGCCTTTCATATGTGAACTGCTGCCATATAGTTGCCACACAAATTGGGCCAACAAGCTAAGCAGACTCTATCCTTGACAAAAATTGCTGGCTTGCACACACATTCTCTGCAAGATATTAAAAGTAAATGGATTTTATCATTTTTGACCGCTCTGTCCGTGCACACGTCTTATTCTTGTGTAAAGCCCATGTTAAAGCACTATAAACTTATCTAGTACTTGGCTGTCGATGTGCTCAAATGAACCTCTAAGATAAAAAAGCTGATATGATGTATCTTCCTTTTAGAGTGTTAAGCTGACAAAGTTAAGATAATCGTGTAGACTGTAATACTTGCAAGTTTTTCACTTAGTCACTGTTCTGTCATCCTGCACCCATAGATCTGTTATGGTACTCCCACCTCAGTCCTGTGGGTGAGGACAGTTGTAGAAGAGTTTCACTTCCTCTTTATGTTGACATAGTCTCAGAGTTTAGCTAATGTGTCAACACACTCAAAGCTGGCTGATTTTGTCCCCTGTAGAGTACTGCATTACTGTTCACAAGGACATCTGACATTGCTAATCAACATTCTTATTGCCACTTTAAATATTCTGTGACTTTTGTTGTTTTTTCGGAGCAACTTCCAATGTCAACAGCAATTTATGTTTAAAGTGCCAATATGCATATTTTATAAGCAGAGACGGAAAAAAACACCACATCCACCTAGAGAGAGATGATCAATGTGGTCCTCTCTAAAATATGGTGTGATCACACCCTGAAGGTGCTGTGTCAGTCATTACTTTTTGATTCACATTGATTCATCGACTTAGCTTTAACAGTTTATGCAGCACACTACATCCATCCACCTAATTTCATTGTATTTTTATTTTAACCATCCCATGAGTGAATTATCACCCAACTCTGCAGGTCCTCTGAGATTCTTGGGTTTTAGCTAATTGTTTAGATAGTCCGATCTGCAAATTTGCTATCTTATGTCTGCTCTCTTAACAACATAATTCTGGGCTGCAGAAGGCAGCTGTTTTTTGCGGGGGGAGAGACAGTTGCTAAAACGCTAATCCAAATTCAATACTAATGTAGTGTTGCTCCGTATCTTACAAATGTGTAAATGTGCAAATGTTAATAAACTGCACAGAATATTAAGCATTATTCATGTCAATGATCTGTTTAGAGCTCATTTCTGCTGCCCCGAAGTAGCCAAAAGATTTGTTATTGGAGGTTAAAGGTGCACTTCAAAATTTGAAAATGAGTATAAAAATAAACTAAGTAGAAGTAAAAACCTTTCAGTCATGCATGGGCAGGTGATCAGAAAGTTATGAGACATCTTCTTCTAACTAAAACCCGCTCTGTCTGTTCAGTTTACAGTTAAAAACATACTTTTTTAACTGACATTATGAAATTAATGTTGTCTTTTTGTTTTAACTGCAGACTCTGACAATGGTGGTTCACATTTCCTCCTACGAGTCGCCAATTTTTCCGACATCCCTCCTAAAGCCCAAAGGGGCAAGAGGCACAATTTCAACTTAGCTTCCTCCGTTTCCATCAGCTTTCCATCAGCCCTGTTCGAGGTGTACCAATCACTTAGAGTGTGGACTGGCAAATGGATAAGTGCCAGTTTACCTCCTTTCCTTCAGCAAGGCACAGTGCCATACAATATGTGGCAGGCACCTCACTCTGTAATCTCTCCATTAATGCATTTGTATAGGTCATGTTTGCATTTGCGTATGTATATTTCAGGTTTGTGTGTGTAATAATAACAGAATCCAATTTCCTCTAGCTTGACTTATAATGGATTCCTCCTCTTCTTCTATCTGGTCTCCCTGCCTCAGCACAAGTGTAACCACTTTTACTCTCTCTCTCTTTTATCAGTGTTGGCCACTGTGTGGTTATGCGTTTCAGAAAACTTATTCTCATGGTTATCAACACAGTAATACTTGAATAAATACAAGAGGAGCATCCCCTAATTGTTTTCCCAGCACTGGAAAATAATTGAATTAAGAGAGTGTGTGTGTGTGCGTGCGTGCGTGCGTGCGTGCGTGCGTGCGTGCGTGCGTGCGTGCGTGCGTGCGTGCGTGCGTGCGTGTGTGTGTGTGTGTGCGTGCGCGTGTGTGTGTGTGTGTGTGTGTGTGTGTGTGTGTGTGTGTGTGACTGTGACCTTGCTTGCAATCTGCCATCTGGACGAAATGCTGAGCACAGCTTTCATACAAATGGACAGTGGGAGAGAATGACTCATTTTTCATCGCGATGAAAATTTCAGTTTATAAAAATTCTTCACTTGCACACACTAACCTCCCCTTGCTTCGACAGCTGTGCTAGATTTCTATACAATGCTTTCCGTTGCATATAAAAAGGATTTTGCTCTAATCCTGTTTGTGGCACTCAAAGTAATTGTATAGTTAATGGGGTCATTTGTGAGGAACAGCCCTTTGTTTTTGTATAATTATTATTTTTTTACTCTAGTTGCAATGACAGAACTTTCTACGGTGGCCCTGAGAGCTCACAGCACTGCAACATCAGAAAACACATGCAAGAAGACAAAACGCAAACAAATTAAGAAAACATCTTCATCAATTTGACAACACATGCGCAGCATTTAGAAAACACGCAGCAAAGACCACAACACAACACATTAGAAAAAAGCGCAGCAAAGTTCACAACAAAACATATTAGAAAAACTCTGCAAATAGGCTGTGAATGAATGAAGCTGGGGTTTAATGTTCAGTCGGACGTTGCTGATTTAATGACAGCTATCCATGGGATATTGTATCAGCTGTAAGGCTAATAAGTAGGTGGTTCCTTTGCACTCAGGCCAGAGTCATGTCCAAGCCCTTTACTACAAGTTGGTGTTAGGTAAAGAGTAGTTGTAGTCTTGAAGGAAAAAATATATTTTTGTCTTTCAAAATGAATACAATACACAGCTCAAGTCCTGCCTCTATTCAAAGTCATCTATCTTCTTCTCTACTCTTACCATCATGTGGGGCAGGACTTGGGTTCTAAAGGCCACCTCAATGTAACATCATAGGGTTTACTCCAGGTGCTCCGGTTTCCCAAAAACCAAACAGTAATTAGACACTAACTAATGGTTTCAATAATAAGAATTTATAACATTTATCCTCTCATCTTATCTCATCATCAGGCAGGACTTGCGTTCTTGGGTGGAGTGCGGGACAGGGGTGAGACAAATAGCAATGTATTTTGCTATATTTGCTATAATATATTTTTAAAGTGAAACTTAATAGCTTGGGTCTTAGCTATTAGGTTTCACTTTAAAAATATATCTGCAACAACTTCATAAAAATACTAAAATTAAAAACTCTGTATATCGCTTCTCGTTTACTGTCAACATTTATCTTAGACTAAAGTTCTGCTCATTTCTTTCACTCATAAATTTCACTTGTATGAAATACAAAGATAGCAGTGTGTTATTTTGCAGCTTGTTATTTAATGTGAAATCCACTGGCATCATCAAAACGATACTCTATCAAGTTACAGTCATGAACCAAAATACTTAGTAGAGTACTTAATTAATTGGCAAACTAGTGTGTGTGTGTGTGTGTGTGTGTGTGTGTGTGTGTGTGTGTGTGTGTGTGTGTGTGTGTGTGTGTGTGTACGTGTGTGTGTGTGTGTGTGTGTGTGTGTGTGTGTGTGTGTGTGTGTGTTATATTTATTTACTTTTATTGAAGTGGGTTTTTTCCTGCAGAATTGTTATTTCTATTTACTGTAAAGGATCTAAAAACATCTTCCTGCTCAGTTAAGCATGAATAGGTACTAGACCTGTCTGTGTTTATCCAAATCAATCACATACAACTTCACTTTCCAGACAGACATCTACGCTGAACACTGAACAATATGACAAGGGTGTACGTCTGTGTTAAAGGGTCGCAAATTTATGCCGTCTTCATTATGCTAAAGCATGAGTCAGCATTTTAAGGCTCTCTGCCTCCCTGTTCATTAAATTAGATACCTGTCACCTCTTATCAGACCTCTGCCAGGTTTTGATTTGTGTGTGTGTGTGTGTGTGTGTGTGTGTGTGTGTGTGTGTGTGTGTGTGTGTGTGTGTGTGTGTGTGTGTGTGCGCGTGCGTGCGTGCGTGCTCACAGTTCGGTGAGTCAGTTAGTATCAGCTCAGCTCAGAGGTGCTGTTTCAGCTCTCTCCAAACTGATATGTTTTCACACTCAATTTATTTCATCACAAGTAGTGATCAGGTTTGACACCAGAACGTGGGTCATCTACAAATCTGTAGAACTGCATTAATGAATATAAAGAAAAATTCATGACCAAAATGATTCATTTCTGTAATGCTTATCCTGTGAAATACCTGAGGAAGCAAAAAAAAATCTAGCTAAAATGGAATCTAACAATTCACTGGTGTATTGTTGTCACAGTTATAAGATAGACATTGAGTTTGTGTTAAATTAACATAGCCTTATAATAGTTTAGCGTGGTGCTACCAGACCATCGTACTTCATTTCATTTGTACAGAAGGTCTGGAACTGCTCTATTTGGCAAACGTTCACTCACTTGGAGGCGGGTGTCTGTTGAAGTTTAAAACTATTGGATCTGCCCAGTGCCTCTCTGGATCAGCCAACCAATCGCATAACGTTTGGTCGCAGCATTCAACTGAAACTGGAGCGCGACTTCGACGTCATCGTTCTCAGCCACTCGCTCTGTTCGCTGATTGGACGGCTGGAAAATTTCCTGAGCTCAAACACGTGAATTCACCGCAGCCCCAGACTGACTACTGAAGGGAAAATGAAATTTGGGCGGAAGTAGGTAGGCGGGCGGAGCCAGGCTAATAATAGTTAGGTGAATAACCCAAAAGTAATATTAAGCTTTTCTGATTGCATTACTCAGCTGTCCCATTGAAAAAGCGTCACTTGTTTGGGAGAATATACTGCATTATGCATTTTTTTGGTTTAACGCCACTGCCACACTTTTTTTCAAATGAATCGTCCTGTATGGAGATTAATCCGATCATTCTGAGTGCGGTGACAAATTGATTGGAGTGATGCTGAAACAGCATGAGGACCGCTCTCTGGAGGGACACAAAGTGGGAAAACATCCTGTCTCATTTGCGGCACTCAATCTCATACTTGTCATGAAGGACACACACACACACACACACATCGTTCCACAAACACACACACACCTCAACCAAGGACCATTGATTTATCGGTTTCTGTAAGACTGATTTATGTATTTTAATTTAATTTGTCTTATTATATGGGACGGGGGTGACGGTATTATTGAAGCAACTTTGTCATGTTGCCAGGCAGCAGCTGCACAAAGCCCCTCTCGTCAACTGTCCCCGTGTCAAACTCTAATGTTCTCATGTTGTTATCATAAAGCGTCTGAGAGCCTTTAAAGCTGTTACTGCAGCTGCCTGCCCTGCAGTATCATCAGCCCGTCAGGCTCATCCAAACAGATGACTGTGCTTTGACTGCGGCCTGTCCCTGACCTGTGCCTATACCTTCTCATTTATATAAAAAGTTACCATTCTATCTACGTTTATCTTCCAGCTACCTGTCTCTAGCTCCCATTCCTTTCTGTCCTGTCCTCTTGACTCCTTCCTCTCATATAGAGTGCTACGTATCATTTCTTTACACCTTTTTCTCTCTAAAATCTTCTTATCCTTAACCCTCATTGCCTATTCATCCACATTTCAGTCAAAATCTTTTCTTCTCCATAATCAACTCCTCTCTCTCTTTCTCTCTCTCTCTCTCTCTCTCTCTCTCTCTCTCTCTCTCTCGCTTTCGCTCTCTCTCTCTTTCTCTGTGCATTGAATGCATCCCTAAAACACCTGTTTGCTTGTCCCCACCTGGGATTTCTTTGTTAAATTGCGTCCTGATTGCCGGAGGCAGATGTAACCTGAAAGGCAGAACATGAAGGCTTAATCAGTTTACTCTAATCATCTCGTGGAGTCATTTCACCCAACATTGCAGCTGCAAGGAGCTGCACGCAAAAACACATACATCTCACGACATTTTTTAATATCACATTGGGACACACACACACACTTTCCTTTAGATGTAAGTCGTGACTTTTATATGTTTACATTAACACACTGACTTGACAGGAATACTTTGTTCCTCTGCTGACTTAGTCTTTTACAGTTTATTTCTTCTCTTTACTGAAAAATTACTATGCCCTTGTTAACACTGTCTCAGGCGCAAAGTTAAAGGCACCCACCGAAATACTACCCAAACTACTCTCTGAGCCCATGATTTTCTCTGGGTACAGTTTTTTTGTGTGTGTGTGTGTGTGTACATGCGCGCGTTTGTTTGTGTGTGTGTTTCTGATAAAAAGTATAATCTACAACACCAAGGTCTGCTTGGCTGACATTTTCACCTTTCCACCTTCAAACTGAGACTTTGCAAAACTCATGTTCAAAAGATTGAGTGTTGCACTTAAGATTAATCTTTAAGTTGTCTGTTCTGAATTTCATGGCAATCCATTCAATTGTTGAAATATACAGTATTTGAGATTGAACTACAGTGGTTGAATGACCAATAACGCCATCCACGTTTTTAAAACCGACATTGAAATTACATGCACAAATAAAACCAGTCACCGCTGCGTGAATCAGTTATTAAGTCGGTCGGTTCGTGAACCACTTGTGTGTCCTTTGTCAATGTCAGGCTCTAAATAAAATGGGTGGGTCTTATCAGATGTAAACACACTGTTGAAGTAAACCTTCCAGTTCTTGGTTATTGTGTGCAAAACAGATGCTCACCATCTCCGCATTACGTGTTACAAGGAGGAACATCACTGGAATTGAATTAAGGCTACAAAATAAAATGTTTATAGCGACTCTTACATTGAGATGACACACACACATACACACACACACACACACACACACACACACACTCACACTCACACACACACACACACACAGAAGGAGGGAAACATGAGTGCAATTCATTCGACAGCAGGAGGAGCAGTCTGTGATGGAAAGACATTCGATGAAAACCCTGTTGTTGGTCTCTCTGCCTATCTCCTTTTGTCATATCTCTTCTGATTCCTTCACATCTCCCACTGTTTGATAATGAATGCACCACAAGTGATTGTTCTCCCCCTTGTGTATTTATTATGCATAGGGAGCAGCTGTTTGTGTGTGTGTGTGGGGGGGGGGGCTGCTTGGCATGGGTTTGTGTATCTAAATGTTGAATGAGCAACCACACACAGAGGAAAGTATGAAATGAAAAAAAACATTGTGTCTTTCCCATACTTCACTTCCATTTAATCAAGCTTTGAGCCTTGATCAGAGTTCGGCAGCAGGTCACTATTATGATAATTTGTCATCAGCTCAGACAGTTTTCAACCTAGTCTAGTACATAATACATACGTAACTATTGTTCATATTGTGTTCTTAAGAGACTTAGAAATGGGAATATTGAGGATGTTGATTTGCTGGTTTGTTGTTGTGAATGGGCGGGTGTATTTCCGTTAGTGGATGTTAATTTTATTTTGTACGTGTGCGTTTGTGCATAAGAGGGAATATACAGTACATGTGTTCAAGGGCAACGTTGTATCTTCAGTTATGGTAATGACTGACAGAATATTAATTTAGAAAAAAAGGGCAGCCATCACACGGGAACATTGATGTGAAGGACAGATTTGATTGTCAGACCTTTATTGTTTTTTTTTTTTTGCGTCAGCGCACAAGCATGTAGCCCTGACTGAGGCGAGATGAGAGACAGTTTCCATCTAGTCTTCCATACTCACAAGTCTAAAATCCCATCTTGGTCATGCATCATATTCATCAGCATCATATTACACACAGACAAGCAGAATTTAAAAAAATGCTGTTATCAGAACATTTGTTCCTGTGCAAACTCTCATGTTGACCTACAAACGGCTCCCTATGTGGTTCAAGGTGCAAAACAACAGACGCCCAAGATGTTGGTAGAATACAGGGAATATCTTAGCATCCTCATGCTTGCTAATTAATGCTAACTATGAATGCTAACAAGCTAGTAACCAATTGATACGGTGCCTGGTTGTCTGTGGACAACAGCTGCAACAGGCTCCGTGCTTCTGCTCAGCACACCATTAATGTTCATTGTTGCTCACCATTTATATTTTCATACGTCTGCACTATTGTTTGAAAGTTGAATCAGTAAGCAAACACATAACAGGTTACCGTAACAACATACAATACAAGGGCAGAAGAAGGGAACACAGACTTCAATTCAAACCACATTTCAAGTGGAATAAATTGAGCTTGAGTGCCCCTCTCAAGTCTCCTAATGTCCTCATTAACATACAGTCAAGGTTTTTTCCTTTTCCATTTGTGATGAGAAGTGTTTTTAAAATCTCACATGCTAAACAGGCCGCCAGTGTGGGAGGAATAAGAGGCTGTGAATAGAAGGTGACAAGGGACACAAGACTACCGGAACAATCAGTATTTTCCTTTGTAGAGGAGAAAATACATTGAGAGAACTTACACAAATAAGATACTTGTGCCTTAACTTCAATATGTTTTATTGAAAATATGGCACAAGGGAGATACAAACAGCGCGAGTCACCATTAACGCCTACAAACATAATGACAGTACAATCAAAGGTACAGCGTATCACACTAAAGGCCATCATTTGAAAATAACCCTTTTATGGAATTCTGTCTTCTTTTAAATCCCTATATGTATGTGGAGTGGTGGAGACGGTGAAAGCCCTTCCAGCTGCAGACTCACTCTTGGATGGTTGATGGACAGCTTTGCTCAGTTGGGATCGCTGCTTAAAGCGACTGCACCTGCTCACCTCACGTTCCCAGGGTAAACAGTTCCTCTTTAGGCTTTTTGCATTTGTGCATATAACGAGATGAGAAATCAATGTGTGCGTGTGTCAACGTGTTCCCCATCTGCTTAATCTAATGCACCTAAATGTCAAATAAATTGATGTTTTTTTCTTCTCAGAGGACAGGGTGACATTTAAGAGGAGAGATGGGGTTACTACATGGATGCATGAGACAATCTTAAGCCCGTCTCCGTGAGCCACTGTTACCCGGAAACCTCATGAATAGATGACATCTGTTCCTGTGATCCTCCCACATAAAGCCATCCCCAGCTATTAACATGCAGGGGGGGTTTGAAAAAAGGATGAGGAACTATTTTACATAGATGCTGCGTAACTGACGTGTCCTACTGATGAGGGTAATCATGTTGATGCCTTCCTATTTAAGTGTATATCTTGTGTGCTGGGTCTTGATGAGCATATGTAGGAAATCACCGGGGAGACAAATAGCTAGCCAATGAGATATCGACAAGTTAATGTAAGTAAAAGGAAACCTGGAAGTCACATGAAACCTGGCTGAGCCTTAATTAACAAGAGCACATGTTATAGTGGGAGGGCATGACTATATCTTCTGTTACTCTATTTATGTGCTGGTGAGGCCTTTTCACTGAAAGGATAATATATATTTTCTTATTCACAATGGATCCTATGAAAATGTAAAACCCTGCAATGAATTTACTTAATGTATCACTTCCCTATTCAAATTTGGGGTATTCTATTCTCACATGCAGACACTGTCCTGCTGCTCCAAATACTCAAATGTGTATGAATCCACGGCTGAAAAAAGTCCCACAAAAACCGCTATATTTACTCCTATTTGATTTTTTTTTTTTTTTTAAACTATGTTTAGAAAATGATTTGGTATATTTCATGAACAATTTAGTATTTTCCATGGTCTGTGCTCTCCCTTATCCTTATCCTGAGCTCCTGGAGGGGAAACGATGGAGTGGCACCATCTGCCACTCTTGGCCACCTCAACTATGATGAGCTGAGGATGGGAAATGGTGTTATTGACATCCTGACAAGGACTAGGTAAATATGTTTGAGAGTATGTATGTGTGTGTGTGTGTGTGTGTGTGTGTGTGTGTGTGTGTGTGTGTGTGTGTGTGTGTGTGTGTGTGTGTGTGTGTGTGTGTGTGTGTGTGTGTGTGTGTGTGTCTGTCTGTCTGTCTGTCTGTCTGTACGTTTCAGGTTTCATAGTGATAAGCTATGAGTCATCCTGTAATCAGTAGAAAGAGGAAGGAACCAACACACATAAAAACCATACAGAGTTTACTGAACATCTGCAGTGAGTCAGCAATGCTCCTTGTTCTTTAGTATAAACTTAAACATAATATGCGTTCCAATACTCACACTGTTCTTTCCCGCTATGTAGTATGTTAGGAAAAGATTTAGGATGTCCCAATACATGATCTCAAATGCAGTGTTTGCCATTTGTAGTGTTGCAAGCTTTTCTGACGGTTCTGACCCACATTCTAATGCACAGTATGTCCCCCATTGTACGCATACTGCATACAAACTATGTACTTTTAATGGACATCTGCAGTGTGTGTTGTATAAAAGAAAAAGTATGCAAGCGCAGGGATATTCACAAAGACTTCAGTTTTCTAGCCTTTATTCCATAAATCCGCACTCGCACAGTCTATCCTAACCTACTTCCATTACATTATAGGCTAACGAGAGCGCACACAAGCCGCTAACAATGAACATAATATTTGTGCGCTCTACTGAGATTTGACAATCCCACTTTCTCAGTCTAGCACTGGCAGAACACAAATGTAAGTGGACAAACCCACACGCATTTAGAACGTGGTATTATCACAAACACACCAACACAGTCATTAAGTTGACATCTGTGATCACAAACCAGTAAACCATAATTGCCGTGTCCCATTCCCCACCCTGCTGCTGCTGCTGCTGATGAGGGTTCAGGCTTTAACCGACTCAAATAGCTCAAATAGATTCAAGGGGTGGATTTGAACACCTGCTCACCCTAATCCAATACAAGTGTCCTGCCTTCAGAAGAATACTACAGAGAAGGATTGATTTAACTCTGTAGCTGTATGTATTGGTAGAAAAGCTTATTATTTCACCTCTCTCACCAACAGCAATGCTCAAACAGTAGCTGAAAATGGTCTATCTTCTGCACGCCTTATTACTTTCCAGTCTGTGTCCTTTCTCCTTTATTTTTAGACATGCTATGGGCATAGTTCCAGGAATGTCAATAATCCATCTGTTGGCCAGTCCAGACTAAAATATCTTGACAACTATCAGATGGATTGTAATGGAATTGTTTCATTCATAATCCCCAGAGGATGTATCCTACTGAATGTGTTGAACCACTGCTTATCACTCTACCACCACAAGGTTGATATTTAGGCTTCAGAGTGGAATAGCTTGACAACTATTTGATGGACTTGCATACAATTTACAACAGATATTCTAAGTCCCAATATGTTACATTATAATGACTTTAGTGATACTCTAACTTTTCTTTCAGTAATTGTATTTAAGTACGTACCACAGGAAAAGAAAAGAATGGGGAGCTTCATATAGGTTGATGGAGATGCAATAGAACTAGAATACAGTTGTTAAGGAAGTGATTGGCAACAGATGATTCCTCATAATCACATTTCTGAATATGAACATGACACAGTAACATGCTCCCGTGGGACGACTAGCTGGATAGACGAGGACATTATAATTCACCAGCATGCACCGGGTTTAGATTCATCTGTATAATATGAAGTAATCCATAAACATGACAAGATTGTTTCAAATCTCATTTGCCGATGTCAAATTGCCATTTTTCGGACACTGATGGCTGTTATGTTATTGTTATGGTGTTAAAGCTGTTGAATGCACCCTCGAGACAGCTGGAGAATCAATGGGGGGGTCACCATCACAGCGCAAGAGGTCAAAAATACACAGAACATGTCTCTTTTTCTTCAGCATATGGGTTTGAAAGAGACTACTATATTTCATTCTTCAACTGAAAATGGCCCAATCAGGCCTGTCTGAAGCAGTAATTTGACAGCAAATCACTGCAGGATAAGTGTATCCAAATGTGTTGTCATGATGTCCGCCTGGATGATTGCTCTGATTGTGCATTTTAGATTATTGGTGCAATCATGTGTTCTGTTGCCAACAGAAGAAGAATGTGGTCTGCAATTTCTCTATCTATCTATCTATCTATCTATCTATCTATCTATCTATCTATCTATCTATCTATCTATCTATCTATCTATCTATCTATCTATCTATCTATCTATCTATCTATCTATCTATCTATCTATCTATCTATCTATTCTATCAATCTATTCTATCAATCTATTCTATCCTATCTCCAATTTCAGCAGATTTCCTCTAAAATGATTTTATCAAGTGATCTTGATTTCAGTCAGCGAAGTGACTTCTCTGATTGTGTGAGTGATCTTTCAAGCAGGAGAAGAAGGAGGGGGTGTTATTTTGACTATAGGATTGTGTTGTATAAGTGTGCGTGTGCGTGTGTGTGTATGTGTGTGTGTGTGTGTGTGTGTGTGTGTGCGTCTATGTCTGCGGCTGCGGCTGCATGTGTGCGTGTGTTGGCCTTCATCGTGCCCTTCAAGTCTTTTTCCTTTCACATGAATGAAAGCCTGTCAACGCCAACAAAACATCTTTTGCACCTGTTCATTCACAGCTACATGCAGACACATAACACACAAAGCGTTGATCTTTAGCTGTCTGACAGAAGAACAATGGGCTGGAACACACTATTAAGCTCCATAAATTAGAGGGGTGCTGCACATTGAGGTTGATAACTACGTGTCACCCCTTTCACATTCAAAACATTACAAAAACAGTGATTAGAGCCACTTTGAGCCTTAATGGAAAACTGATGATCACAGCACCCTAATGAAACAATAGAAATGCAATTTGCGATGGCTAAAATTATGGAAAACATAACACAATTATGTGTCCTGTTTACCAATTATTCAAGCTATTCGTTTTCTCTGAACCAAGAGCTTTCACGGCAAACGTTATGCAACAGTTTTTATTTAGCAATGGCCCTGTTTTTCTCTTCTGTCCCGATGATAGAATAGAAATAGAAGAACAAGACGCTGTTTCCAGACTGTCCTCAGTCATAAATACATACTGTATATATTGTACAGATATGATTTTCTCATCTAGTTCTATAAAATCTTAAAGCCTAAAATGTCATAATAAATTAATTAATGTAGGAAAAGGAAATAATTGATAATCTAAAAAAAACAGACTGAATGTTAATTGAATGGCTCCTAACCTCTGAGTCAAGAGGTACAAGATTAATCTAAGGGGGCACAAGAGATTTTGTCCTTTGAAATATATATGCATATTTCAACCTCTTTAAATCCCTTCAACTACATCCATCTTTATAAGAAAGATTCTCAATATGTCAGGCTAATAGGCTAAAGTTTAGGCGAGGGGTCGCCTTGATTGCTTCCATTTGAGGGGTCACAAGTCAAAACGGCACTGATTCAATCCACTAAGTATGACTCAGACCTAAATAATAATAGCTTTTCCCTCTGTATTATTATTGAGGATGTGGCATATGGAAATGTGGCTTCTCATCTCTGTACACCAAGGACACTGCCTTCGTCACCAACTCCCACTGAAAAAACCCCACGACCCAGACAAAGGTGCCAGGGTTGGCATCATTCTGCCCACCACAGTGCATTCTAGATTTGGGTTGCTGTTTGTCTGCTGGCATCGGACCCAGTGTCAGTGATAGACTCACCTCGGCTGTGGTTTTGGCAACATCTCGTGGCCCCCGCTCAATCCCCTTGCTCTTTCTTTATTGCTCAGGTCAGCAATACACCGATGAATCAGTTCATTTACAGGCGTCTGAGACAGAAGGTGGAGATATATAGAGGAGGCTCCATATTCACGTTGCCAGTTTTTACTTTTCACTCCCCCCTGCTAAAACTGTCCCTATCAGCTGCAGGTTATACATGTTTGGTAACATGTAATTATTTCTTTTGAATTCATCTTCACATGGCATGCTGACAAACGCAACTAGAAAACATTTTGTTCAGATCATTTGTTCAGACGAGAAAGGATGTACAGACAGCCATGCAGCACTACCAAGCATCCTGCAGCACTAGACTTTGGCATAGCAGCCTGGGATGCTGTTGAGAATAATAATTGAATAAGTGCATAATAGTTTTTTCTCTTTTTTTGCTTTATGGGGAGTCCTCGAGACTGTCTGAGGCAGCAGAAGTTGAATAGCGTTCTCTATCACCAGCTGACAGTTTTATATAACCACATTTTTTAGGGGGAATTTGCTTATTAGTTTTCTTGCAGAACGTTAAACAACATTCACACCACTCTCAAGTCTGTGATAAATATAGACGGTTAGCTTTAGACTAGTCTGCTTGAGCTTTAGTGGGGGTTTGTTTGCTGGATTTTGTTACCTTCGTACATATCCAAAGTAACATAACTTAAACCAGATATGAGGTAAAACAGGTATTTTGTGTTCACTTTAAGTAACGTGGGTGAACCAGGCACTGATCAACACAAACCTCCTAAATTTACACTCGCCTTCCCCATTCTTTTTCTCCGTCATTCCCCCAAGTATCCCTCATTCAGAGCACATGGGTCACTTCTTTCGTACGCGTGTGTACTGATTAATGGCGACTGCACACAGAATTTACACTCTGTTTCTGTTTGGATGAGCTGACCTTAAAATGCACATCTCGAGGCCATTGGTGAGTCTGGTTGTAGAGACTGAGCCAAAATCAGAGCTGGAGGGCTGGCTACAGATCATAAGCCACACTCCCCACTACACATGCACGTTAGAAAAAAACAGCAGCTAGTCATTGCTGTACTGATCAAGTTGACGAAGAAAAGCTGAATACATGACTGCTGGAATTTCAAACTGCTGATGCACAACTTCAGCTCGAATGTCACTCAAAAACTGTAGACCTCACGTCAAATCAGTGTCGTGGAACTAATTAAAGCAACGATTATCAACACACAGACGCAGTAATGATGCATGAACTGATATTGTGAAACTGACACATACATTTAAACAATGAAAAGCTGACGCACATGTCATTGTAGTAGATACTGTCAAATAAAGTAACAGTAAAAGCTTTAGCGCAATCTTTTTCCATCCAATTGAATTACTTAAAGCTGTTGTAATAACTATTGTACGTAAAAAGGGATCGCACATAGTGTCAAACACAGAGAACTTCCTCTCAGCTTAAATGTGCATTTTAGCATCTTTCAACTTATTGTTTTGATTTTATAATGTAGTGTGTTGACTCTCACAGCTCTCATCAGCATCCTGCAGGCAGAAAAGGCTAATATAAAATTCAATTAAAAAAACTGCTGTTAGCTAAGCACACAAGCTTTTTTACATGGTTGAGCATTAGCAGCTAAACTGCCAGATATTTTTCTAACAGGAACCTACATTCCCCAAGTCTCCCCATGGATCTAAATGCCACAAACAAGTTTGCAAAATCCAATTATTTTAGGTGAATAAGTGTTGTGAGTCAGTGTTGGTTTTTTTGCAGCTTGTTTCATCTGCTGGCAAGTGGCTCAAAAATATTTTGTCAATTTCATCCTTAATTGGTTTGCGAGACTTTAATACTAAAAAAAAAAAATCCATGCACAACTCAAATATTATTTTGTTGTCTTTTTCAACTCATTTCCATTGAGCCTTGCCTGGAGGTCGCACAAGGTCATTCCCGCAAGGCCTCCCAGTGCCCTCCATCCTTGTTCAGTTAATACAGGGGGGAAAAAACTGCACACACCTTGCATAACCTCACCGCTTCATGAGCCACACAGGAGGAAACTCGACGCTGTGGCATATGGCATTCATTTGGAAAACATTTTAAACAGAGACGCACTTGTTAATGGAAGGCAGGTTGCCTTTTGAAAGTGTCCAATTACCGTAAATACCGTGTTGCTCAAAATCACACTGCAATCATCGCCACAAGTAGAAGCCCTTCAAGTAAAAAAGTATTTTGTCAGATAGGGTCAACTGCCCTCCATCCATGTTAACACAGCTGCTACACAATCAGATTGATAAGTGGTGTTAGCGAGAGGGCAGCTATTTGAAGGCGTCTCTAGCCACGGGGAGATGTGGTAAGAGGCAGTGCTGTTGAATCACAGTGAGTCAGGAGTTCTCCGCAAACAAAACCGAAGTCTTTTACCAATCACGTAAACATGGCCGGGTCTTTCTTTGCGCGCAGCCGTGAGTCATGTTGAGAGAATTCCTCCTCTAAACAGTGCGCTGACGTAGTGGACAGAGTGTGCATGCTGTTGTGGGAAAAATCATCTTGCTTGTCTTTTCGAAAAAGGAGAAAAATTGCATCCAACAACCTATATACTGTAAATATTTTTCTGAAATTACAGAGATGATCCACCACTGTATTTTTCATTTTCCTTGTGAGTTGATTATTGAATGTGGCAGCAGAGACTCTTATTCCTTCCACAGTCCACGAGGGATGATTTGAGCCCAGGCAGGGGTCTGGAAAAGAAGCTGAAGAATGGAGGAGATAGTTGAAGAGATTGCACCCAGTTGTATTGCCACATTATTTTTAGATTCATTATATCCTTTCACAGTAACATTCAGATTTAAAGTGACAGAAATGGAAGTAACACAATCTTCCACTTCCTCACAGTAACTTGGTCCCATATGATCAGTACATCATGGTGGCTAATTTTAGCTATTTTAGAAAACTCTCTCAATGTGTCTCACTGTTTTTTTTATGATTCAAGTAGAACAAGAAACACACTGAGACATGTCACCTGCATTGACTGATTTTTTTGGCCACTTGGGGACAGCAGAACAAGTTGCGAACAAAACATTGACATATCATCTCCTTGGTGTGACATTACCCTCATTTCAAAATGAACTGCTGTCAAAGAAATGCAAGAATTTAGGCTTTTTTTTGAAGATGCATTTGCGAAGAAGCCAAGGCGAGTCAAATCAATTTTATTTATAAAGCCCAGTATCACAAATAATAACTTGCCAGAGGGAGCTCATACATGACACATTTTGACCTTCAATTCAAATAAGGAAAACACTCAGGTTTTCATGACAAAAGGATTCCATGTAGATTGTAAAACAAGACAGGACTTTGTTGAACAACTTAAAGTGTCACCAGATATATAGGTAGAAACAAGACCTTCTCTCCACCAGGGAGGCCTGGTAAGAGGCAAGGCCACAAAATGACATAAGAAGCGAGCACAGAATTCACACTGATAGAGAGACAGACAGGATAGCATGCAAAGAGAGGACAAGAGAGCAGAGGGTAAATCCCCTGGGGAAAGATGATCCATATCCAGTCGTCTTGACGAGGCACAAGGGAGAGAGAGAGAGACCCGAGATGACTGATGGTCCAGCACAGACAGACTGAGAGAGAAGAGAGGTCTTGTTTTTTTTGTTGTCAGGACGAACATGGAACAGACTATAACATATTTGGGTTAAGAGACACGTTGAGACTGAGACCGATCCTCTGGAAGGATAATGATAACTGGTGCAAGTCCTGGGGAATCAAATAACTACAATTAATTGAAAATGAATGCAAAAAGATGAGTTTTAATTCTTGATAAAGGATCCTGGCTGAACCATTTGAAAACCTTTAATACTAGTCCATGGCAGACCAGACTTCAAAAACTTAAAATATTTAAATCTGGATGAATAAAGGCATGAAATAGTCATTCTTATTCATGAGCACTTTTCAAGTTAGCACAGTTAAGACAATAAACACATGATAAAGGTCAATAACATCTCTGCACCAGGCACCAGCTACAGGCAGAAATGGCTCTATTTTATCTCTGTTGCGAAAGTGGAAAAAAATTATCTGGGGAATTATTTAATGTGTGTTTTGACGTTTCCATATTAAATTATTGGCTGTTAATCTTTGAGAGGTAATGCAGTTGTTGAGTTACTGTTATCTAGCATTATCTTAGATATTTTAAATATATAAAGAAAAAAAGTGGGAGAGGGCCAAGAATGGAGCCCTGAGGTAGCCTGGTGCTACCAGACCATCGTACTTCATTTAATTTGTACAGAAGGTCTGGAACTGCTGTAATTGGCAAACGTTCACTCACTTGGAGGCGGGTGTTTGTTGAAGTTTAAAACTATTGGATCTGCTCAGTGCCACTCTGGATTAGCCAACCAAACGCATAACGTTTGGTCGTGATGTACTGTATGTCATGAGCCGGCTTCTGACGGTGCGTTCCAGTTGTACAGGAAACTTGGACATTTCCGACTTCACTACATATTGTAGTCTATGGATCTACCGTTACCTGGCAACGGTAACTACACTTCAGCCCCAGACTGACTATTAAAGTGAAATGAAAATTGAGCGGAAGTAGGTAGGCGGGCGGAGCCAGGCTAGCCCTGAGGTACTCCCATCAGAAAATATTGATACAATGTTATAAGAGAAACACAGTGTTTTTTCAGATACGTAGTTATTTTAACCATGCAGAAAGCCAGGCCCGAGACACTAAATAGTTTTTTTAAGTTAAGTCTAGGAGTTTACCATGATCATTGGGGTCAAATGCTGCATTCAGATCCAGTAATAGAAGGATAACAGACTGAGCTAACAGCACTTACAAATGCATTTCGTTTCATGTGGCTTCTTCATATAAAAGGTCCTCCGTTAATGATGAATAATGATGGGGTTTCAGCCCTCATTCAAGCGGAATAGAGACTGATGCTACCCAGGAGGACACTTCTTTATACATACTGAAGTGTCCTTAGCCTTCCACCGTTATAGGGGCATAGACCTACATTTTGTCTATTCACAAATGTTTTATACGTTTTATTTCATACTGATCTGTCCAACACTGGTAATAATGACAAGCTAAGTGTTGTGTTGTGTTGTGTTGTGTTGTGTTGTAGGAGACGACCTGAGAGAAAACAGGGATGAATTCTCTCTGCGAAGACTGAGTAGACTTCATGTGAACCGTGCTTCCCAGTCTCTCTCTGTGAATCACCACACACACACACACACACACACGCACGCACGCACGCACACACACACACACACACACACAAACACATACACACACACAGATCCCACCCTAATGAAGCAAAGGTGATTGTGCATTTACGATTATTGGTGCAATCATGTGTTCTGTTGCCAACAGAAGAAAAATGTGGTCTGCAATTTCTCTATCTATCTATCTATCTATCTATCTATCTATCTATCTATCTATCTATCTATCTATCTATCTATCTATCTATCTATCTATCTATCTATCTATCTATCTATCTATCTATCTATCTATCTATCTATCTATCTATCTATCTATCTATCTATCAAATTACATTAAAAGAAAAGAAAACAATATATGAATGAAACATTTCCATTTCCAAACACTTTAAAGGTGTACATCAGCAGACAGAGGGCACAAGATCATAACCTTTAATGTGATGGATAGGCCTATTGTTCTTTTAAAATTCAGACTTTATGATTATAAATACCAGCACTGTGTTATACTGCAGGCTTTAACACAGAACACACTCTCTAAATGGCTTCCATTAATCCCTATACTCACACACTCACTCTCTTACTGTGGATAGTCCCACCATCTCTGTCTCTCTCTCTCTCTCTCTCTCTCTCTCTCTCCCTCTCTCTCTCTCCATCAGTCCCCTCATCGCCACTGCCCTCTCAGCCACTCAGTGCCGGGCTCAAGCTGAAGGAGCGCTGTGGGCTCCACACACACACTGAGGAACACACACACAGGATCTCAGGAGCAGCGGAGACTCCTCAGCCTCAGCACACACAGCCCGCTCAGGTTTGACAACTGACTGCAGCAGCCGCGCTACAGCGAAGAAGGAGCCTGGAGATACTGTACCGCTAGACCCGGACACCATGCACCTCTGAGAGCTTCCACACACCGTCCTTTCATTGTCTAGCTAGCCTTAGGGGAGTGAGAGAGAGAGAGAGAGAAAAAAGAAAGTCTGCAAAATCACTTTCCTTGCCCCGCTGAGGTGGACCGAGCCGAGCGTCAAAGGGATTTTTTTTCCTTCACTTCTTTTTTTGGGCAGCCCGTTTCTTTCTCCTTCCGCCTCACGCTACTCGATTTTTTTTTTTACTTTTTTTTTTTTTTACCCTTGGAAAGAACGCGCTGCTGCGGTTTGTCCCGAGTCTACCTGCTCGTCCAGCACCCATGAATTCAGATAAAAATGTGTCCTACCTCGGCAGAGACACAGGCATCATGCGGAAGAGAGCTTTGCTCCTTCGGAAAGGTTGCAGCTTCGAGATAACGAGGTAGGTACTCCTTATCTTTTTGGGAGGGGAAGATGGAGTGGGGGGCGTTTTTCTTTTGGTACATACAATTAGACGATCGAACCGGCGAGACTATCCCACAGAAACATCAATCCACTCCACACAAGTGGCCACACAATGAATGCCTTTCACCTTGTGTATAACCCGGTGCTTTAGCCAAAATCTGCCGTGTGTGCGCGCATTGATAAGGAGAGAATGTTATCCAAAACATATAATGCAGGCTATCCCATAGAGAGTGCGGTCCTATCAACGCCTCTGATTTTCCACCTCCATGGTTCAAATCCCACCCTAGTGATGCCTTTTGTTCATCTTATCTTTTTTGGGATCTCAATTCCTATTGGAGTGGTTGGATGGGGAGGGGGGAGCGTTACGCACGGGTACATCTCGTCTGCACCTGACTCTCTTCAGGGTTGACAAAGCTGCTTAAAATGGTCATTTCATTTAGCTACTAAATCAGGTGTTGATTGGGCAGTCCAGCAAACAAGGAGCCCCAATTCTGTCATGCGCCATAGAGCATAGGGCTGAGGATACGCAGGGGTTTAGTTCACCCTTAAAAAAAAAAGGAAAAGAAAAAAAATGAAACACCACAGGAGATGATGTGAGGGATCATAGTTTTATGTCATCAAGGCACAGCTGGACACTTATGAGTTCACACACATCCTGAGGCGACAGATACATGGAGGCAGGGGGTCCTGGTGGCATATAGACCACATGATGTGCAGCTGATATGACTTCATAGCATGATACAACTGTTTCTTTTTTTATTCGGCAAACCTCCCTGGAGGCTCCTGAGATGTGTGTCCTGCAGGATGACACCTGACTGTGTGGATGTGATGCTAACCTGTGTGGTCTCTCTTAAAGGTGTAGAGTCAGCCATTCTGGAGAACGCTTGTTGTCAAAATCCCTTTTCTGTCAAAATCCGTCAATATCACCTGTGTGTGCTGGGAAAAAAAAACCTGGTGGTAATACACAGCCTAGGCTCTGTAAACGGGTATGTAAACGAAGGGTATGTAAACAAAGTGGCCCACTGTAGCTTGCAACATGGCAGTCTACAGAGCCTAGGCTGTGTATAAACACTGGATTTTTTAGCAGCGCACACACAGTATGGACAGATAGCGGATTGTGAGGAGATATTCACTGAATTTGACGTCAAGTCTTCTCCAGAATGGCTGACTTCACCTTTAAGTCATCCGTCAGAAGCCTGTCAATGTACACGGTGTATAAGTAAGTAGCTGGTATTATTTGAAGGCTCTTACTTTCACTGATGCCTCATTGCATAATCACTCACATCCTATAGCTGGGAATTGTTTTGTCAAGAACCGGTCATAAAGCTAATAGCACATGACGCATTTAATAAGCTTAGAAGGGTTGTCATTAGGGCTGGGATCGTTTTCATTATCAATTAAGCTGCTGACTTTTCTCTCAATCCTTTGATCCACAAAACAAACACTCTAAACACACACACACCATTATAGGCGTATCCTGTTCATTTTTGAATGCCGTATGCACACACCATGGATGACTTTGGCTTGTCGTGCCTTACACAGGGTCAAAATTGGTGATTGACATTGGATAAAGATGGTAATCCAATATTGTGTTGAACTATGTTGTGTTTGTGTGTGTGAAAAACGTCCAATCCAGTTTCCTATAGCCCATTGTGACATCAACAAATGTGTTGTTATCCCAGGCCTACAGTCCAAACCCCAAACATATTACATTTGCTAAATTAAAAGACATTCTCACATGAAAATGTGCTCAAGAAAATGATTCAAACGATTCATCAATTACCAACAAAGTTTAATTAAGATGAATTTTCTTTCCATTGACTAATCATTGCTGCTCTACTTTTCATTATCACGGTTATATTGTCTTTAGACTATTGTTCTGATCACACCACACCGCTACACTCCCAGCTCCGCTGTAATTTCCTGCTTATCCAGACCTATCTGCGGAGGTGTGCAGAAGTGCAAATTCCCTTATGAATGAATGTATTCATCGATCTTATGGCTGATTACTTTGTCTCAGTGCGTGTTTGAGATGTCTCGATCCGGTCTACCTGGTCCCACTTTTCTAAATAGAGGCATGTACTGCATTCCGGGTGCATGCGGCGGGGGTGAAATTTGGCCAGATTTGTGCCAAGCACTTACCTTCAAATTAAACATCCCTTCTAATTACCTTGATTCATACCATGTAGTAAAGGGGCTTGTTGCCTCCCTCAGTATGCCGGGGACCGGGAGTCGCACAGCAGGGGCTCCAGGCTGGCAGACTGTCTGTCAGACGCACACAACACACGCACGCACGCACGCACGCACACACACACACACACACACACACACACACATACACACACACAAGTTTAACAGACAATCAATCAGAGCCGGGACTGAAGTGCTTTGGGGGGATGTGAGAGACACTCCAGTAAAGGGCTGCGGCTGAGGAGTCTGTGTATAATTCAGTGTGCTGCAGAGATGCATGACCAAACAGACTCCAACTCATTTGGACAGCTTTATAAGGACAGACACACATGAACACACACAACATGTTAGAAAGCTGCTTTCACATGCATAACGTGCTCTCACACACACAATGGCTGGAAGTGTTTCCATATTTTGGCCTGTGGACATATGTCATGAGGTGGTTTCATCTAGACATTGATCTGCACTATTTTTCTCCTCCAGGCTGTAGACACAGTCTCAGTGAGAGACAGTGATGGAAGAAGTACTCAGATCCTTTATACATACTTACTTATATATATAGTTAGACCTCCTGTGAAGAACGTTTTAATGTTTATGAAACAGTCAAATTTTTCCTTTGATGATCATTAATGACCTGACACAAAATGGGACCATCAGGGAACAGAAAACTATATTTATACACTGTAGTTATTATTTATGCCTTTGCATTGGTCCGATATCCCGGGAACTCAGACAAAACGATTAACGACTGACATAATGGAACATCCTGTGTTTTCTGAACAGTACTAAATCAAAGTTTACTTTGTTTAACCACTGTCATATTACGATTATTAATCTTACGTTCACACACATAAAAACATGACCTCATTGCAATTCATCCTGCAGTCTCTCTTTCATTCGTTTCCTTAACAAATGCCGCTGGCACAGCCTTTGGCGCTAGTGTCATAAAAACAGTACCGCTTTTGTCCAAAGGTGCTGCTAGAATGAAACTAAAAAAATTTTTTTTTTAAAGTTCGTCGTAGCCACTTTGACAAAAAGTACCAATACAATAATGTGAAAAGTCCTCTGTTACAAGTAAAAGTCCTGCATTCAAATTTGGGCATGTGTTGTGAAAAAATGACATATTGTTATGTACGGTATATGACATCTATTCATAAGTACTAGCCTTACTTTTGGCTGTTGTTGCTGGTCGCAGTTGAGCTGATTTGAAGTACTTCATACAGTTAGGTAGTTAAGTAAAGTGATTCCCAACCTAATGGTCTTCTGTCTCTGAAGGGTCACACGATCATTTAGATGTTATGTGAGATGATAAATGAGGCAGAAAAGAAGAAAAGACAAGTTCTGCTACAAGATGTTCTATTCATTTCTCTATAGTTTTGCTTTTTTTAATGTGAAGTTTTAGATATTTGACCTCTGTGGGCCTCAATATTAATGAGACGATTAGAGAAGGTTAGAGGGGAAATGTCCCTTTGGTGGAACTGCTAACAACCTCACAGACATATTCAAATGTTACAAGGAGGCCTCACAGCTTGACATGTTGGAGGAGGTCACCGGACAAGAAAGGCTGGGAAGTGGGAACCACTGATTTTAATATAATGAACCATGTATAGTACTGTGTAATCGGAAAAAGTACAGCTGTAAAATAAACGTGGTAAGGTAAAAAGTGCAATATTTCCTTCTGAAGTGTAGTGTTATGGGTGATGTAAAAGCGTCTCAAATTTGTATTTAAAGGTGCATATATGTTACTTTAGGTTAGAGAAGTGAGAATTTTCTAAGGTATTCTCTCAATTAAAAAAAACTTCTTTGCAGGAAAATTGGATCCCTAGAACACTGTTTGATGAAAACTACCTAAAAAGTTACTGTTTCACTGATGTTATAAATTAGAAGTATACAGTGTAAAATTGTCGTTATCTCTGGGCTAATGTTGTGATGCTAATCTGCTTTGGGATAAACACATCACATCACATTATTATCGTCGACTGTGTTTTGGGCACTGCTTCATGGTGACTAAGCCTTATCTAACAGAGTCAGCAGAGTGCCAGTTGGCAGATATTCTCACTGACAGCAGAAAGTTGCAGGTGAAAGCTGAAAAGTTTAATGGACTTGCGGCCGTTGGTGTGGCCTTTTTTCCTTCTGTTGCTGTGGTTGTAGTTTGTTGCAAGTGTGTTTGTAGCAAATGCATGTGTTTGTATCTGTGTGTGTAACATTTGAGTGTGTGTGTGTGTGTGTGTCCGCATTTGTCACGTCCTAAATGGGAAACTCCACCAATTGTTCGCATCAATGTGACTGTTTATAGCTTTGGGTGAAGTAATACTATGTGAAATAAGTTGTATAAAGCCTTTTGTGCACTCTGAAAAAAATGTGTGAAGTCTGTAGCACTCTCCTCATCTCAGTTTGAGGCTACATTTGCCATACTGGATTGCCGGCGGTCAAGTTGTACTGTGGGTGTTGTGGGCGCCAGGTTTGGATGATATCTCTCATCCTGCTGCATCGTTTTTTTTTTCCTATCTGTTGTGAGCCTAACCAAGTTATGAGGTAGAGCATGGATGAAAAGAAAGACTGCATTGGATCGATAAGATATCTGTCTGGAAGTGACATTTCCTGTTTTTTTTATTTTTTTATTTTATATCTATGGTTCGCAATATCTGGCAATAGTTTTGTTTTATGTACAATATATTTACCATCGTTTTGTTGCTGCTGCTGCAATATGTTTTCTTTATTTTTGTGCAGAGTAGAGTATGTTGTGTGTGGGGATATATTGGACCAGAATCTGTGAGGGAACGTCTTTTGTGTTGATGTCATGTAATTCCGTGGGGGATGGGCCACTTAGTGGAATGAGCCATAAATAAAAGTTAACTCATCCATCAATTCAATCATTTTTATAGTAGCACAAAATCAGTGGAGTGCTCTTTTTAGAAATGTGAGCTCATTATGCCGGTGCAGAAACAAGCACACACAACTTTGGGCAAGTCTTTTGCCCTTGAGGTTTGCGCTAGAGTCTGGACGTCATCCAGGAACATCTAATCCCATCCTCTTTAGTGTAATTTTCCATTCATTTTCATAACAATTGTGGTGTGTCTCCTTGAGACCATCGACTCCGCCTGTCACTGAACTCTTGGCTTTGTCTTTCCGTCTCCAACCACTTCCAGTCAGCTAGTTGGCCTGTTGTGTGTGAATGGGATTAAGCTACATGGTGACTCCTGAAGGGTTCCAAGAAATCACTGGCTCAGCTCTGACCACCAAACTGGCAGAACACACTCCAAAGAGACAGTGCCAGAGAGACAAAGGGAAATTATCTGAATGGGCATCGCTCCCAAGCCTTGAAAAAAACATAGCCTGTACCACGAACCTGCAATCATACAAACACCGACCACTGTTAGAAGGAGTGTTTCTCTCTCTCTGATGAAGCCTGTATCAGAAATCAGGAAAGGTCAGCAAAGTGCTTTCTATGAATTCAATGGCAGCATCAGCAGATTCTGATGCGGTGGAAACTAACCTCACTGTTTGGAATCTCTGCGTTCGCTATTTAATCCCGAACAGAGCATTTGCAGTTCATTTAAGGAAAGGCATGCGCTGGCAGGGAGCGGTTCCACTGCATTAGCGGACCGCGAGGGGAAGAGAAGCCCATTTATCATCAGGCTCCTAACGCAGGGCAACGTGTGATTAGAACGTGTTACCTTGTGGTTTAATTTTGTAACACTGGATAGCCTAACAAATACGATGAGATAGGGAGCCTTTTCACATTGACTGTCGGAAGGAAAAGATTAGGTGGGACAGCCTAAATTAGTTCGCTTTGAAATGTTTGCTGTTCATTAATCAATCCAGCCCCCCCTCTCTTTGCTTTCACCTCCCATGCGTGCCTCCTTTCACTCACCGAACAAAAAGCTTCTCGTGAGGCAGCGATAACTTTAACCTGCCACTGCGGCTGCTTCATTAACAGGGCAAAAAATAGGTCCTCGGAGGGCTAGAGCCACAGCAACTGTGACACACTCTTTGACTCGCTCGCCCTCTCATCTTCCTGTCTCCATCACTACATAGTTCATTTGAGTGCATTGTTGAAATGCTATCAGTTTCTTCGTTAACCTCTCCCGCTGCCAGTTTTATGCCCGGTTTTGCATGACTGCCAAAATGACATGCAGCTTTTTATATACACTCCTTTGCCATTTAATGCATTAACTAAGAATTTAGCCTTAACAATCACTAGAATGTCTGTTTCCCCTTCTAAAGTGCATGCAATTTTTCGGCAGGCATGCAGAGCACCGGTACCACAGTATTCTGTGCCCTGCTGTTGCCAGGGGGTTTCGCAGCAGCTCGGTGCTTGTCGGATTGGCACAAGGCTTGCTTGAGCCAGATGCAGCAGAGGTGCATCGTGCTGCGTTCACGTGCTTTGGAAAGAAATGTTCCAGGGACATTTTTGAGTAGAGTATGTGTGCCTTTTTTTCTTTTTATTTAAGAGAGAGTGGAAAAAAAGGAGAAGGAAATATGTATTAGGGTTTTGCTCTTGTGGTTTCCTGGTGAAGCTTTTACAGTTAAGGCTTCAAAGCAGTGTGCGAATGAAGAACATGTGTTTTGAATGTCAGACATGTTTTCTATTTGAATGTTTTTTATATAAATGTGAGATTACGCTAACAGGCCAGACGTGGACAGGACCATATTGATGAGTTCTCCACCGCACAGAGTGAAAGTGGTTGTAATCTCCGTCTGCGTTACCGTCTGTCATAAAACACCCAGCGGGGAGTTGAATTGATGGACTTACTTGACATTTTTGCTGACTTCAGGCACTCCTCCGCCTTGCTCACTGAATGATATGGAGCTCTCTCTCTCTCACACACACACACACACCTGTGTCATGCTTTTGAATGACACAGGTTAAGGCACAAAAACTACTAAATGTTGGTTTAGGTTGAACTTACTACATCAAGGTAAGGGGAACTTCAACATCAAAAGAAAGCGAATGTTTACTGTTTGAAATGGGAAATGAACTACAGCCCCAAAGGTTAATGCCTGGCATATTTTTTTACCCATTCCTACGCTACAACCTCCATCTGTGGACTTACAATTTATAATAGCTACAGTCGGTAGTGCTGCATCACTTGCACATTCATCATCACACACACATGTCGTTTTGGAGGCATTGGCCAATAAATGTTTTGATTTATTCCGTCACTGTTTGGTAACCTCAGATTTCATGGGGACGTCTTCAAATTGCTTAATTTGTCCAAACAACCTGAAGATATTAAGTTTCCAATCGTAGAAGAGAAAGAAAACCAGGAAATATTCCCATTTGAGATAGGGTGTGTTGCAGATTCAGGTGTATTATGCTAGTAGCGGCTCATGTAGTCTCAAGCCGCTAGCCTAACGCAGTGATAAGGAGGTCTGATAAACTCACTTCTTTTTCTAACTTCATGCCAACAGATTTGTGTTGGTTTTCAAACTTGTAGCCTTCAGCCCCAACCAAAGCTGCCCCCAATGACATCACTTGAGACAATTTGTCAGGCTTTGCGCAGCTATTTGTAGAGCCGCAAAAGGCTTCATGCAACTATTTTCACATGTAGCACTCTCTCAGACCTGTAAACAGACTTTGATGCAGATTTGCAGACTAATCATCTCATCGTTTCATCTCTTAAGATGTTGCTGCCAGGGGTTATACATGCACTGTGGTGGTGACATTTTCTGACATTTCTGATTTCCATAAAAGATTGTTGCTGGGAAATTGAAAAAGTGTGTAAAGCCAGTTCTGCTCTGCTCAGACATACAGTCATTCCCTCAGTGAGGACTGATAAACACTGGACTCTAATCACTCCCATATGTGGCAACATAGCTCAGCACAACCCGGCACAGTTCAGCCATGCGCACAATGCAGCGCACCAGGCTCATTTAGACAAAAAATAGATTCAAATTACTAGAAAAGAAAAAAGAGAAAGAAAAAATCCTTCGCTTGATTACAGCCCTATGTAAACTCTTCTTCTCTTCCACTGGAACATCTGCTTCCATTTAGGGCTTTAAGAGACACATACCTACACATTAAAATGCACTGTGCACTGCTCCGGGAAGGCTCGGAGGCTGGAAAAACATTTCCCATTATAGTTGGCTTGGAATAAGCCAAAGTTGTACTTAACGCAGGGTATCGGTTGAGATGTGGCCATCTCTCAAGCACAAGCCACAAGCCACTGGCACACAAGAGTCATATTCTAAGGGAGTGTTTTCTTCTTCTTTTTTATCATCACAAAGTTGTATAAACTTCCCCTTTTTTACCACTTTCCTTGTCATGATGCAAAGTGAAAGTGTGTGTACATTGATGTGTCAAATAACTGAGCAGAATATGAAAGTATGAAAATATCAAAGGAATTCTGCACCGCATATAGGCACAGTCTGTGTGTAAGCTTCACACCAGCCCACTGCCCCCGTCATAACCCGATCCAGGAGAGACGGAGGAGGAAATGGAGCCCGTGAAGGGGTTACTGTTGTACATTTTTACCCTGTGGTTTCAAAGGGAGGCCAGCCAAAACCTCTTCTCGGCTAGAGAGTGAGCAACAGAAAGACAGGGGAGAACGAATTAGGGATGGAAGAAGTGCACTTTGAATGTATGTGTAGAAACATGTAGGAAGGGAGGGTTTATTTTCAGCAGAGGTTGTAAAGATGTGGCTCATATGAAGTTGTTAAAGTGTGGACTTTGTTTACAAAACTGCTCAAAGGGAGTTTTCCCCAACTGTAGGCCTCCTTTATGGTACATGGATTATATTGCAAATACCAAATAAGCTAAACTATTTGATTTTTTTTCCGTCTGAGATTTTTTAAAACCCATGCCATGTAGAAGACACAGCTTCATTCAAATGTTTTCAAATGGAAAAATAAATGCATCTTTTTTGTAATGCTTTTCTTTGATAAAGAGCAAAGTCTTTAGGATCCGCACTCCCTCCCATGTATAGATCTTACATTTTCTAATCTGTAATCAAACAAGAAGCAGAGCAACATGTGGCACAGGGCCAAAAAAGATACATATGACTTTTTCCAGACCCTTATATCAAGATAACTTATTGAGAAACATGACCATAAGGACATGCATTACATGCTATAATGTTACACAATTGTTTACCATCTTCAGTTTATCATATTATTATGCTAAAGTTTCCTTGTTTTTCCAGTCACATTTTCACTTTCATTTGACAGAATGAAAGCTAAGGGGCGGACAGTTGAAATGGGGAAAGAGTGGATGGTATGACATGCAGCAAAGCCAGCTGGAATTGAACCTGTCACATTGTGGTAATATGGTATGTGCATAATCACTCAGCCACCAAGGCACTCAATGACAATATATAATTAGCATATACACATGTGTTCAAATATCTTCACATATCACATATTTTTTTGACCTGATGTCGGTGCTAGACGAAAAGTATCGACAAAGGTATTATAATTCATCATCTGCGGCAAAGTAATGTGTGTATCATAATGGCAATCCATCTTGTAGAAGTTAATTATCACGAAAAGCTATTTGATACAAACTGATTCGATTTGAAACTGATTTCATCCTCTGAGGACTATAAATGTCCATAGGAAATGTCATGTGAATCCATCTGATAGCTGTTGAGATATTTGAGTCTAGACGGGGTGGACCAACTGAAATTGCCATCCTTGTGAGGTGCTAGGTTGCTAGCATAGCAGGGCTAAAACACTATTGAGAGCATATTTAAAGGTGCTGTAAGCGGAATGGTTCTTTTAGCTAACTTCCTGTCTGTTACTGCAGTTAGCAGTCCCCTCGCTCGTCCCTACGTCACCACATTAATGCACTGCGGTCTTCAAGCAGCGAGTTCTCTAGCATCATCTCAGATCCACAAGTGTGATAAAACATGATAAAAACCATCAAAACAGACATTGGGAATGATTTTTACCTGTTCCGCCATTGTAGGAACATAAACATTCACCCATCTGTCGCTCTGGCGTGCACCGGCAGTGAGACCATGAGTGAGACGGGTGTCGGTTTGTAGCGTTCTCTCTTGGATATTAATTTCGGGATCCCCGAAAAGTTTATTTGCCGATTACGAGCAGCTGACTGAGAGATCGGCTTTATGAACGTGCACATTATGTAAGTGATCACTGTATGAATAAAGAGCGATTTAGCACTTATATTAACATAAATAAATCGCTGACGCTTACTTCACCTTTAAGCATAGTTGATGGTTTAAATACATGTATCTTATTTTAGATACTACATTCCAACAATTCATGTGTTGCTTCAAGGTTAAAGGTAGTTGCTTGTAACACAATACAATTCAATGATGGAGATGTAATATGATAGAAAAATGTGGACAGTATTCGCTCTAAAGAGGGAAATGGAACCAGATTGAATGGTTTAGGTCGTTCCCCACTCATAGTGAAGACAGTGGCAGTGAGAAAGAACAGATCCCACAATCTGCTTTTAAGGGGCAGTAATGTGGGTTTTACCAGTCTAGAGGCAACACACATAAACCACAAGGGCATGTTCCTTAAAAAATTAAACCTTAAGCCAAGAATAATCCACATGTGTCATTAATGATAGTATGAACAGCATTGTATTAAATGTCTGCTGGAATAAGGAAAAGAGAATATAGTTAGTTTTTGCTTTTTTTTGGTGTGACCCAAATCTTTCATAAAATAGAGGAAAAGTGTTTTTTAGAGGGTAAATGTTACCTGTACATGATACTTGATATCCACAAGTCAGATACAATACATACACTGTTTTGAGTTCCTCCTCATTTAATTGTGATGAAAGATGAAACCACAAGAGGGCAGACTCTCCCTATAAAAACAGAGATGTTACCATATGGTGGAAGGCCAGTGGTTGGGAAAATGTTAAGAAAAAAACATTCACACTTTTGAGGGTTTATCATGCAGTGTGAGTGGCACAACTCTGAGAAAATCAAGCTGATGGGTGGCAGGGAAAATTCTAACTGTGAGTGATTTGTAAGAAGTTGAGAGAGCCGCTAAGGCTTTCATTCAGACACTGACAACAAGTTCACTGTGTCTCTTTGTTGACATTGACATTCTCGTTCACATGAATTATTGCAATATCCCTTTTGACTATACTCATATTCACCAATCATCAGGACCAAAGTGAATTGTCAATGTCCCACCCACAAAATAATCCGTACAAAAGCACACGCACACACAAAACTCATAGCCAAAAGGCCGAGGGCAGAGTGGTGTCCAGGGCTGCTCTGGTCGTTACAGACAAAAGGTTAATTCACCTGATCACGTTTAATGAGAGTGCCACCATCAATCGCCGCTGCCTGACACTGTGACATTTCGCAGAGGCCACATGGTGACCTGCTGGCATTTGGGACGTACTAGGAACAAAAGAGGCCAAGCTCTGAATCCAAATCATCCGTGTGTGTACGTGTTTATGTCTTCATTTGAAAATATGTTATCTTAAAATATCGCAGTAGTGGCTGCTTAATGTAAATACATCCAGAGCTTTAAACTCATTTTCACCAAAAAACAGTAGTGGAAAGAGTATTCAGAATCCCTTACTTAAAGTTAAAGACCTACTTCACCTGTGGGGAATATGAAGGTGTATTGAACTCTGAGATCCTATGTAGTATAAATGTGCAAATATTTTAGAACAGCAACAGAGTAAAAATAATGTTTTTTCACACTGAAATGTGGTGCAGTAGTCGTATATATTCGCAAAAAAAGTTAATATTCCAGTAAAGTAGGCCTACAAGAACCTCAAAAAGTATACTTATGTAAATGTACTTATCATCCCAGTCCAAGCTAAATGTTGTTTTGAACTCACCATTTTCCAGGGAGTGGTGCAGGTGCAATACACTGGTAGAATACAAATGATACTGTATATCATCGCTGCTTCCTCCTACAAGTTACATAATATACAGGGACAAAGCCTCATCAAAACCACGGCAGGGCAATTGATTTGCATCTTGTATCTAGATGTGTGTGACAGATACGTCCCCCACTGTGCTGCTGAGCATGGTGCACGTTGCATTACATTGTGTGCAAAATAGTTTGTGTGTTGTTTTTTTAGAACTCATTTGCATACATCTCTATTTATAGAAGCGACTCCCATTGGATCCAGTGTGTTTTGGTGTTGGTGAATGCAAGTCTAATCAAATTGTACGCTTACACACACACACACACTAACACACACGCACACTAACACACACACACTAACACACACGCACACACACACTGTAACATAGGTCTTGTTTATCCTACGCGTGGGAAAGGTGCTGTGGTCAGACATGGCTTACTGGCTGAGAATAAAGGGGTACGGAGTGGCAGCTGTCCAGAGACAAGGCAGCATAGCTCTGAGGGGATTAGCAAACTATTGAGTCAAGAGCTGCTGATCCGCATCACACAGCTTCACGGTCTTCAAGTGCCGAGGACCGACGTGCCAGCGCATACACACTCACCGTTTATACGTGTGCACCTAAACCATCCCTGGCAATGGACACGTGGAGTCAACCCACACAATATAATGCTTACACCTACGTTTACATCCTGAATCTTTGAAGTTGCATCCGTCTGGGGAACGCAAAGAAAGCCTGGGATAGTCAATCACTGCTGGGTCCCACACACACACACACACACACACACATACACGCTAATGCTAAAGCCCTCGATAGATCCAAAGGACAAGGCTCACTGGTTATTCAGCATAATCTAATAATGCCTTTGAGGGTGTGTGAAGACTTTCAGTTTGTTTTAACAGCAGTTATGGTGACACATCCTATACTTTGAAGTGAGTTAATCCAAGAGCACATTTTTGCACATTCAGGACAAATGAAAGAGGACGTCCAGCCTGCAGCTCAATGGTCGGGTCAATTCATCATCAATACTGCTCAAACAGAAGAACACAAGTTTTATCCACACAATAGTCCATGAAAGGTTTTCACTCACAAGTTGTCACATCTCTAAAGCGAAAAACGTTCAGCTTTTTGGTCATAATGAATTGAAAGACAGTGCTGAATCCATTTGCTTTCTCATAAAAAATGTACAACGCTTTTTAGGGGATTGTTTTTAGAATACATCATTCACATCCTTTTTCTCTAGTGCTTGCAGTCTTCTTCTTATACTTGCCTAACATTGCTATTTTTTTAGCGCATTACCGCTACCGCCTGTCAATCAGTGTAATAGCTGCATCATGTGTTTCAACTTAACCTGGAACCGTTCTTAGAAACATTGCTTCACAGCGCTACTAGTGGCCAATAAAACAAAATGATGTCTTTAACTTTTGGAACAGATTTGGCCATATTTGATCGCCTTTCCGTGGGAAAGGGAATTTCTTTTTGGGGAAAAAAAGTTATTCAAAGATGTTACCTGTAAACAATGAATAAATCAAATGGTAAAGACCAAAAAGAAAAACAATTGCCAGATGAATCAATAATAAAAAGCATGTGTTAGTTGTTGACGCATTCATAAGACAATTTATCAGCCAGTATGTCTCACAATAGTGGAGATGAAGGGAGGCATCAGGAAAGAAGGGCTTTAACCGAAACACCTCTTCTATTCTCATGGATTAAGGTCAATTTTTTTATCGTGAGGAATCAGCAGATTGTATTCACCGCCTGGAGCAGAGTGCTGTCACATTACACCACTTACTCCTCTCATGGCGTCTTTGTGTTGCATTCAGGATGGCACATCAGCAGTCTGATCTTTGAACAGGATGTCTTCCCCTTTTTGACTTCCCTTGTTTGCAGCCTGGACCGTACAAAAAACAAAAAAAACATGCAAAGGCCATGTGAGCAGTGCATGTCAAAGTATGACAATGATAGGCTGTGTGTGTGTGTGTGTGTGTGTGTGTGCGTGCGTGCGTGCGTGCGTGTGTGTGTTTGCATGATGTGTGCGTGTGTTTGTGTGTGAGTGATCAGGGCACTAATTAGAGGCGGGGGTGTTCAGGTGTCACAAGTCTGTCACTTGATCCCTATGTGAGAAAACAAAGGCTTTATTTTCATCGCTGTCTTTCATTTTTCTTCCGGCTTTTTGCGAATTTTCAGCTGCATATCAAAATGAGCTATTTTTAAAGGGAGTCACAGTCACAGAGAGAGACAGGGAGAGAGTGGGAGTAAATGCCATGTGTGTTGTAGCTTTAGGTGTTTTCCTGTGGTGTGGCGTGCCACAGAGGAGGGGTGGGGGGTTTCTGCTGATTAAAAATTGATGAGCAGCTGAGTGCCATGAAGCCTGAGCCGCTGAACATTCCTGCACTCTTTCATGTTTTGTATGTGTGTGTGTGTGTGTTGAGCTGAGCTGGAGACACAGGCTTTGGCCGGTCTATTGTGAAGGTATCAGATTGACCTATAAGTTCACGTTTCACCTGCTGTTCTGTGTTTGTGTGAGCGGTGAATGGCACATTTCGCTAAGGTTCTCACATGTTGTTGACACACTTTTCTGTTCTCTTTATGTGTCTCTCCCCTCCCCGCATGCTTGATATTTTCTTTCCTTTTGTGCGCCATCCTTTTATTCCACCTTTATCAAATGCAGAGTTTTTAAATTTGGTCATTTTCCACAGCTGTAGCATTAAAGATATTTCACCTAACGGTCTGTTGGGGATCCATATCAGGGGATCCAAAGTATCTCACAAACTAGATTTTGGTATACCTGAACATAATTTTCTAAACATGTACACTAATTCAAATATATCTATCCATCTAATTAATGTTTACTTAACGCTGGTTTAGGATCTGTGGAAGCTAGCTTTACATGCTGTGTTTCCAGCACCGACCAAGTGTTAAATAAACTGAGAGAAAGTAAAATTGTGGGTCAGCAAATTTCTGCATCATTGCTCGAACCTGCTGTTGAAGTGTGGGTAATCCCCAGAGAGCAGGTAAAACAGTCTCTTTATATGTATATCCTTTATATCCTTTATACAGAGTTTATAAGTTTTATAGTTGGTTAGCACACATCACCAATGCTTCATAGATAAGTTATTATTCAGCCATTTAGTTTTTGGGTTGCCAGGTTGTGAAGAAATCCCTTGACTGGTTGGTCTGCTAACAGGACCAAAATCTATTAATTTACAATTTATTCATTTAGCACTAGGAGATTATTTGATAACTATTCATTAATACAATTTACAAAACGATACAAGTTGTATTACGATGTGGTGTGATGTGAGCCTCGTGCAGCCTCTCAGACCCGCGTCCTCCTGACATCACTTTGCGTCCAAGGATTGTTCTGAAACTGTAGAGGAAGCTGCGCGTAATTGACGGTGACGTAATATTAACACAAGGAAGAAGAAAAAAAGAATAGACCTATAGGAATAATCTGCTGCGAGTGGTCCACCCTTCCCCTTTGCACTGCAGAGCCTCCAGCCACACACATCACATGGTGGTGGATTGAAATGCACCATTGATGTGAGTGTATGAGAGAGAAAGAGAGAGAGAGAGAGAGAGAGAGAGAGAGAGAGAGAGAAAGGGGGGAGAAAGGGGGGCGAGAGAGAGAGACAGACCACACAGTAAAACCAGCGGCTTCTATGGCACAGCGGTTCCGCCTCATCATCACGCTGTGACCAGTTGCGCGCAGAGAGGAGAGCCAAAAAAAAACAAAAAAAAAAAAACAGGAGTCCGACCACAGGCTTTTGATCAGCTGTTTTCGGAGTTTGCAATGTTCCTGCGCTCCTAACGAGAGAAGATACAGACGGAGAGAGGGAGAGAGAGGGGAATAAGACCGGTTTGTTTCTGTTGTTGTCGCCCGTCCGCTGGACTTACATCGAATGGGGACATGCACAGTGTGGATCCAGCGTCTAACAAACTGTTGACTTTCAATCAGCGGTAAAGAAAAATTCCCCAAACCCCAAACCCTACTTTTATAACCTGTGTGTTATGCATGCCACCTCTCATCTGTTGAATGCTTGAGCTGCTTTGCCGTCGCTCTGTCATAATCCCTGCAGCACTGCCATATTTAGTACAGCCCCACATTGGACAAAGCAGCAGCAGAAGACACCTGCTGAGGTGTGCAAACCATTCGTCCGTGCGAAAGTGGCCCATTGCGCCTCTTGGCTCTGCTGATTATTGTTATGCAAAGAAATCTACTTTGGGTCTAGTTTTTATTCTTGTCTAGTTATGTATCAAGTGCATGTTTTTTTCCCCCCATTTACTCTGCGATTGCTGACAAACTGAACGCCACTGAATCCACAAGTCTCCACACTGGAAGTGGAAGGCTATTAACGCTTCTGAAAAAGACTCTCACAGCCACAGCAGCTTTTAATTGAACCAAAGCTCAGGCTTATGTGCAGCTTTGTCACCAGTTTAAAAAATAATTAAATGCAAACTGACATTCTGTTGCTTATTTATTGAGCTGTGCCCACTGCTCCATCTCTCCCCAACGAAGAGACGCATCAGTATGTACATGGAACAAATCTGAATAATTCATGGACATTTATTTTTTAGTTCAAGGTAGAGTGGTGGTGCATGCAGCTTTGTCTGTAAGGCAGCGAATAGAAGAAGGTATATGCAGCCACACTGAAGGCAGGTATCTGGCTTAAACTGTGCAGCTGAGTTCTCATGTAGTCCAAGGTTACTCACTATAGCTGCTCATTTCCAGCCTTTTGGATAGATGGATCTGGAAATGCCGCCACTGCAGCTCTTGTAGTGGCAACATGAGATTGGGGCTGCAGTGACACTATACAAAGAAAGAGAGAGAGACTTCATATAGTGAACATACAGCTCTTATGGCACTATGCTGCCAATAGCGGAGAGGCTGCTCTCTCAATGCTGCACCAGTTGTGCGGAGAGGGAGGGGAGAAGAGCCCAAAGATGTCCGGAAATGATTGAAACAAAATGTTCTAATAGCTTATTAGATTGCTGTTCTGGTTAGTTATTATGGCACTAACTGCCTTTCTTTGTTTCCATGTTGTTGTAAAAAATCTTCTGCGTCCTGGTCCAGCTCATCTTCTTGATGATCACGGCTTGCTTTGGCTTTCCAATTGTAGTCTCTATACATTGCATGAAGCAAAATTACTTTTAAAGAGTAATCTAGAGGCTCTGATAAGGTATATGACAGCCACTGTTTATTTTCCTTTAGCATATTGTGCAGTCAGCAACACCTGTCACTGTAACTTTATGACAAAATCATCGATAATCCTGTCTTGGTGCATGCACCAGATCAATTCATATTGCATAAAAAATGATTTGATTCCAAGATGACGTCCAAAATTGGTCAAATAAGAGCAGAAACTGTTTCTTCTGCGTGATTTACTGTCTTATTTTAACCCATCATTGCCTGCAGTAATTCCAAGGAACTCACAGAGTTTTCTAAATTTTTTTTAGAATATCACATCGATGTTGATGTTGATGAAACAGCTGGTTAATTGTTTGAAAAAAAAAAGTTTTTGCTCGAGCTGATGGGCCGTGTTATGCACTTCATCTTATGTTTGTTTGTTTGTTTTTCTGCGCCTGCTTGCATCAAGATTCTTTGGTGTATTTGCCTTTACGTTCTTACACAAGTCTCAGAAAGAGTCACTTTATGGAGGGATGTACGATGATTTGAAATAGTCATAAAGTATTTAAAAAAAGAAAACGACAAAAGGATTGTCTTTTTTCTTAAATGGCACTAAGAGGGGTTTAGTTTGATGGGTGGCAGTGTGAGTTATACCTCACGTCTTACTTTACTGTACGCAGCCTTTCAGTAGCCACTGTCCATTGTCTAGTGGCAGAAAACACAATTTGTAACCTTTCCCGTACTCCCTTTACTGAGGGCAGCAGTTGAGTAATGAATATCCATTTTACCTCTTTCTGTTTCACAGCCATTGCTCTTTGGTCCAAGCTTTCAGTATTTTTTCTTACGCTAACAGCCACTGTGCTGCCTACTCTGAACTGTTGTGGTGCACCTATTCAAGTTATGATGTACAAAGATGCAGTCTCAAGGAAAATGGTTTCGACTAGGTTAAATATAAAATGTGACTTTCTCCAATCTCTGTGGGGAGGAGCCTGGTTAAAAAATGACTGGATACTACTGCACAAACCAATCAGGCACTACCTTCCACTAACGGATGCTAGATTGACAACTAAATTAAACAATCAGGGGCTTTCCTTCCACAAAGAGATAGAAAATCAGTCAGAACAAAGGCCCTGATTGGCCAGACTCTGCGGGAGAGAAACCTGTGACGTTTGCTAGATCAGGCTGTTCTCACCAGGTTACCAAATAGCTAATGTGGCTAACGAAAAAACTGAAAGAATATAAGATGGACATCAAACTTTGTAATACCAGGGGTCTGTAATCTGTGTTATTTTGAAAAGAAATGTATGCAAAAAATGAATCGGAATAAATCTTGGGTTAAACTCTGCAAGAACATGATTGGGGCAACTTTCCGTCCCTAGTTCTGTTACAGTGAAAAGAACATGACTTCCTAACAGGGCCAACAAGCTCACAGTCACTGTAGAGGATTTTCTTTTTCTTCTCTTTGATTCCTCTTACATACTGAAGTTAAAATCTGAACATGTCACCTCCACTGTGATTCCCAGAGATGCGTAAACAGCTACATCATCTTCCTCATCTGGCCCCAGTCACTTCACTTTCTGAACTCGTTCCACTTCTTTAATAGGTGTCAGTGCAGCTCCTTGGGTCTGACAGAAACCACCTTCTGCACAAGCGGCACTTAACTCACCACAGGCTACACCACCTACATGTGTTAAAATATGTCTCACGTTTAAAGTGAAAGGGCCTAAATTAGAAAACGAAAATTCACAGCATTCTCAATATGGCAACAACACTTTTCGTCGTCTTGGGTATTTTAGACCGTCTGGTATTGTATTTAAAAAATAAAAAATTATTGCAGCAAGTCACCACTGAGATGTGGTGTTTACTCATGCCAAAAAAAGCCTAAGCCAACTTACCAAGGTTAGGAAATGAAAACAATTATGTTGAATGAAAGAAATGAATGAAGTAAATGTCGTTATTGCCTCTCAGTTCAAAGGTTACATAGTGCATCAATCCATATGTACCTTTAAACAGCCCAAGAAGCCTATAGACTCACGAGAAGGAGACGACTAGTCTCACTAGGAGACAGAGTGGTTTTCATTGTGAAGGTGGGTGGGGTGCCATTACTTAATCATTCCCCTGCAATCCTTTTCATGACCCCCACTAAGAGGAAAAGGTGAAGGGTAGCAACGATAGCAACCAAGGCGATTAGAAGGGAAAAGCTGTGATGGAGTACATGTAGTGATGTAGTTTCTCCCGCGGACCCCACCCCAATATGTAAACGAAGCAAGTGTTTGCAGGAAGAGAGTCGGGTAAGGGAAACAGTGGCGGGTACATCCTGTAGCACGGACGCACTTTAAAATGCGTCCTTTAGGCTTGAGTGTACATTATGTATTAACGGCCCCACTCTGCCTCCATCTCTCTCCGCAGAGAGAGAGAGAGAGTTAGAGGGGAGATACAGGGAGGGAGTGGGGGATGTGGTCCAGGGAGACTGAGGAAGCAAAAAATCATGCAGGTCATGTCACCACTTAAATACATGCAAACACAATGTCTACCGCTCGCTGCCATATTTAGTAGATTCCTCGAGCCATAAGATTCAGTTTTTGGGCATTGGGGTGAACTCGGGTAGGGCATAGGTATGCTAAATGCAAAACATCTAAAACAATTAAATTTTTTGATGGGGGTAAATGTCTTTTTGGGAGGCAGCAAAATCAATTATTTGCATAGGAAAACTGGCCCTCATAGTGATACATGCAATATTATTTTATAATGTATGTATATGTATACTAAATAGCAGGGAAGTATGGGTATTGGAATGCACCCATGATATCTGTGCTCCTTATACATCATGCTACAGTGTGTCCTGCATGATGGCCTCATGCACTTTGAAACTTGAAATCCAGCATCCAGCTGTTCTTTGTTTTGACAGACAGTGTGTGTGTGTGTGTGTGTGTGTGTGTGTGTGTGTGTGTGTGTGTGTGTGTTTGTGTGTGTGTGTGTGTGAGAGTGTGTGTGTGTGTGTGTGTGTGTGTGTGTGTGTGTGTGTGTGTGTGTGAGAGTGTGTGTGTGTGTGTGTGTGTGTGTGTGTGTGTGTGTGTGTGTGTGTGTGTGTGTGTGTGCGTTAGTTCCTTTCTATGTATTAGCGTTTGTATACTGTGCATTTGACTATTTGACCAGCAGTCAGCTCTCCCAGCCAGTCTCCATCTATCACTCTGGCTTAATTCAATCAGGACCCGCGTCCCAATCAAGAACTGGGTTGGCCGGCGCTCCCGGCCAGTCGCCATGCCACCAGCAGCCCCGGCCACACCACATATACACAGAGAGGAGGAAGGGAAAGAAAGATAGAAAGCAAGAGAGCAAGAGACAGAACGTAGGGTGAAGAATAGTGGCCGCCATGAACGAGGAGACAAAGTGAGATAAGTGAGAGGGAAGAGAAGAGTCAGATGCTGCAGCTGCCCTCAGTGAATGAGTGATGTCATAGTTGAGTGTATGTACTGTACGTGTGTGTTGTTGTGATGATGGAGGACTTGTGTCTGACCATGCGTTTGTGTTGCAGCTCTGCCTCGGAGGACTTGGGCTGCAGGCGTGGAGACTTCAGCAGGAAGCACTATGGTTCAGTTGAGCTGGTGAGTCCCACCCACGAACACACGCACCCATCTGTCCGTTTGCTGTCTTTTGTGTCTTGGCGTGACCGTCTCTTCATCCTCTTTCTTCTCATCCTACTAGTTGATTCCCCCCCCTTCCTTTCTATCGCTCTGTGCTATTGGCTTCCCCTCTCTCTTCTGTTGGCATGGATGGACAACAGAGGGGGACTGATGAGTCATGAAGTACTGGGTGTGGTCCAGCGATGTGCTTTGCCAGTGTGTGGATCACAATGGGTAGCTCCAGTCACAGTGATGCAGGACTGTGCTTCCTGCTCAGCCTCCCAAACTTCATTTGTTTTGGCGCTGCTGTTGTACAGCTGCTGCAGCGCAGTGTGTGTCTTAGTGGTTGATTACTAAGCTGTTGAGTCATTGTTGCTGTGGGGGGAGTGTGTGTGTGTGTGTGTGTGTGTGTGTGTGTGTGTGTGTGTGTGTGTGTGTGTGTGTTTGCGAGTGTTTGCGAGTGTGTGTGTGTGTGTTTGCGTGTGTGCGTGCGTGTGTTGTACATCCATCCATCAGCCGTGGAGCGGAGTCTGTACATCCAGATAGCACAGAGGGACAGTAAGTCCTAGGGTTACTCACTGCAATCGTACTTCCCACCAGAGACATGTTGTGGGTTTTGTACACGAGTGCCGCGCTCCACGTGTGCAACAGATTAGCGTTGAGGAGAAACCACATGCTGTCTATCAGCGCTAGCAGACTTATGCTAGGCACAATGCTGCTGTGTGTGGGGGTGTGTATGTGAGAAAAAGGAGAGGAAGCGCGATATCCAAACACTGTGGTGAGTGCGAGCCAGGATGAGGTCACCGATAGCTTTAATATTCAATGTAAGCGGGGTCTTCTCATCTTTGTCACCTCAGCTTGGCTACACTTGAAATTGGATGTTTTTGCATTGCAAACTACAAACAATAAACTTTAGGGTCTTCTGTGAGCGATCGTCATGGTTTTACTACCAGATATTAAGACAATATGCATTAGTAGATTAGTAAAAATGGATTAATTGTGAACAGATAGATAAATCTAGCCAGTCGCCCAGCCCCTAACTCTCTGTTTTCTATCAATTAACAATCATGAAATGAAAGATCCTTTAAAATTCAACACAATACATAAATACTTCAAAAACTCAAAAACTCAAAAAACTTCAAAATCTAGAAACATTTTAGGTCTTTTTAAAGAATTTTAGACCAGTGCAATTTATATCCGAGCAAATCTTTGACAAACAAGTATCAGCCAATAGAAATGTATTTTGTAAAGGTACATTCCGTGATCCGCTCTGATTTTTTATTAAATTGTCAGGTGCTAATAACTCACCAACTTCACATTGGATACACAGATTCAATCCTGGCAAACACAAAGAGCTGTTTGGCTAAGAGGCAACAGGACCTGAATTTCCACAGACTCTTGCCCGACCTTTGCACAAGCCTCCCCTGGAGACACACTGCCTTGAACAGCGTGAGCGCCAGAGTCGACAAAAGCACTTTCCCATGTGCGGTCAAAGTAATTATATTTTTCTTCCAGCTGAAAAACAAAAGGCTTAATTCCACTGCGGAGTCGAGGACCAAATACTCTTTCTAAAATGTAGCCCTGGCACCATGTGCTTATCCTCCCGGAGGTTATTTCTGAAGATCAACCTGGGTTTATCAAGCCCTGCCATTAGTTTTACATTATCCACTTATACTTTTCTATCAAGCAAACCACACAGCCTCTTATCCCTTAAGGCATTGGCATATCTTAGAATCAAAAGTCATACTGGAAAGGATTATTTTTTAAGGTTTGTGTTTTTATATTCTTGCTAATTCCAACAAGACTGAGAAGGCAGTTCTGAACTAGCAATCATTCCTTAGCACTTTTAATCTGTTTTATTACTACCTACCACCAAGGAGGCTGTACTGCTGCTGGTTACCATAAACTACTAATGAATTAAGCCAAAAAGGAGCTTATAGAAGAGTTGTTAGTGGCTCTGTTTGGGTCCATTTAAACAGTGAATATCCAGTTGACATAACCACTCTTCAATAATTTGATGTCCCATTCAAAATCCATTAATTGAGCCGTGCATTCTCATTTTTTACAGCTTACCTTCTTTGTCAAAACACCATGGAACCTGTGTGGTTGCCATTTTTAGGAATAGTTATTGTTGCCGAATAGAATCCTAAAGGTTTATACTTTAACATTTTGGGAATCACGCTTATTTTCTTCCTTTGTAGAGATTTAGATAAGGTGATCGGTACTCATCTCAGTCCTCTAAATATGAAGCTATAACCATATAGACTGGAAACAGGGGGAAACAGCTAGCTGGCGTCGTCTTTGTTGTCACTGCCTGAGACTGAGCCTTGTTGCAAAAAAAAAGATGGGGGATGCAGATTTTCAAAGAAGGGTCTCCCTAACAAGAGAAACCAGCATAGGCAGAGCTGTGACTCATCCTGTCTGTTTGTTTTATTTTTGGCACCAGTGAAACTGCGGTATCAGTCGCCAATAAGAGCAGGTAGCTCCGCAGGCACCAGCGCGGGGATATGAATCACTCTAGACCTCACACACACACACACACACACACACACACACACACACACACACACACACACACACACACACACACACACTACTTTTGACATTTTTAGAACTGTAAGGATCCTGATTCATTTTAGCCTACTCATGGAGAGTCTGAAGTAGAAACTCTGTTCTTAGTGCATTCTATAAGTAAACTTAAAGTTAAGAGACTTGAAACCTAAAGATTGCCTTCAAAACCCTAACCCTAGCATGGGTAAAATACATTGTAATCCAGAGACGTAGAGGTGCGGCTTTACCTACATTCACTGTGAACTTGTCAGGATCTCGCAGCATAGTGGAATATTCATGAACTCGCCAATGCACTGCACTGGAAAATACTGAGGGATTTTGTTGGCTAGGTTCTCCTGAATAAAGGAGAGATCCTGGATAATCAATGGCATGTCAGTTCCTCTGTGTGTGTGTCTGTGTGTGTGTCTGTGTGTGTGTGTGTGTGTTTGTCGCCTTATAAAGCACCATAGTGCCCTATTATTGCGTGGAAAAAAGTAAGACACAAAGTAGCAAGTTTAATCCACTAAATACGCCAAGAAATAGTGAAAATCAATATCCTGCTGCTGCTATACACAAACACACACGCCATTTTCCCTGAGTAACTTTAGCCAAGGCTTGTGAGGTACCTATTAACCTCTGCACAAACACACACACGCAAATGAGTTAACAAAACTCAAATATTGAATTGTTCATTCACAGATAGAGACAAACACAAACTACAATCACAAAGGCAACACCCACCATGTCCTTTCTTTTCATTCAGTGACAACTCCAAGGCCCAATTTTCAAAAGCTCAATTGTGTGTCGCTCACTAAAAGCTGAAGCTGGGAACAATCGAACCTGTTTCATCCTGACACAACCGTTTGAAGAGCGCACTGGTGTTTTTCCAGTTAATTGAATCGTCTTTATCGGAGGCCCCGGAGATGAAAGTGGTGACGCATAAGTGCGAGGTGGGCGCTGGCCATCTCTGAAGCTGGAAAACAAAACAAAATGCCGGGGGTATTGAGGATAAAAACCCTTCAGATGCAGACACTCGCAAATTGATTTTGCTTCTGTGTGTGCGGGCCTGTGCATTTGGCTTGGCTCTTTGCTGGTTGGTGTGCCTCAGTTCACATCAATGAATCTGACTGAGCCTACTGTCAGTCTTGCAAAGCGACTGGTGTGCAGACGGCTCCACTCCCACCTGCCGACCAGTGTTACTGTCACTGCCTCGGAGGCTTTTGACTGCACTGTCACATTGAATTTATTTTCCCTCTCAGTGTGAGTGCATCTCACTGCATGTGTGGCTGCAGCTGGGTGTTTGTTTACTGAAATTAAAGCGCAACTATGTTACCCTAACCTTTACTCAACAGCGGCCACTGTTGCCACACGTGAATATTACAAGATGATGGCAGATTTAATTTTTCTTCGTGAGGCCCATTGTGTTTAATTCAAGTTTTATTTTTGTCATACAGCCATTAATATGTGTATACAGTATGCAACATGCAACATTTTTGTTTACCAGTACACAAAGCCTTTAAGTCCAAGCGCCAAGATCCTGTAGCCACGGCATGTGTCGCCCCTGACGATGTATGCCCCTCCCTACATTGGCATGTATGTTTATATGGTGTATACCTTCATATCAATCAATGGGAGTGAGGGAGCACCCCACTCTCCAAGCAATATTTGAGGAAACAGTACTTAGACATGCTAGGAAAATAATTGCAGACCCCTCTCATGTCTTACATTCTGAGTACGACCTGCTACCCTCAGGCAGACGGTACAGAGTCCCAGTTAAATGCAAGAAAAGATATTTGAACAGGTATAAATTTTCATTCATTCCACTATCCATTACTCTGTTGAACTCAGGCCGTTAGTAGAATGCCATTTGTAGATCTGTATGTATGTATGTATGTCTGTATGTATGTATGCACTTTATCATTGCACTGTCAGCACTTGTGTGCTAGGCACTGTATTTTTCTATATAGTATTCTATTTTTCTACTGTCTTGTTGTGTTATGTGTTATGCAGCAGTCTGTACGTCTAAGACAAATCTCCTTCGGGACAAAATAAAGTAATCTTGAATCTTGAATCTTGAATCCTGAACCATCTGCATAAACCCTTTTATACTGGCAAAGATATGGCAATCATACAAGTAAAAAATGGCTTACGCCAGGCAAACAGAGTTACTCGTTCAAAGTATTTAAGATGAAAAATAATTAATTTGCCAGATTGAAAATATCCTCACAGATGAGAATATGAGAAGATGTCTTGGTTTTGGACTAAACAGGTTGGAGTATGTCAACCTGAGGTTTGGACAAAGCATTATTGCACATAAAAAATCATTAGACAGGCATCTATGCTACAGTGTGAACTTCAAAATAAAACAGCACCTGTGATCTCCATTGATTAAGACTTGTGGGTCTTATCAACATTCACTAATGTAGCTCCTTGGCTCACGTCATTGTTCTGTTGTGTACACACACACACACACACACACACACACACACACACACACACACACACACACACACACACACACACACACACACACACACAAACACAAACACACAAACACACATGTCAATGAAGAATTTAAGAATTTAGGCTTGGGCAAGAATACACACCCATGACTCATAACTGCAGACTCTGAGGTGTACTAGTGGAGAGCTGCAGGATAGTGAGACTATAGTTGTAGCTACACGGGGTGTTATCTGTCACCCTGATGCACACAGGAACAGACTTGAGAATGTGACAAACCCTCCCAGAAACAGAGGAAATGACCTCATAAGGGCTGCTTCTGTTAAATTGGACCTGCAGATGTATTGCTCCGTTGAATATTATATTTTGAAGCTAATGATATCAGTGTTTTTGGAGAAGCTGTTTATGCTTATCTTTATCCATACTACAAAGGTGAAGTCTGCTATTCCGGAGAATGCTTGTTGTCAAAATCAGTGAATATCTCCTTACTATCCGCTAACAGTCTGTACTGTGTTTGTGCGCTTAAAAATAATCTGGTGTTTATCCACAGCCTAGGCTCTGTGAACTGGTATGTAAACAAATGATAAGTTAACAAAGGGGGCCCACCGCAACATTCTGGTTTACAGAGCCTAGACTATCTATTTTTACCGGAATTTTATTATCAGCGCACACAAAGTACGGAGAGGTCGGGATTGTGAGGAACAATTCACTTATTTTGACAAATTTTGACAAAAAGTGATTTTGACAAGAAGCATTCTCTAGGTCAGGGGTTTTCAAAGTGTGAGAGAGTGAGCCCCCCCCCCCTCCTCAGAGAACAAATTTCAGCGGAGCCCCCCCCCAATTTTTTTTTTCTAAATCCCTGTGTTTTGAAAGATCTTTTAATTATTTTACAAATTTAAACATATTTTTGAAACATTGTAAACATTGTTGTGTGTCTTAATCCAGTGTTTTAATCCTGCTTCCTTTAAGCATGGATAGTAGTGACTGAGTGTGCAGCGGAGTGAGAAAGATAGGCAGACAGACTTGCCCAAAGTATTGACTAGTTAAATGTAGGGATTGGGCTGATCCGATCCAGTATCGGTATCGGGTCCGATATGGCCGAAATCTGCGTATCGGATATCGGACTGACAGCTCCGATATTAAAATCCGATATTTTTTTTTATTTTTTTTATAATTTTTTTTTTTTTTTTTACTATGTAAGAGCGAACATGCGCCGACGTTCGGTGGAGGGAGAGAGGACATCACTTTATAATTTGACATACAGTACATATCAGTTTGTTAGCCAGTGAGCTAACCAAAGCTAATCCAAGTCAAGGAAGTGGAGAGGCTTGTGACAAATTCTACTATGTAAAATACAGCCAGAGAGAGAAAGACTGTTTAGACAAACAGACCACCACATATTCTAGTGGGGCAGAAGTGATCATTGAGAAGGATTTCTGCCTTTAAGATAAACCTATATGCATTTGTGTATATTTATTGCTCTTTTAAATTAGAATTGCTTAAGCCTTCCTAGCCTAATACATAACATCACCACCAACGAAAAAATTTATAACAATTATGATATCGTATCGGTCAGTATCGGTATCGGCCGATATCCAAACCCCAGGTATCGGAATCGGATCGGAACTAAAAAAAGTGGATCGTCCCATCCCTAGTTAAATGTCATTCACACACCCAGTGTTTTTTCGCTAGTGCCTCCAATGTCCTGCTGGGTGAAAATAGTAGCCAGCGGAGAACCAGACCCTCCTAGGAGAGTCCGGGGGTATGCCCCCCCGAGAGATTTGTTTTCACCTTTTTAAAGTGAAATGCATGAATCTGGTGCACCTTGAGAGGAAAATTAAGAGGCAAAATATGAGGAATTTTGTGTGAACAAATAATTTGGAGACACTGGGTCTGATGAAGTAGAAGCTATTGAAGAAAGACACATGGATTTTCCATAAAAATATTAATTTAAAATAGAAAAATGTATGCAGGGTCCTCTGGGTTAGGCTTGGTGCTCTTTTTCTTTAACGAGACCTATTTCTCTGTAATATAATGAATGCATTTAAATGCAGTGAGAGGAACGAAGCAGAAGAACTCTTGTCCAGCTATGCAGTGATCTTAATATAAAAAACACAAACTCAATTATTTTTTTTATTTTTTTATTTATTTTTTCACATATCCATCCGCGCCCCCCCCCCTGCCATAACCCCATAAGCCCCACAGTTTGAAAACCACTGCTCTAGATCATCATCACTGACTCCACCTTTAATACTTTCTGTTGGAGCTAAATTGCCTTTTTGAGCCTTGAATCAAGCTGCAGGAGCCAGTTGCAACTTAGGTTAGAGACCAGACTTTTATTTTTTTCTAAACTGCATCTCTTGGTTTTATTTCTTCCATTACTTATTTCTATGTCTTTTCTGCCTCTTTTAGATGTAGTCATGCTGTTTTGTCCCCTTAAGTGATGCATGTACACATTCTTCAAAAGGCAATTTGCATCCTTGAAAGTAATACATTTTTTACAAGCATGCAACTTCATCAGTATTCATTATCTCTGCTGGTGTCTGTCTCTGGCATGACGTCTAACTAGAAGAAAAATCCTTTGTAATATACAGAAAAATTAAACAGTGGTGTTTGTCATTATACAATGTTTAACTTTTAACCCAAAAGAATGCCAGTTTGAAGCATCAAACACTTTGTTTAAAAGTGATTTAAAATACCTTTAAGTCTATGTCAAAGTGGAAACTTTTCCAAACATCCAAAAATTACCCCCCCCCCGCCCCCTATCTCTCTCTCTCGCTCGCTCTCTCTATCTTTCTCTCTCTCCATCTGATACATAACTAATCGTCTATTAAAGCAGCTGATGCATGGCGCTGTGCTGCAACGCTCTGTGATCCCAGGCTTTCACTGCAGCATCTGCCCACTCTTGAGGGCCCTTAAAACTGCTGCACCCTAACAGTGTGACTCCCGGGGAAACGGTACCTTCAGTCCTAGTCATTATTTTAGTCGTCATGGCCAGTGTATAGCTCTAGTATAAATGGGCAGGTTTTGATGTGGTGTTGGCTAGATTTGACCTAGCCAAAGGCAGCGTAAATGCTAATCAGGTGCAGTCAATGGCTACACCACGGCAAGTAGCCAAATTATAGACCTCGTTTGTGTGGTGATTTACATTTTCACCCCTAATTTTCCCCTTCACAGGTCATCGGATGTTATTTCATGTCGACATCATGAATTATACATCATTATCAGCAATGCGCAAGTCTTTTATTTTTATCCAAATTGGTTAGATGATAATCCAGTAGACTAAATTCATTCTTAGTTTAAACATATATCTGGTCCTATTCTACAAAAAGACCCAAACCAACATTGAAATGATCCTACTAACAAGCATTGCCGATTACCCAAAAGCCTGATATAGCTCGTTCCTCAAAAAAACACCATTAAAAACACAATGGGTGTCTGTGGCGCAGATGAATCAGGCTTTGACTACACAGTCAATATAGATACACAAAGTGATTTCAATCGCCAGGTTTCACTTCCTCCTCTATACAGCAGCTGATTTGATTTTGTTTTGAACTGTTATAGGCATTGGATGACCTTTGTGACTTGAGACATTACATGTCTATAAATCTTTCATATTTTTTCTTCTGTCAGAGCAAGCTTTAATGAAGCTATGCTAGCTTTGATAGAAAGCTCAAAGAAAGAGGCTAAAGCCACATCCCCCAGGCCAAATAGTTAGCATCCCAAAAACAGTTGCTGATCCATCCTAGATTACATGGAAATAAAGAACCAGTATTGCTTTTTTGCTGCACTGTATAGCTAGGTATCCATATGATTCAATACAGTCTTATTATCAATTACAGTGTAATTAAAATGTTTTTTTTTGGTTCTAACATAACCCTTGTTTTGTTTCCCCCTGTGAGGCATAGTTACGGTTGCTGGGCTACAGTTTGATTAGACATTCGTTGTTCTTTGGGGGGGGGGGTAGGCGAGCCGCGAACGTCAATTTTGTTTTTTACAATTTGAAAGCTCACATAATTGTCAGGTGCACTTTAATTTGTGAAACGCAACAGAGAGAAATAAATGAAGATACACTGACCGTCTCTTATCAGATAGTTTTTTTAATAACTCATTTACTTCCTTCTTTCTTCTTCTTGTTTTTCTGGCTCTATTTATCTCCCTAATTGTTTCCCTCTTTGTATTTCCTCATTAGTCACTCATACTGTATCTCTCCTGTCTGACTATGCACCTGCCGCTCTCGACCCCCCCACTCACTACTTCCCCCCATCACCCTTTGCCACTTCCTCCTACGCCTCTTTGTTCTCTGCGTTCTTCCTGGAAGGATTGTGAGTTTGCATGAACAGCGCCACTGATGAGATCAATTATCTATCAGCAGTCACAAAAAGTATTGATTTAATAGCCCTGACACCCACGCACGGCACACATAGACACACGTACATCCCCAGCCTGCATTGCAGCACTCCTTTGTAACCCTGGGCCTTGGGGAAATCAGAGGATCTCTGAGTATATATGCTGTGAGCTCGGGAGAGCGTTTGCGAAACGTCCAACTTATGCCCTAAAATGGGTGACTGTTTAAGTGTGTGTGTGTGTGTGTGTGTGTGTGTGTGTGTGTGTGTGTGTGTGTGTGTGTGTGTGTGTGCGTGTGCGTGTGTGCGCGTGTGCATATGTCCGTCTATAAAACTGGAAAGCCTCAGCCCTTAGCTGTGGGGGTTACGCACGGTGGAGACGGCTATTATTCTTTTATCATTGGGCTTTGTGTTGTCATTACACATCGCTCTTTGCCTCTTTTCCCCAGTGGCCTCATCCTTCATTCTGTCCCTCTCTCTCTATATACATTTCTATACCTTCTCTTTCTCTCTCTCTCTATGGCCTATCTCTCCACTGTTGCTCCCTGCCAGTGGTCTGGTGTTTTATAGGTTGTTTGTTAAAGCGTAGAAGCAGAACTAGCCCCCCCCCCCCCCCCCCCCTTCTCTCCCCTGTTTCCTCCTCTCTGCCTCCACCGGCTCACGAGGGAATCGTTGGAGTGCAGCTTTTTCCTCCTTTGCCACTCTTCTGTTGCATGATTTACAAGCAGTGGCTGCTTGATGTGTCCGTGTGTGTGTGCGTGTGTGTGTGTGTGTCTGTGGTGCCTAGAAACACACACACAAACACACACACTCTCTTTCTCTCTTAGACTCCCCAGAGCGCTTAATCGCTCCTTTCTCCTGCTATTTTTCATTCTTTCACCCCCAAAAGCAGCAGAAAGCCTATTCACACAAAGAGGAGCAAACACTTACCCAAATGTACATTTAATACAGAGTGTCACACACATTTATTTCTCACATGCAGACACACACACACAGACACACTCTAGGGAGGCGGTGCAATGCTCCGTCTTAACACTGCATTGGTTTGCCCTCCATTATCCTGCTATTGGACGGTTAATGTTGCAGGAGCCGAGAGAAACGGAGGGAGTTAGAGGCCTTCAGCTTCGACATTTACTTTCCATTTTTTTCGCACACAGCGGCACAGCGGTGCTCATTCACAACACGTAAGGCTCATACCACCACCACACCAGGAAATATGCAGGAAATATACAGTATTTGTTTCCAGGTCTATTAATATGCATATGAAAGGAGCGGAGGTAGTATTCTCCACAGCCTCACCTAAAACACGGCCAATTATTGCACAGCAACCTCTCTATCGTTTATCAGAGCTTCACACCTGCAGTAAAACATGCCGGGCTCCCAACCACTAGATGCATTATCTCATTATATACAGTATACCATGAGGGGGAAGAGGCAGCCAGCGCTTTGATTGTGTGCGCATTAAGTCTGGGTGAAATCCATGACAAATTAATAGGAATATTTTATCAATGTCTTTTTTTTATCGTGTTTTTCCATTGCATGGCCTGTGTTACAGTTACATCCTTTACATATACAGAATTGTGTAGAATGACGATACCATATAAATCACAAGATTCCAATGAAAGTCACCTAATAATCATATTGAACTGAAATGATTTTTTCAAGCCAAAAAGCCACATTTTCACTGGTTCAAGTTCCTAATTGGAGAATCTGCAATTACTCAACAAATCGAAGAAAAATCCTTAGTGAGACATTTGCCACAACTTAACAGTTTGTAGCTCTGCTATGGGGCGTACAATTATAAAAGAAGTTTGTTTATAAATTATTTGAATGTACATAGAAGTTCAGACCATTTTTAAGCTGATAGCAGTGTCAGCGTGGCGTCTAGAAATTCCATGGGGGATGGCCCAAAGGTTTTGGCCAGACATAAAAACAAACCCTTTATTTATGTGTTTCAATCCATCTTCCTCAAGTCTTTCGGTCGCAGCTCCAATAAAAAAGCTAAAAGTGGCAGAATCGCAATTAAGAGCTTTCCAATCCCCCGGCTACACAGTGCTGCATATCAGATTTAATTTAGCATGAACAATAAAGTCAGTGTGACAGTTATTAATGATTTTATTCAGAATGTAAAGCTATCGCCTTTCAGACTCACTCGCCCAAAGGAATGTTTTTTGAATGGACTTTAACCATCTCTCTTTCTCTCTCTCTCTCTCTCTCTCTCTCTCTCTCTCTCTCACTCTCTCTCTCTTTTCAATGATAAGCGCTCTTTCAGTACTCTTCCCTCGTCAATGCACCGTCTGACATGATCTAATGAGCCCCTGAAGTAGGGCACGCCACCCACTCTCCAAACAGATAAACACACAGCCCTGCACAAGCTATTCATAAATATGCTTTTTAGATATCTGGGCATTAGGCATAGACCCATAGAGCAAGTTCTATCTGAGGCATTTACCTGCACAATAATATCCCATCCTGGTTTTGATCATGTATTCAGGAATACAGTGTATACATGGAAGATGAGAAACCCTGGTTGTTCACGTCCCCCGTATACACCATCATAGGAGTGTGCTGTTTTCTGATCATATTGCCTGCAGGTGGGCCTTTGATTCTGGTACATCCCAGCCACTCTGTGCTGCGACGGCTGTTTATAATGAACACAGCTTGGTTTCTGGCTGTGGGAACCCTGCTGCATTCGCCGCTGTGCTGGATTTAGCTTCTCCGTCTCGTAAAAAATGCGAACGACAATACTGTTCACTGTTGAATCTACGCTACCGGAGTCAGACTTTAACTTAATTCAAGCATGTTTTTCATCGTCTCAAGATGTAATACAGTTTGATCGTTATCATTACTTTCTATCACATTTTCTGTGAGAGCGGTATGTAAGCAAAGTTGTAATGAAGTGGCTCTCTAGCCCATGGAAAAGCAAACTTAGAAGGTCTTAGAATGTTTGTACAGTAAGTTGAACCAACTGCAGTGCACACCAGCACTCACTAGCCCAGAACTGCAGTCAGGTTTGCGTAAATTGAAAAGGGTATTATGGTAGTCCAGGTAGCTAATCCGGTTTTCTCACAACCAGAATATGGTGCTACACACAAACGGGATACTTCTAAACCCAGACCTTAAGCAGGCGGACACTCATTAGTGAAGTCTAAAATATGTTATGCCGTTTTGACAGTGAGGGAAAAAAAAGTGGGTTGTTCTCCTTTGTCCTCGGTTTCCTTTAGATCTGAAACAATTAGTCGATTAATCAGTTAGTCAATTGACAGAAAAACAGACATTTTGAAAATCGACAAAGAGATCAAATGCCAAATAAATTTGCTGCTTTCAGCCTCTCAAATATATAGAGTTTTCCAAAAAAAAAAATCTCTATTTTATATCAATGTAATTGTATATCATTGGGGTGTATGGACAATGGCTACGACAAAACAAGACGTCTCAGACTCTGAGAAACTGGGTCAAACATTTGAAACTATTATGCGAGAAAACAAACGATTATGAACAAAGAATTGTTAGTTGCAGCCTTAGTTTCATTGTGTCTGTTTTCACTTCCTTGAGGTGGGTTACACGAGGAGATATATTACATGGTTTTCCTTGTTAAGGCCCATGGTCTTCTGGGAACTTCCCCTTTCATCCTATTCTAACTTGGCTCATCCAGACCATTCAGGCCATCTGGACCTATCACAGTGTGAGTGCAGGAACACACACATTCATGCCAGAGGTCTTTTTAATAGCGGACATGTTGGCAGAGCAGAGACCTCTATCGGCGAGGGGAGCAACATGGAGCACTATAGTCAAGATGGGCAAAGACGCAGAGAAGAGAAGCTGGAGGAAGAAAGGGAGGAGACACTCTGCTGTCTGTTGCCTGGCAACAAAGCATCAGTCAGTGCAAAGGGGTTGGGGGGGGGCAGAAAGTAAAAGGGCTCGTGAAGAAGAATAGATTGATGCGGGTTTTGTGTGGCTGAGAAGCTGGTTAATCATGTTGACCCTAACTCACTAACTGAATACACACTTGACTAGTTTTAAGATACCAGTTTCACACGTAACATGATTTACTGTATTCATACACACACACCATCTTCCTGATATGATTATGTTCTGTTTTTAAGTCTAATTTGTCAGTTTTATTCATCAAACCAAGTTAAAATTAAAATAATCCTGCATTAGCTCAGCTTTTACAGGTCTAAGAAAGGAATAATCCTTTAAGTACTGCAGCCACACACCCAAGGAATTACTCACAACAGATTGCATGTACCAGCCAAATATGGCTAAAAACTAGCTATATTTTCACCTACACAGCTTATATCATGATGTTTGTTAGCTTGCTTAAATTAGTTAACTAACACTAGAAACAAGTGACAACTAAGGCTAGGATTCGAGAAATTGAAAGTTCAATGGAGCGTGATGATTATTTACATCACCAAAGTTTGTCAAAATCATCCTGGCATTTACGTGAATTTCAGAAACCAAATGTCAAGGCTTTCCATCCGATAGGTGAGGAGATATTTTTTAGTCTAAGCCAAAATGGTGGACTGACTTTACACTGGAAAAGCAATGTGATCAAATCAGGGACAAACATATGGAGTGCTGAGGTTACAAATGTAGTTAAGCCTTCACCTTAATACCATTGCACTCTCTGCAAAGACAAACCAGTAGCTGCATGGCGTTTTTCTTCAAAATGTCAACCAGTTTCTTTAAGTTGTATGAACTTGCACTAGGATATATCCTGTTCTCCTCCTGTGACCTCTCTAGTTTCTCTCTCACTATTTCACTATCATTAAGTATCCCAATTCGCTTCCTTTATGTCTCGTCTTCAATGCTGTATAGTAGAGGGAGGTGAGTCAGCAAGAGGGAGGTGATTGGGCCGATAAGTGGATCGTGGCAGACGCTTGAATGAAAAATAGTGTACAAAAAACAGCTCGTGAGTTGGAGGAATCATTGCAAAAAGACTTGACTAATCATCGGTGATTAAAGAAGTCTGAAGTATCTACAGAGACCGCTGAGAACAGATATGTTGCTGTCTGCTGTCACATGGGGGGGTGATGTGTCTGCCATTGTTCCTCTTTTGCCCGAGATGATAGCCGCCGCTAATGTATTTATGACCTGCTTATTACTGTATGCCACAAAGTCATGGTTTGTCAGGTGTCTAATTTTAAAACATGTCTCCCTCTCTTTTCTCTCTGTCCGTCTCTCTGTCTCGCCTCTCAGTTAATTTCCAGTGACGCAGATGGGGCCATTCAGAGGGCAGGGCGCTTCAGGGTGGAGAACGGCTCTTCAGATGAGGTACATATACACAAAATACACATCATGCGTCCCAGCCATCCACTCACCGCCATTGTGCCAATATGCCATTATGATGTTATGTCACCATAGCTGCCCATTGAAGTTGGCCTCAAGCTAGGGGTCACGATCCATTTGATAGGTCTGTGGCATCAGAAGATAATGGTAAATGGGATGGGGAAAGAAAAATAGTCATATATTTTCTGACTTTTTTTTGTACTTAGGGCTATTAAATACGGGTTAATCAATATCTTTTAGGTTTAGAAAAAATATTAAAATCAAGCAATTGAGTGTAGTGCTCGAAACTCATTAACATGCGCCACCTGCGATGAGGAGCTGCAGGTACACGCTGCTTCACTTTAAAGGTTTGCCAATTGAAAAGGTCAGGAAAACACTTGCTCATTTTTGTTTTTTAATTGGGAGAGAGTCTCAAAATCATGAAAACAATCATGATTTTTGAGGCTGTGCTGCATATACGTATCTCAAAACTATCACACGCATGCAATGTACAGAAGAAACTGTTAAAAAAAGGTTGATTAACATTATGATATAAGAAGACCAGCTAAAAAGAATTGGCATTGGCTGTAACTGATTTTCTGTCCTGTGTTGGTATCTGCACTGCTGCATACTGTAGTATAACAGTTTTCCATGGAGAGCACTGCTGTGACTCAAGCTGTGACCATCCCAATGACAAGTTTGTGTGTGTGTGTGTGTGTGTGTGTGTGTGTGTCTGTTTGTGTGTGTGTGTGTGTGTGTGTGTGTGTGTGTGTGTGTGTGTGTGTGTGTGTGTGTGTGTGTGTGTGTGTGTGTTCAACAAACAGACCTCGGACTACACTCCAGGAACCTGGAGGAGAACCGATGTCCATCTGGAGAATCCCGAATACCACACCAGATGGTTCTTTAAATACTTCCTGGGAAAAGGTCAGTGCTTCTCTGCTTGTTGGTGGTGTGAGATATGAGAAAGGAATGACTGTAGATACAGGTGGAAGAGGGAGAGCCTATAAGCTTCCTATCAGGCATATAACATCCTCTGAAAATCTTCCCCGGTTCCTAGGGACACTTCTTATCTTATGGATGTCAGCCACGTCCTTACATTGCACCACTCTTTATTTAAGGCCAGAAACTTGTTAGCATCTTGCCATATCCCCACTGAGAGTCTCAACTACACTCTGATCCTATGCACCACCCAGAGAGGACGCCCATAGAGGACATGATGTAGCCTCACCAGACAGAGCGAAGGCTTTGCCTCCAAGAGATAACTTAATTAAGATCGGCCTGTTTGGCCTCTGAAATGAGCTGTGCAGCAGGCCAGCAGGAGCCCACCGCACCCCCGGGGATATAGTTAGAAAATACATTAGAATTGGTCACCTGTTCCTTGACCTTTCCGCTCCCCCCATCATCTGGCCATCCTCATTAATGCCTTCTTAACTCAATGTGCAGTGTAGGCAGCCACTGCAGGTTGTGCAACAAAAGATAATTGTCCAACAGGCGGTTTCTTTTACCGTGACTTGAATGCCTTCAGCTGTAAGGATGAGATAGAGAACAGAGCCCCAGATTGGATGGACATGAAGGAAAGTTACACAGCGCAAAAAGCAAGTAAGGAGAAGGAAATATATGCCTTTTCTGCTTTAAACATGCTAAGGCATGGCTGGTCTAAAGAGAGCCATGTATCCAGAAAGTTGGCACGACCCGTTTGGACTGCAGCAGAGCCATCTGTGTCTCACAGCCTGAACAGAGCCCACTTTATCGCACAAACACAGCACATTATGAACTCCGGGGCCGATTATTCTAACACAACAAATCCTTCCTGATGAATTATCCAATGCAATGCCTGAATTTTCAATTTCTCAATGGCCAGGTGAAGAATAGTAAAGTAGTTAGTCCTCGTTTGTTTCCCTGTTGCCTCGGATCAGGTATTAAGGTGATTACCGACTGATAACAATGTGTTTTCTTCTCAGACGGTGAGAAGTACAAGGTGTCTGAACGAAGTAAACATTGCAAAGCCTTTGCTTACCCGAAGCCTAAAAAAGATAGCTGATAGGGGATAATACGGAGCAAAAAATCTAACAGAGAAAGGACTTGAAATTGTGGTGTATAGAAAACATTAGAGGAAGAGGAAGCAGCAGATGGGGAGGACAAAGACAGGGACGGCACTGCAGGCTGAGATCTTGCGTCTAATTGGGTTTGGAGGTCTGTTTGGCCATTGTTTTCCAAAGACGTTACCCTGTCAACCGAGGAAGCGGAGGCATGAATGTGTGACTCAGTCTGCTGTGGAGATCTTTGTCTGTGGCCATGTCACACATAGAAAACTGGAGGTGTGTGTGTGTGTGTGTGTGTGTGTGTGTGTGTGTGTGTGTGTGTGTGTGTGTGCGCATGCGTGGATGCGTGCGTGTGTGTGTGTGTGTTGAAGATAATCAAAGAAATGGAAGGAAGGAGGATAGATATAATGCAGGCCAAGGTCTCCAATCTCTCCTTGATATCTTGATTTGAACCAGAGTGTACAGATGTGTAATTGTATCTGTATATTATCTCTGTCCCCAACATCATCAGTCCACCAGAACTATGTGGGTACAGACGCAGAGAAGAATCCATTCTACCTGTCAGTCGTCCTCTCAGACCAGAACAACCAGCGGGTTCCTCAATACAGAGCCGTCCTCTGGAGAAAGTCGGTGAGTGATGCTTAGGTGGTTAAGCGGGTTGGCCAACGATCCAAGAGTTGGCGGTTCAATCCCCGCCCGGCCACCTTTGTCATGGTTGTTGTGTCCTTGGGCAAGACACTTCACCCACCTTGCCTTGTGTGAATGTGTATGATTGCTGTATGTTCGAGGTGGTGGTCGGAGGGGCCGTTGGCGCTGAATGGCAGCCACGCTTCCGTCAGTCTGCCACAGGGCAGCTGTGGCTACTCTCGTAGTTTACCACCACCAGTATGACGGTGTGTGAACGAATTGAACCAGGAACCCTGTAAAGCGTCTTTGAGTGCCTAGGCAATAAAGCGCTATATAAAACCTATCAATTATGCTTTACTCGAGTAGAAAAAGCCATACAACAATGTGAAAATATTCTGTTACAAGTAAAAGCCCTGCATTCAAAAAGCTTCTCGAAGTTTAGCCCGTTTTTTAGTTTCACGCGTGTCTCCCTGTTTAGTTTATCTTGTGTGAAATGAATGAGGACATGTGTGCATGCAGGTAACCCGCCAAGAAATGCAATCATGCATGGTAGTAAACGACTGTGAATATACATATACAAAAACTGCAGCATTTATTATGGGGTTTGCTAATGTGTTATGAGGAAGGACACAAAACACATTTGTTAGACTTCACGGATACACACGGGGAACTTTATGAATTAAACATTACTTTAGTTTGTTTACAAGAAAACTCCACAGGGCGCCTTAGAACACCAGTATTATCATCAAGCATCAAGACTAAAAGTAGTTGTTCTGCAGAAAAAATTGCTGCTGTGACTGATATTTAATTAGTTATTGTGTTATTCGACTTTTAATTCTGATGCATCAGCGTGCAAGCTGCAACTTATCAGTCTTAATTGCCCCCTCTAAAAATCTGGTGGGAGTCTTGGTATGATTAATGGGATATGAAAAAGGAAAAATCTAAGTTCTGTGACACAATGTTATATTATTATTATCGTATGTTCAAGGACACATCACAAATCTTTAATTCTGTCTCTAGCGGACTTGCTAACAACTCATTTGGACATCTGAAACATGACAAATAGCTCCAATTAAATGCTGTTTCATGTGGTGGAGTAGAAGTATCAATTAGCATAAAATGGAAATAATCAAAGTAAAAATACCTCTACATTCGTACTCAATGTTCTTCACCAAAAAATAGACCGAACTATTTGGATTCATCTGAAACATGTATTAGGTAGTAGTAGGTGGTTCCTTTTTCTGTGATCTAAATATAAGAAGCGAAGACACAAAATGGTATCTTGATAGACGACAAGGCTGCACAACCTTTGAGTCACTGTGTGTGTGTGTGTGTGTGTGTGTGTGTGTGTGTGTGTGTGTGTGTGTGTGTGTGTGTGTGTGTGTGTGTGTGTGTGTGTGTGTGTGTGTGTGTGTGTGGTGACTCAGCTTCATGACTAAGATAACGTGGATCTAATTTCGGGGCCGCCAGCCTCATCTGGAACCTGATTAGGGCGATGCACCTCCGTTGCCTGATCACATTGATTTATCTTGTTTCTGTGAGACTATAACTGGTACAGGATGTTGTTGTTGTCGAATAGGACGACTTTTTTCCGTGCGTTAATTTGGTCCCATGGGATTATACTTTGACTGATTGTAAAAAAACAAAAATGTCTGTTGCTGTGTGCTGTGAATTTCTTTTTGGGGGCAATACTGAGTTAGCAGCGTGTTCTGTTACAAAATGAAGAACAGTGCAACAGATTTTTGAGCAAGCCACTCCTCAGGGGAAAAAAGCGATTGAAGAGTTTGTAATCCCTGTTCTGTGTCATTCTTGTTTTGGTTGCAGGGCACTCTAAAGATCAGCCTCCCCTACAGCCCCACCAAAACACTATCGGTCAAGTCCATCCTAAGGTGAGAAGTGCAGCCTGGAGCTCAGAGCAGACGCAGTTCATTCACTCTTTAGGACACACGTGTGAGAATTAATATTGTTGCTGCTGCAGAGGCATAAATACAGTGCATACTGTGTCTGAACAAAAAGACCATTCAGAGCTTCAAAATCTATATTTTATGTCCATCTAACACACACACACACACACACACACACACACACACACACACACACACACACGCAAACACACACACAAAAAAGATATATCATTGTACCGAATATGGAAATCAAGTTATACTTTATTATAAAGTGTTGAATATACTATTTTGTTAGCTATGGTCTCAAAATATGCTTACATTTATCCAACAGTAAATATTCTTATGAGGCCAATATCGTGTTCGCCCACACAACACTTTGTCGAGTACAAGTGCTAGAAAAAAGAATTGGTCGTGCTTTTGTGGCTTACTGCTTCATCGGTTAAAAAAATAATGAATACACATCTCCACTGCAGTCTTTAGGATGATGTTACTTAAACGTAAAAAGTCTTCAATATATATGAACAGATGTAACAGCAATTATAAGGCCTCTGTACTTTAGATTGAAGAAAAAAAACTATTTCTGCGTAACTGTGAGGAACTGAAATATAATTAAGGTTTGTCTGGGCTGCTGTAAGCAATTGTTATCATTGTTGATCAATATAGTATATACATCCTATTTTCCTCATTAATGGTTGAATTATTTTGTCCAGAAATGTTTTCAAAATAGTGGAATATTCCCATTGTAGTTTTCTATGTTTTCATATTTATAGTGCTTGTTATTTTAAAGGAGTGATATCACATAGTCATTCATATCTTCAACATTGTGTTTCCAGTAGCATATTTTGTGAATTGACTTAGTAACTGTATATATCGAGATGCATGAGAGAATAGATTGTAAAATCCTCGGGCTGAGCAGCAGAGTACAAGTAGTACAAGCAGGAAGAGAATTCCCCTGTATCGGATCTCACTCATTTTTCTCTGTGATATCCCTTTGGGCTATTTGTCTTCCATTGATCGGCCTTTCTCATTTTTTTTTTCATTTTTACTTCCTCCACTCCCCCCCTTTCCCCCCTTCCTTTATCTGTGTTCTCTCAGTGCGATGAACATGGACAGGTTTGAGAAAGGCCCCAGGGAGATCCTCAACCCGGAGATTCAGAAGGTGAGAGCAGCCTGCTAGCTCTTAATGAAATGTAGCAGCGCTCCATTTCAGGGCCAGGCCGTGATCAGTAGAACCTAAACTGTAACATATCCTCAGACTGTGCCTGTCTGTCTGTCTGCCTGTCTGTCCGTCCGTCCGTCTGTCCGTCTATCTATCTATCTATCTATCTATCTATCTATCTATCTATCTATCTATCTATCTATCTATCTATCTATCTATCTATCTATCTATCTATCTATCTATCTATCTATCTATCTATCTATCTATCTATCTATCTATCTATCTATCTATCTATCTATCTATCTATCTATCTATCTGTCTGTCTGTCTGTCTGTCTGTCTGTCTGTCTGTCTGTCTGTCTGTCTGTCTGTCTGTCTGTCTGTATGCCTGTCTGTCTGTATGCCTGTCTGTCTGTCTCTGCAGTGCTGGTCAGTGAGAATGATAATTGTTATGTCCCTTTTTCCTCAGGATCTGCTGGTGTTGGAGGAACAAGAGGTACGGATGACACTGTTACAGTCGAGCTTATTCATTGATTCGGTTTTTAAAAGAGATTTTTTTAATTTTTTCAAGTTTAGAGACTACTCTTTTCATCATTTTTGGTTTTCCTATATTTTTTTCGATTATTTTTTTTCTCACACATCTCACCAACACCCACATATTAGAACAGATATCAACTTGTTTGATTCTTTATTAAAACTCTATCTGAGAAATGATCTTCTATATATGCTGTATTAAAAGAAAGCAATATTTGATATTGTCTTACATATTACATGCAAAAGGTTATTAAATCTATCTTGAAGTAATTGTGTGCCACGTTTGTTCATTTTGATGTACTTTTTATGTCATTTTACATGCATGCTAATCATCCTGTCTTCAATAGCAGACATTATATAAATATAAAAAAATATTAAAAGCATGAATTGTAAATTGTTTCATAATTGTATCCAACTTTTTTTCTCTCTTTTTTGCAGGGTTCTGTCAACTTCAAATTTGGCGTCCTGTTTGCCAAAGACGGACAGCTGACAGATGACGAGATGTTTAGCAACGGTAAACACCTCTGTTCTCAAATACCATTGTCTGTTTGTTCAATATCAAGCAAGCAGCAGCCAGTTAGTTTAGCATTAGTTGAATATGACTAAATCCACCTACCAGCACCTCTATGGAAAAGCTAACAGGCTGCTGGTATTGGCACCAGAATTGGTGTACAAGTCTGAGGCGCCTTTTCATATAACTCAAAGCATAAAAGCGAATAATTGTATTTTCCAAAATGTCAAACAATCTTTGCATCAAAAGCTTTAAGGACTGTAACTGACATAATTAAAAATAGATAAATAAGTTCATAAATGATACAATGAATAGATCAATTAATACGTCATTAAATATGTCAAAATAAAATAAAACTTTGCCTTTTATAATTGCCTAAATGTCAAATGATGTCGCTTTTGTCATTCATTAATGTCTACATTTATTCCAATGTTTTTTTTTTGTTTTTTTGTATTTAATGGCATATTAATAGTTTTTGTTGAATCATTTATTTATTTATTAATTAATTTGAATAATGTCAGTTATGGTCCTCCCTATAAAACAGCTGGTAGAACAATACAATATGTCTTCTAAGTCAAAGGTGTGTGTGTGTGTGTTTGTTTCAGAGACGGGGAGTGAGAGCTTCGATAAGTTTCTCACTCTGCTGGGTGATTCCATTACGCTGCAGGGATGGGCCGGTTACCGCGGAGGGCTAGACACCAAGAGTAAGAGCACTCACGTCTGCTGAATCCCATTACTTTAACTTCATCTTAAAGTAAAGGCCTTTTGAATATGAGCCAAATGTTTCTCTTCTGTCTTCCCCCTGTCTGCTTTAACCTGCAGATGACACTACAGGAATGAAGTCCATCTACACAGTGTATCAGGGCCATGAGCTCATGTTCCACGTGTCCACCATGTTACCCTACTCTAAAGAGAACAAACAGCAGGTGGGTGTCTTTATGTGTGGCTGTGCATTTTCGTCTTCTTTGAAATTGTATCTATTTTTTTTTGTTTTGTTTTTTGTTTTGTTGTGTTTTTGGCCACGTTAGACGGATGGCAATACCACTATGGCCCAGTATCTTCTACTAATAGATAGATTGAAATTAAATTTGGTTCAAACATTCATGACCTCCAGAGGATAAATCTTACTGGATACTGATTCCTCTTGCACCACCAGCAGCTCAAATGTTTCATACATTCAGTGAAATTGATATCTATTGTATTGACACAATCTTTTGTACAGATCCTTCATGGCCCCCATGATGAATCATGTAACAGACACGGAAACATGATAAAAGTCGCCATATGATTTAAACGTGATACACATAGCCAGTGGCCTCACGTTGTGTCGGACTTGCAAAACTAATATTTTTCCCCTTAGTTATTGTTTGCATACTTAATCATTTTTCTGAGGATAAAAGTAATCCTAACCTTCAACTCTTACCACCAACTCTACCTGAAGATGTAAATCCTCCGGTGTTACCATACACTTAACTTTAATTGTACATTAGTTACAGGTCTTCATCTCTGTCATTTAGCAGAGAAAATATTAAAATATGCCAACAGTTTACAGTTCTTTGATAAGAACTCATTACAATGGCAACCGACCAGGAAAGTGTGCTCACTTTAGGATGAAAGGAGGTTATTGCCTTTCTCAAGATCTCCATATTGTAATGCCAATACTGGTGACAATGATTTAAAAGCTGTTCCTTGGCAGATCTGAAACATAATTGGATTTCTTCTTAAGATAAAAAATAAAAAATATATATTCTGGTCGTCAATAATAGGGAACAGTATGTGCTTGTACCTTATGAGATTGGCTGTCGCTCGTTTCCCATCCATCTGGGTGACAAGAAAAGCAGTTATATGAACAAATATGGTTATATCATACACCTGAGCAACAGTCTTGCAATTTAAAGTCAGTTGGGCGTAATTGGTGAAGTTGTGGAGTTATTTTCCCCCAAAGGTGAAAAAGCATCCTTGCAATTCCGTATTGACAATGTGTATAGTCTTACTTGTGGTGTGGTTAATAAAGTTTTCAACAAGTGGTAATGCTAGAAGAACTGCGGATTAAAATCAAAAGGGTGTATCGTCTTTGTAACGTGATTGTGCAAGGGTAACGACATAGCAGTATGTCTGAAATTGGCTTGACCAGTTTTACATTTTTGTGCAGTGTATTGTTATTTACTGTAATACACATATTAACTTAATGGATTTGTGCGTGGGCCGTTTGAGGATTGCTGACTCCACTGAGGACAATGATTTTCTTCAGCAAATTTCATGTGAAAGCCTTTTTCATTAACTTTGTGTTGGGTAGATGTGGTAAATGTTGACTTGACTTAAGGTATTTTTCTCTCAACTCAAACGAGCAAGAAATATTAAATCTCCATTGACGAGGTGAAGACGGCTGGCAAAGACAATTAATTAAGAAAAGAAAGCAAAAACTAGAGATGAAGCAATGAGCAGGTGAGAAGTTGTTTTGGTTCAGTCGATGTGCTTGATGTTTCTGCCTGTGAAGTTTGGTGATCAAAGTGTTTAATTGATCAGCGCTTCTCACAGTGTTTATGTTGTCGAGAGCTCGGAAAAGGTTTGCTGTTAGAATCACACCCTATTCTACAGTACAATGCAGCCTTATTCAGTACCTCATTAACAGTGTGATGCAGACTTATCAACTCTAAAGCTGCTATTATTTATAATTGTATGTACACAGGGGTTGAAATGGTGAAATAATGATGAAGATCCAGACAACAAGACTTACCTGATAATTGTCAATTTTATTAATTTTTTCAGCATCAAAGGAATCCAGTGATAGCGGACTGTAAAGCACTTTGTAAAAATGTACTCGGCACACTTTTAATAATACGACTTAGCCTAAATGAAACCAATAAAGTCTAAAAACAGGGCTGCAGTTGCTATAGTCACTAAATCGATGTCAACAATACATGAATCATAGGCTACTGAGGTTAGGTTGCAGGTGTTTTTTTTTCACATTTTGTGTCTTTTTGGTTCCGTCCTTTTAAACAGGTGGAGAGAAAGCGACACATCGGAAACGACATTGTTACCATAGTATTCCAGGAAGGGGATGACGCATCGTCGTCCTTCAAACCGTCTATGATCCGATCGCACTTCACCCGTATCCTTCACATGGACAATGACTGTCAGAGAAAAAAATGAAGTGGCAATCAGCGAACTGAGCCACGTTCAGAGGAGCTTCGGGCTATTCGGCAAACTGAGGGATAACATGGATTGCTGTTGTGTTGTTGTGTCTCCTGTATAATCAGTTCTCTTCCTTTACTTCACCACCCAGATATTTTTGCATTAGTTAGGTATAATAGCCAGAATGACAGTTACAGGTGAGTGCTTGACTGTGTTACCTTTGACTTTGCTGTGATGTGTTTTGATATTGTTTTTTTAAAAGAGCAGTTTATTTGAATTGACCATACTGTTTGATGTGCTTTGCATCCATTGTAAGTGTAAAAGGGATGCTAAATATCTGGCTCTTTGTCACAGGTTGAAGATATTCTCAGAGGAGAGTGTTCCACTGTTCGGACCCCCTCTCCCATCTCCGCCTGTATTTACTGATCACCAAGAATTCAGGGACTTTTTATTAGTCAAATGTAAGAACAGAAAAAAATGCCTTAGAATAGAGAACAACAAATGAGTTCACACTGTCCATATATGTCTTATCCGGCCTTGCTTTAATCTCCTGCAGTAATCAATGGAGAGAAAGCCACACTGGAGACGCCAACGTTTGCCCAGAAGCGTCAGCGGACCCTTGACATGTTGATCCGCTCGCTCTACCAAGACCTCATGCCTGACCTGCACAAGGTAAAAGCCCCCGTTCTGACCCACCAGTCTAGTGTTAAAGGTGGAGTCAGCCATTTCCGGAGATTGCTTGTCAAAATGATTTTTTGTCAAAGTCTGTGAATATCTCCTCAGGATCCTCACAGCTACCTGGCTGTCCCTACTGTGTGTGTGCTGAAAAATAATCTTGTATAAAAACACTACCTAGGCTCTGTAAACCAGTACGTTGCTAGCAATGGTGGACTACTCTGTTTACATACCAGTTGACAGAGCATAGGCTGTGTATTGACACCAGGTTTCTTTTCAGTTCACACACAGTACTGACAGGTAGCGGATTGTGAGGGGATATTCACTGATTTTGACAACAAGCGCATTCTCCAGAATCACTGACTGCACCTTTAAGAGACTGGGTTATGTGTATTCTTGGATGGATCTACTTTTTGGCCATCCAAGTCGCCTGAGCCACTGGCAGTGACTGTAGCCACTGCTGAGCTTTGTTCTGCTATATTCCACTGCAGCCCCTCGGTCTCTCTCCCTCTGCATACTGCACCACACACACTGGATACTACTGCAATGCTGACTTTCTCAGCGGGGCTCTCTCTCTGCACACATCACTTTACTTCTTATTTCTTTAGTTTTTTATTCCCTCCCTCCTTTCACTGTTTGCTCCTAACACGGCTTAGTCTGCGCTGTCTTTCACTGCTGCTCTTTCGCCCCCCCTGCCAGGGTCATTCTCTAAGACCCCTTTCTGCTTTCTTTTTCCCTGTGTGTGTGTGTGTGTGTGTGTGTGTGTGTGTCACCATTCCGTGGTTGTCGGTGTTCCATGTTTAGGTTCCTTTTTCTCCCCAGAACATGTTAAACCGGCGGTCCTTCAGCGACGTGCTGCCGGAGTCTCCCAAGTCGGCACGCAAGAAGGAGGAGGCACGGCAGGCAGAATTTGTCAGAATAGGGCAGGTAACCAAGTGAAGAACACGCACGCACACACACAACACACACACACACACACACACACACACACACACACACACACACACACAGCCTCAAATTCTGTGTTACCAGCCAACCAGAGCTCTGCAGTAAGAAGGCAGAAACACACACACACACGCACACACGCACGCACACACACACACACACAGAAACCAGGTTAAAACCCAGACAAAAGCGGCGTTCACACTTACTACGGGCCTGGACAAACACACCTTATCACCTAAGAAACCCAGTCATATGCACATATAAACACAGGCCATCTTTATTGGTATATTTGAATATAATATAGCACCTACCATTACGCTAATTTCGCAACAGTCGGGAATATAAACGTATACATCTATGTGCTTAAACCCTGCAATTTCAAATTGTAGGGTTTTGTGTAATTGTTTTGTGCACAAATGCAGTTTTTTAAAAAGTTTAACTGAAGCTCATGCAAGGCTTGAGCCATTTTTATTAGTCTGATTTATGGGTATATTCCCAAGAATTTCACTACTGCAGTTCAACAAGAAATCGCTGAAATACAGAGAGAAACTTACAGTATGCTGTAAAAGACTGTAACTTTGAAAGATGCCCACTTCATTTGTCTCCCTCAAACTACTCAAGACTCATTAACTTCAGCTCGGAGAGTTCTGTGACAGATCTGAGGTCACTGTTAGAAGTATAGATGAATAAATTATGTTCAAGTTCAAGCAGACTGTCGGAGTTCCACGCAGAAGTATTTCAAATTTTAGAAAAAGGAGAAGGGTGCGCTTCTCTTCTCTCTTCACAAAATTCCAGTTGCATGGAGGGTGGGAATAAAACACAGACAATGTTGAACATTTTTACCGTGTTTTTTTTCTGTAATAATGGTTGTATCTACATGTGCATCAGTTCAAGTTGAAGTACTGATTCATTAGGTTTTTAAACCTTATAAATGCCGAATGCAGCGCCCTTTTTTTAATAGCCTTTAGAAGTAGGTCCAGGTTTTCATTTCATACTGCATACTGCCTCAACAACAGCAGTAGGGCAGGGCAGCTTGTTTGTAGCCTGAGACCTAAAGGAAGGGAATTGTTGCTTTGAGCGCATGGTAATAATTGACGCCGACTCAGATAACATGCAGGTAGGTGTAAAAACAGGCATCAGTTACATATTACAGGCGTATAAGGTGAATAAGCCATCATGCACATACATTTCATAATTTATTAATAGTACTGTAGGCCTTCTGGGTCTGGTGTTAAATGTCCAATATGTACAGGTAATTCCTGCTAAAATGGCAGAGAATGTATTTTCTAGATGTTAAAGTGCATTATATATGATACTGGTTTTGATCAGCTCCTGTGTTGTGAGATTTATAAACACGTTTCTACCTGCACGGATTGTTCAGTGTTAAAACAATAAAATTATGAGCCAAATATGTATATATATTTGTCTTGTAAGTCCTGACAGACAGTCGAGTGAACTGGACACCTCTTTTCAGTCAGGGTCAGGATGGATTAATGATATAGAATAGCGGTCTGCGAGCCGCAGTCCAGTAGCCATTACTGGGGCTGATGCAATCATCATTACACCTCTGCTCTGGGTGCTGCTGACGTAACTGATATTAGACAGGAACAAAGAAGAAAAGAAAAGTGTGTGTATAGAAGTGTCTGTGGTGCCGAAACCTAGACGACCTGTTGCATTGTGGGAATAATTAGTTTGGGTTGTGACATAACACATTATGTCATTAGGACACATGCGCGGCCTAATGTGACGTAATGTACCTTTAACTGAAGTAGATGTGTTTTGATTGTGTCGATAATCACCCATAGGCCAAAGTGTATGTGAATGAGGCAGACAAATTCAAAATGAATACAATGAATCAGAAAGTGTTCTTAATAGTCCTTTCACCCTCACAAACCAAATAAGAGAAGAAGAAAAAATAAGAACGTTTAAAAACATTTACTTTGTACACCACTTCAATATGGCTACAAAAAAATAGGTTTTGTTTGCATGAAGTAGCTTGTATAATACTTTTTCTAATCTTGGTTTGTATTACACTACTGATCAGTACAAGCTGAGACTGCTTCACCAATGTCAACATTTGCGTCATCCATGCCTCCATCATCACTTCTCTAAGTTACTGAAACTATTTGACTTGTGCTATCACTCTAAGTAACTCTCAGGGCCCTAAACAGGTGCCACATCTACAGACTGTGTTACCTGTCATCTTAAAATAGGATTCCGGCATTTTACTTATTCGTTATAAAACTTATGATCCACCTCATGGCTCTGTTTCCATATTGTTTTAAATCATAGAGGCCAGAATACGGACTGTGAGCAAGGCTACTGTATTCATTATTCAGTCAACAATGAAAATAAACACTCAGACGACTGTGATGTCTTGTAAGATTTATATAACAGGCTGCTATAGGTAGAACGTAAAAGCACAATCATCTCTCGTTTCCTTCACTAAGCCTTTGTTATTCTACGTGTTCCTCTTTGTATTTCTCTTGTTTCTGTCGCTCTCTACTCATAAACACAAAGCCGAGGCGTCAACTCATTGTGCTGTAAAGCGTGAAAACAAAGGAACGGAGACGTGTCGAGCCATTGATTATCCGGTTTTGTAAAGACAAGCCGTTTGTCCTCAACTAAACCGACTCTCTGTACTTTTGCTTGTTGTGCGATGCACCTTATAAACAAAGGATTTCATGTTGTCATGGATGCCTGAGATGTCAGACTATGCCTATTTTTATTTTTTATTTTTTTCACGGATGGTAGAGTGCACTGCCCTGCCACGCTGTCGGTTGGTATTGATTTCATTATCTCCAGATTGCCTGTTTATGCAGATATGTAAATAGAAATGTCCGACAGTGCAGCTTGGTTTTGGAAATTGTCAATCTAAACAGGTGGTCGCTGCTTGAACAGTAGTACAAACTGTATTCTATTTGCATATCATTGCAATCACACCTTTTATTTCATGTATTATGATGCTTTTATTTTACTCCTTTATCACATGCAGGGTTCGTGCTATACATACGTTGTCTAGACATTGTTTAAATATCAATCAAGTTCATTTGGTGGCAGTGATGCAAAGTAGCTAAAACTGCATTCTCATTAAAAAAATGTACTTCAGTGGCTACATGCTTGAGTTACAAGTATTTTTTGTTCCCAAGTTATGCCACTTTGTACTTCAAATCCACTACATTTCAGAGGGAAATATTCAAATGTTTAATTCACTATACATTGTCTTATTCTTAGGCTCTGAAGCTGAAGACCATTGTAAGAGGTGATGCCCCGACCAGCCTTGTTACTACGGGACTGTGCAGAAAAGAGGTGAGAGCACCACTTTGAGACAGCCGTCATCTGCATCTCCAATCCATTTAATTTCATGTTTTACGGAACTCAAAAATGTGTAGCCCAACGGAGTATTCATCCAACAAACATTCTTGATAATTATCCTGTATGAATAACTTGAGTATAACACCGTTTCTCTCCTTTTATTTTTATCTCTGCCAAAGCAAGTGGATGTTAATTCCTATATCCGTGTGTGTGTGTGTGTGTGTGTGTGTGTGTGTGTTTGTATTTTGCATGTGTGCTGCAGCCATGGGAGTCCCAGTCGTTCTGCAGTACATTCCCTTACGAGATTGTGTGTGCTGACTCCTGGGGTCAGTCCCTGTTGCTGGCCACCGACGCAGCGGGGGTCATGCTGCTGGATGGTGAGGGTCATCCCTAATCCATACCTCCCCATGTCCTATCAAACTAAAGCCACTCATCCATAGCCATTCAATAACAGGCTCGGCACTACGGCCAAGCCTAACAGCTAATGTAATTCGTAACGCTAACGTAATGATGCTAATGATGTTGTCCACTGTTTCAGGCCCTGATCCGGCTGTGCCAAACGCTGGTGAGTGAACCATCTGTTTGTTGTGTGTGTGATTTTTTTGGAGTGGATGAGGCTGGCAGTGGTCTCTCCTGGGGAAAAAAAGGTGGAGTCAGGGATTCTTGAGTTCAGAATCATTTTTTTTTTGTCAAAATCAGAGAGTCTTCATGATGAACACACAGGCTAGGCTCTGTCAACTGGTATGGAAAGAAAGGGTATGTAAACAAAGGGGGCCCACCGTAGCTAGCAACATGCCTGTTTACAGAGCCCAGGCTGTGTATTAACACTGGATTTTTCTTCACATTCTCCGGAATTGCTGACTCCACTTTAAACAAAAGAAAGAAAAAATATGGATCAAATCCTTCAACTTTCAACCTCAGTTGTGGTGCATCTTTTTCAGAGTTTTTATGGCGACATGTGTGCTGTGTTTTCAGAGACGCAGGCCCTGCCCCCGGTGCACGTGTTTGACAAGACCATGGTGGTGAAGCAGATGCACGTTCTCGAGCCTCAGGACCTGCTCATCACCAGGGCTGACAAAGGTAGACCCCCACGGGAAGACCAGGATACTTGCTTCACACTCCCGCACATCTGACACAGCTTCCCCTAGAAAACACCTTCTGTCGTCCTCTCATTCATTCCCTTTTTGTAGCAGAACAGTATTTACAGTACATTATTCTTTCTCATTATTCCCATCCCTCCCTCTTATTTCACCTTGTGTCAACCCTCTCTCCGCGCCGCTGAGTGCATACTTACCCTTTCCACCTCCACTGGCCCCGGCGAACACATTGATCTCTGGCTGTGTTCTAAGGAAGCTGACCTATAGAGAACCGATCCCTGATTGTGTGCGTGTGTGTGTGTGTGTGTGTGTGTGTGTGTGTGTGTGTGTGTGTGTGTGTGTGTGTGTGTGTGTGTGTGTGTGTGTGCGTGTGTGTGTGTGTGTGTGTGTGTGTGCGCATGTGTGTGTGCGTGTGTGAGTGTGCGCATGTGTGTGTGTGTGTGTGTGTGTGCGTGTGTGTGTGTGTGCGTGTGTGTGTGCGTGTGTGTGTGTGTGCGTGTGTGTGTGTGTTATCATGCGTCCTTGGTTACGTGAGTGTGTGTGAGAGACAGCGTGTGTCTGTTTATGCTGCAGGGCTAGATTGACCGTAGAGTGGAGTGGGCTGTAAAAAAAAAAAAGGTCTGACAGACATGCAGACAAACATAGATGAAAAGAAACACACAGACCTACAGGCATAAAACCTCAAATAACATATATAGAAGAAGTCAATGTGTACAAACAAACAGATGTAAAACTCATCTGGTGTTGGATTCAACTAGCACAGCGTGTAATTAATTACCCTGCGGATGATTAGCTAACCCTAATATTGACAAACTGGGTTGACTGGGTTTTAATAGTGATTACGGATGGCAGGGCAAACATTTGTCACTAACCAGTCTGTGTGTGGGCTTTGATAAAGCTTCTGAGAGAGCATGAGTCGTAGAAAAAAAAGCTTTCTAGTAATCCTCCCGCTGTGCCATGACCATTGTCTGGCCGACAAATACATTTAACCTTCATGCAGAAACAGAAATGCCCTTTTTGTCTTTTTGTGTTTCTAGGGAAGGACGCTCGGCTCTATGTGTTCAGGCTGGGCGCGCTGAAGAAGGGCCTGGAAGAGAAGCAGCTTGTCAGGGGCAAGTGCGACTGCCGGGAGAATAAACTGGAGAAAACTAAAGGTAGGAATCTACAGCATATGGTATATGAATCCCCACCATGAACAAAAAAAACATGCATTGTCATCTGGATGAATTAGCTTTGATTCAGCTCAATTAAGAATGTAAAGCTAATAGTGCATAACTTCTGTCTCCCCCATGAGGATTTCTGAGTAATTACAACAACACTGAATGGCATGGATTTTATACCTTCAGCTGTACGTCCAGGTTTTGTCTTAGCAGCAGAATCAACAACTGAAACATTTATTGGGCGCTTCTTGGGATTTTCCTGAGCTCCTGCGCCAGTGACAGGGTTCATCACCAGTTTTTAAACGTTGCCATACTGAGAAATACAGAGAGTTTTGTGGAGCTGATCAACTTCATGTCAACTCAGTTGTCCATGGCGTGAATGTTTTTCTATTAAAAAGTTGCGAACTATAGCTTTAAAGGAAAGCTTCACAAAAGCAACTGTCGGGCCCACATGTTCATTCAAAACCTTCAAATGTGGCTTAGTTTCATCATTCCTCCTCTTAATGTAAAGATCCTTTCATGTTGCGCTTGCAGTCTTATTGATGGGAAACAAAATCCTCCTCATTGAAGTGTATCTGACGCTAACATGCGGCGTCAGCAGTCTGAGTTAGAAACATCGTCTAGTGAAACCAAAAGGAAACAATAAAGAGAAAACAGAAGGACATTTTGAGCTTTGATTCAAAATGTAAGGCTAACTGGAAAAAGGAGCAGATAAAGTTAAATAATGGCAGCTTTGGTAGAAAGATTACCTATACAGCTAGCCTTTTAAGTTTGACACTAAACACAATTAATTCTATTTGATATGATGGATTGATGTTGCTGACAGAAAGTTCAATCAGCCTAAAGCACGATACGGTGACTTTTTGACCCACTGCTGGTGTCATGCCAGCTGGATGCATTGATCCACGGGAATGGTGCCAGGGAACAACACCTACAGCGTAACACATGTCCCATCTACTGTTTGTCCAATCCCCACCCCCCCACCCCACCACACACACACACACACACACACACTCCTCACCCCTTTGTCCAGGCTGTCATCTGTACTCCATCAACACCCACCATGGCTCGGAGCTGAGGATAGTAGCAGCCATCAGGAACAAACTCCTCCTCATCACCAGGAAACATCCGCGCTTCGAAGGCGTCAACGCGGTCGCAATGGGAGCAGACTCACCGGTGGAGGAGTTTCAGTACATACGGGTACAACCAGCTCTTGAATAATTAACAAAAATAAATGAATGAATACAGATGATATAGTTTCAAATCCCTTTTTAACTCTAACCCCTTAAAACAAGATATCAGAGTTCTCAATGTTTTCTCCCTACACATATTTAAAAGACAGTAAGTTATTTGGCCCAATGATTTGACCCTCTTACCAACATGGTCAACAGCTGGAGCAATGAGGCAATGAAGGTGGCATTAAACATATATTAATTTCTCAAAATGTGTGATAAAAAATTGCAGTACTTTTGAGCCAGGATTATGTAGGTCAAATCTCCCAATATCCATGGCAAATAAACCTAGAAAAAAAAGACACCTTATAATGCCTCATGATTTCAGAATTTGCCTGAGAATATTGATATTTCTTTCAACGTTTTATTCAGCAGCAAAGTCATCCAGTGATAGTTATCTTACCATCCATGGGTACCCTGCAAAAAGGAACTGCTATTAGCTAATTCGGCAATCTTTTAATCAATTTCTTTCTTTTTTGATTACAGGCTGTAAATTGCATTACTCACTTAACCTATAGCATAGTCTCTATACAAACATATACATATAAAAAACCTTATTCACATTGTCCCCCAAAAGCATTATGGGAACAGTACTTTAAAGCATGAATATATCTATCCAATAGAAATAAGAAATCCAAAAGTAATAGTGTAATAAGGAATGAAAAATGGGGTTGAGGTGACTTTGAGAACCTCTGTCCTAAAATGACCAGGATATAACACTGACAGACAGATAGGTCTATTAAAGTAATTAAGCTTATTGAGGTCATGGTGTCCCCTTCCCGCTCCGCCCATCAGGAGATCTGTCTGTGTGACCCGCCGGTGGTGATGGCGCTAGTGGATGGGCCGACGGGGGAGAACGACAATATGATCTGCGTGGCCTACAAACACCAGTTTGACCTGATCAATGAGAGCACCGGAGACGCCTACAGACTACACCATGTAGAGGCCAACAGGGTGAGGCAGGCACACACACACACACACACACACAGACACTTATTGACATAATGCATCCCCAATCCATTACCCTAACCTTAGCCATCAACACTAAATTCCTAACCCCAACCTACACTGACCCTAACCAAAGTCATAATCATACTTGAACCTTAAAACCAAGTATTAACCTTCAAAAAGGTTAAACATTTCCTCAATCCGATGGTTAAAGGCTAAAACTGGTCCCCACAAAAGATACCTTTACGAGTACACACACACTCACAAATACATGGAAAAACCCTTTTCGTTTTTTTTCTTCTTTCTGCATTCACGTGATGTTTGCGGAAGTTCTGCAGAACTGAGACCTTCAGTTGTTCCATACAGTCTCTTTATTTACCTGCTGATTACCAGGCTTGGGCGAATCAACACGTTGTCGTTTTGTGGCCGCCAGCTGGTGAGCAGAAGGAGGAGAACTGAATAGGCTGCAGTGAAAGAGTAGGCTGGAGGACAAACAGCTGCTCTAATTTAACCATATTAGTCGGCGTTAACCGTTTCTCCTTTGAAAATTTGTAAATACGTAACACACTGTTGTAGAAATACATCTTTTATATTACCTGGGTTGGTAGTTACTCAGTACTAGAGGGTATGTGTGATGGCATTATTTGTTAAAAAAAAAGTCTCTCATCACTGTTATTGTTAAAAAGATTCCACTAAACTGCCTCGTCTCTGCCTGCAGGTAAACTTTGTAGCAGCCATCGATGTGTATGAAGACGGGGAGGCTGGTCTGCTGTTGTGCTTCAACTGTGAGTCCTCTTTTAACTCTGAAAGCTTCAGATGTTATTTTGATTCAGGTCTCTGCTGTCAGAGCTGAGCCTTAAAGCTCCCATATTATACACTTTTCGGTTCTATTATACACCATATTATATGGTCTTAGTGGTCCCTAATACGTTTTTCTTTAATTGTTTGCTGAAAAAAACTTTCAGATAATTTATTGTACTATGCTGATGTTCAGCTAATCTCACAATGGCCTATTTTTTAAAAAAGAGCTGCAGCTCCCCTCGTAAATAGACAATCTTTGAGCTCCCCCCGCCCCCTGTCCGGAAGCGAAGCCAGATACGCCTCGCCCTCTGTCTGTCAGGGCCGTGGACCAATAAGAAATAGGGGTGTGGGCTGCACAGTGGAAGCTTCTGGCTTTCCAGTTTGTGAGGTCAGAAAAGGGGAGAATTCTGACTGGAGTATATTGGGTGGGGGAGGGGTGGTGGTTTCAGAAAGGGGGAGAGTGAGAAAAGGAGAGTGTTATTTTTTTAAATACTTTGGCAGTCTCTAGGCACACCGTGGACCCATGGATATGTTAGAACACATTTAAAAAGTGCATTTAGCATAATATGGGACCTTTAACGGTTTTACTCTGCCAGTACTGCACCTTTCTGGAATAAAAATCACGCCACAGACCGCCTCAGAATATTAACAGTCAGGGATGAATTATGAAGATGCTGCCACCTACTTCATCACTGTGTCCACTTTTATGATGTCTTGGTAATAGGAAAAATGGCTCTCCAATTTATTTGACTTATACTAAAATCCTATCGTGGTCCTTCTTTCATAAACAAGTAAGTAAATCATTTCATTTGAGCGTTTTGAACCCCTGTCGTGTTGTGTCTTTTACAGATAGTTGTTACTACAAGAAGGTTTGTCCGTTTAATGGCTCCACGCCCATGATCCAATCCAACACCTCCGACTTCCACTTCAGCTGGAACCAGATGCCCAATGCTATTGGTAGGTTACCACGGCAACCATGCTTTGGATCCACCCAGGCCCGAGTTGCTGCTGGCCCCGGCCAGAGCTTCCCGTCGCCATGGAAACACCATGTGTAGCCATAAGCATCCAATTGGCCAATGTGATTATTTGTGTGTGTTTGTTATTTTTTTCTGTGTGTTTGTATTCGCACGCACACATAAATATGTAAGGTGATGAAACACACACAAAAAGCACACACACACAAAATTGACACTCAACCTGTAAACCGACTCTTTGGCTAACATACTGCTGCCCTACAATGTGTCCTACTTTAACACTCACACACATACACACACAAACACACACTTGTTTGAGGGTTTTACAGAATTGTATTTTACTTATCAACACTAGCTAGGTTTCCATCCAAATCTGGTGCAGATTTTAACTTCAACGAAATCAGCTAGAGAAAATTTTAATGAATGCACATTTCCACCAATGTGCAATTATTAGGAGTTGGTTGTGTTGAGATGAACTGCTAGTGGCAGCAGCCAGATGCCATTAAGGCAATATCACTGAAGAAAGGGGCTCCAAAAGATGACTTGATTAAAATAAATCTAGTAAGTCTTTAATAATGAAAAACAATACATGACTTTTTCCTTTTCTTTTTACGCCAACTTTTTCAACTTTTAACACATAAAACCTTTTTTGCATTATACTTTTCCTTTTTTTCTGGCATATCCACTCAGGTCTTTTTTTTATGTGCAAATGTAAAAATGGCATAAAATCATTTGGATAGAATCCCCCTCACTTTGTGCTGCAATTTGCTCTCACCTCTCACCCATATCACATCAAACATATGGGAGGACAGAGGAGGCGCCTAGAGCCTCTAGAATTGATGCTCAACCTGATTCCCATTTTTACAGCATATATTATCGTCTAATGATCGCATTTTTTTTTTAATGCCGTTCTGGCTGAAACTATTAACTGTATTGCATTGCGTCGCATTGTGGGATTTAGGGATATTTTTTTATTTGAGTCAATTCAAAAAGTTTTGTAATTTTTAGTTTCTAAATAGTCAAATAGTTATATTTTGGTGGACGGCATTTTCCCTGGTGAATCCTGTTGATCATGTGTTGTCTTTTCAGTTTGTGCGTTTCCCTACATCCTGGCCTTCACAACAGACTCCATCGAGATCAGACTGGTCGTCAATGGCAACCTAGTGTACACAGCAGTGGTCCCGGAGCTGCAGTTGGCTGCTTCACGGGTCAGTATGATCAACAGCTAACACAATATCAGATCAGGTTTAAGAAAATCACCTTCAACACACTTGGTTTCACCATAGCAAGATCTCTTGTAGCTTGTTGAGTGTTTTTAATTTTTTTGTCTTTTTACGCTCCACTTTTTTCTTGCCTTTCTTTCTCTTTTATTTATGTTTTACCTAATACTGTATTTTCTTGGCATTGTTCCAGTGGTTCCAGTGACTTTGTATTGATCTAATTTCCTCTCTATATGTCCTCCTTGTTTTTCATACCCACAGTCGGATATCTACTTTGTCTCCTCTGCTCCGGTGAGCTCAGCCTCCAACTGTAGTTCTAGAGACACCAGTTCCCAGAGTTCCCCACAGACGCCCACCGGCTACGAGATGCCCGTGTTTCCCTCACCGCTCGGCGATGGTAAGCACCCACACACACAGCATAAGGCACCCCAGGATGTTGATATTAGTGCGTCGCTATTAAATGTTTCCATATGTCAATGTTGCCTGCAGACCTGTTTGACTTTGGATGTGTGTGTGCGTGTGCGTGCGCGTGTGTGTGTGTGTGCGTGTGTGTGTGTGTGCGCGCGTGTGTGTGTGCTTAGCCTGGAGCTCCAGAGGCATTTACATAAACTAGTCTCAACGGAATGATTCATTGAAGCTCTTTCTTTGAGTTCTTTCTCTCTCTCTCAGTTGGATCGTTTTCTAGGGCAAGATATTTAATTGCATTCATCTCTCCCATCATTATTACCTCATTCATTCTCATTTTATAACAGTGACTTGATTTAGCCTTATGACAAATGTGAATATATCCTCATTTTTGGAGTTACTAAAAGTGACTGGGAAAGATCCAACATTTCAGAAAGTTGTATCTACTATACTTATATAACTGCAATGATAGTTTTAAATATATTAACTACAAATCTTGTTAACCTAAGTTTATAGCATGAATATAGATGTCAAATTAATCTCTAGCCATTTGCTTCCAATTATTTAAGTGCAACATGAAAATCATCTTGCAGCTTCAAACCCACAAAATCTTTGTTTCAAATCTCGAGGACTTATAGGTATATTTCTTATTATTATATTTTTTCTTTATATCATCTCATCTCATCTCATGTTAAAACTTCCAACAGGAACCTTTGTGTTGTTCATGTCAGCAATCCAGTCAAAAGAACCAAGAACTAAGAATGTGAATCTATATATGCTCTGTCTGCGAAACTCAGGCCAAACCTTTAAAAATTAAATGTCCGTTGTCCGACAAAAAAGTTGTTTAAAAAAATGATATAATTTATATTCTGTTAATTTCCTGAAACAGCTGGGGACTGCAGTTTTTAATTCAAACAGGTGTGTATTTGTGGAAGTTGAGGCGTAGATATTTAGTACTTTAGTGAGAATTTACAGCAGAAGGATGAGTAAGCGGGATTGACAAAAAATAACCAACAGCAGCTGTGTTGCAGGTAATGAAGTAATGTGTCAGCTAAAGCAACAGGTTGGTTCACTGGATGTGTTACTGATAGATTTTGGACAACAGTTGATTATCTACATCAGGCTTTGATCTGACAGACAATACTTTGTTCGTAAAAATATTGTATATCTCTAGACCAATCATTTAGAATATTGCTGTTGAGCAATCAACTCTCAGATTTTGGAGCGTCCTTGAACACACCCGTTTTTCAAAACAGTCATCCATAATACTTTAATGTAATGAAATCATGTCTTTGACAAAAATCCAGGCAACAAAATGTCTACTGTGATGTATTACGTGTCTCTTGCAAATTGAATTACTTGCAGTAGTTAAATGAATGGAGACGTAGGTTTGCGACATAGGTAAGACATTCAATCTAAAAATTCTTGTCAGTTATGTAAATGTATTGATCGTTTAATGGCTAAAACTTTCAAAAAGCATCGTTATGATCATTTAAATTCTTACAAAACCACAAATTACAGAAAGGGGAATAGACTAATCGCTTCCTACATACCCCCCATCACCACCAGCAGCACCACCATTCAAAGGACACCAAGTGTCCTCAGAGGCAGAGAATGCTTTTAAGGATGATTGAGGATCAATACGAGCCCTTCCCTCCCACAGGCTTTCACTGCCCATCTTTCATTGTGGACCTGACCATTTGTACTGTCCCGCCTCCCCCCTACACAGCTGACCTCTTCCAGATTGCTGCAACTGTCTGAAAATGGGGCACATTTGTCATGCACAGCTGTTGTTAGAGACGTACAGGATCGCCATTCAAAGCGAGACAACCAACTGATGGATCACGGCAATGTCTAACTTCCTGGTGGTTCATTTGACTATAGTTATAGCTCCACACACAGTCACCCACTGACGCATCCATGTTATTCTGATGGCTGCAGTAAAGGACAAGGGCTTGAGCAAAAATTAATAAAATGTAACAAAAAATGGTTGTTTGGCTAAACCGCTGTGCCATCAAGGTGGACTTTCTCTGTTGTCCTGATGGGTATTTACAGGTGACATTAAGGCTAACTGGGTAGGAAGGTATGGCTTACGCTGCCGCAATTAGCCGGGGATGGGCTTTATGCTTTTAGGCTGGTTCGGGTAATCATTTCTCTCAAAGGGATTCACATTTCTTGTCTGTTTTAGCTTGTTATGCATATGATTCTGCGTTGCGGGGGAATGGTACGCCTAACAGAGCACCTACTGTGTGTGTTTATGTGAGTGTGTGTGGGTTGTGTGGGTGTGTGTTTAAATACTGTATATATTTACAGTGTGTGCGATCCGTTTTGTGTAACCCTCTTCTTCATCCCTGGTTCAGATTCTATACGGATCCCCTATGGTACCAAGCTTTCCCTGTACATGTCTAAGGATGCCGAAGGTACTGCAGGATTCTCCCACAACTCGTCCTCAGTTCATTTGAAAAAATAAATAAAATAAAAAATAAATGCTCATAATGCTGCTGCCCCACTAACATGCACATGCTCCCAGAGTGTATCACCCTGTCTGCTCCCACAGCGGCATGTTGACTTGAACGTTGGTTGAATGTTAAGTGAACATTATGTCTTCCCCATCCCCCCTTTCTTGTCTTAACTAATTAAAGCATAAGTGCAAAGGAGAGAGTTAGAGAGAGAGAGAGAGAGAGAGAGAGAAAGAGAGAGAGAGAGAGAGTGAGTGAGTAGGGGAACAGGTTGAAAGAGGGTCAATTAAAAAAGTATAGATATCGTCAATCAAGGTGGAAGGTTTTAATATTACAGGACAGGTGGGGGGGGAGGGGGTGGAAGGAGTAGATGCAGAAAAGGTATGTGTGACTGCAAGAGAAAAAGAAAAAAGGGAGGGGTTGTGTATACGAGTGTATGAGGTTGAAGAGAGAGATGGAGAGGGGGAGAAAAAAAGGGAAAGAGGGAAGGAGAAGACACGTCTGCCGCAGCATGATTTACAGATTGCACTGCCGCCATGGAGACTTTTGTCAGCCCCTCTTCTTCGATCCAAAGTGGTAGTCCAAACAAGCGCTTTCCTCCACAACCACAATCTGTGAGGGTGAAGGTGGTAGTGGTAGTGGAGGGAGGGGGGATTATGGAGGGAGGAAGCTGAAGAAAGATGGGTAGGGGAGGGGGAAGAGTGGGAAAAGGTGGAAGGGGCGCTGACAAAAAATCCCATTCTCTTAACCGCCTGTGCGCCTGCCGTATCTGCTCCTCGGGGAGGGGGTTTTCATCTGATGTAATCGCATCAGTAATGTGAACAAGATGCTGTTACTGATGTGGATGTGAGCTGCCTGCCACTGCCTATACTTCCATCCACTTGGTTTTAAAACACAGTTCTCTGCTCCTGGAGATTTTTCAACTTCAAATAGTGCTGAAAAAATATCCGTAATACTAATATTTTAATTCATTTTGCCGGTGTGATGGAGTGTGACCCTTTCCCCCTGGTCCAGAAACGCATGTGGAATATATTGATCTCGGTGACTATATATTCTAAAGTAACTGCATGCCCTAGCCTTTTTCCTGCATTTTGGTTTATTGCCATTTATTTTGCTGTATGACATCGCACAGGTACAGGAGAGAGGATCTCTTAACAACACTAACACAGTGTTCCTGTCAGACTATCCCTACCTATCAGCCGTGACCCTCTTATTTTTCTCCTCGGCTCTTTTACTCACCTCTCACCCGCTGACATTTTCAGATGAGCCGGTCCTCTTTTTGTGTGTGCACAAGCCGTAGCTTCCGCATTAAATCAGTCCCCATCCATGTCACTACCAGCCTGCCTTTAGTAGTGGGGCAGAGTGTGGATGCTTAAACTGCAATACTGCCCCCCGATGGCACAGTAGGAGTACTGTAGGTTGGCACACGGCAGCTCTGCGAGCAGATTGGGCCATTTTATAAGACAAAAAAACTTTAATGTGTCCCAAACAGACCTAAAAGCACTTACAGTGTCTACTGAATAATAGATGGCCTGCTATAAATGGCTACAAGTGGACAGTTACTTTACATCACCTCTCTGTAGTATGGATGATTAATTTTAGGATCACACCCTGTTTCAGTAAATAGGACTATTAATCATTTATGAGTGTCTTCATTTGAATACGGAGGTTAGCCTCTGTTGTAAGAGCGTGTCAACTGTCTTATGAATTAGAATATGAGATTGTTTGAGATAGAGATTTGCATAGTCACGAAAAAAAATAAGTTTTGCATATTGTAGTATTAAATAGTAATTTACCATTTTTAGATTTATTTCTAACACTTTAAGCTGCAATTATTCGACCTAAATTGTGTTTTGAAAAATGCTTAAGATCCATATCAATAAGCACTTTAGCTCCCTTCTTTTTTTTTAACATCTGAAAGGAAATGATGTTGCAGTCTGCATCTGTTTGGAATACTTTCTCTATTGATGCATTCAAAGGCTCCTTTTGAATAGCCTCCATGAAATGATTTTTTTCGTATAATAGTGAAATCAGAAAAATGTAAGAGGGTCCCTGGATGCACCATAGGAATAGTCTGACATTTTGGAAAATATTCGCATTCACGTTCTTGACAGGGATTACATGAGAAGATTGATATTGTTCACTTGGTAGCTTAGCGTAACATAAAGAAGTAAGGTGAAAACCATAGTTTGTGCCACACATGTAAGCTATGAAAAAGTCACAGAGTTAAACAACTGTTTCCATGAAAGATAAACCCCTAATGATGTTTGACCCAGAAGGTAGTTTAACAATACATGTGATTAAAAAAAACATTCTATCCTCTGCATAGTAAAAAAAAGAAGAAAAAAAGCTAGCTGGTACTGTCGTTATGCTAAACTTAGCTAACCAGGCCTTATCTTCATTTTTGTTAACTTTATTTATATATCCTTCTACATATATTTAGTTATCCTATTTGTTCAAATGTAAATTATTTCTATATTAAATGAAATAGTCACTTCTACCAATGGTATTAATGTAAAAGAGTAATGTAATTTTGACAATAAATAAAATACAGTGACGATGACAAAATGTTCAGCGGCTGCTTGGACCAGAAAGATTGATAAGATTTGTCGTACATATTCTTTTTTATAGCTAATGAGTCAAAACCAGTTTCATACATTTCTCATTAACTGCCACACATTGCTCTCATGATGACATTTCCTCTTGTCACCTATGGCCTTCCGTCTGTCTGACTTTACCTTGCTGTTCTTTCCATCATACCTTCCATTTCTTTTCTCCCCAGGTGAAGCGACAGGTAAGCACATGTTCAAGATCCCGCTGTGTAACTTGGTGGGCCGCAGCATTGAAAGACCCCTCAAGTCGCCTCTGGTCAACAAGGTGCTGACGACGCCGGCCCCCACCATGGTGCCATCGAGTCCCCTCATCTCCGCCACACACTCGCTTTCCCTGTCCCGCATGGAGATCAAAGAGATAGCCAGCCGCACGAGGAACCAGCTGCTCGGTAAAACATTTATTTTTTTAATTAAAAAAACCTATGTAGTAGCTCATGCATTAAAAAAACTATCTAAAAAAACCTTTGTAGTAGTCACAAAAAAAAATGCATTTAAAATGTATGTAGTAAATGTGGTAGTTACTATGAAAGTATAGTAGGTAACGCATAACTATGTAGTAGTTACTAAAATATATATATATATTTATGTAACAGGTAATGCATAGCTATGTAGTTGTTACTAAAAAAAATTTAGGAGCCAGAATCATAGACCAATCGAAATCGAAAATGTGCATGCATATACAGAAGTCAATAACGGATAAAAGAACGGCTTGGACAATTTTCTTCCTGGCACCAAAAGAATAACAGCATTTATTTCTATACAATAAACCTAGTTTCATCATTAGTTTTTTTGTAAGACACTTAATGTGATGTTTGAAAGAGAGATTTACTTCTAGGAAAAAGCCCAGGTATTTTGCGACTCTCAATCACTTTATTATTTAGAGTAACAATCTGGTAGTCATCATATCAGTTGTTTTCTTACTTCTTGAAAAGCAGATCATTTTGGTTTTGTCAATATTTAGTACAAGTGTTAATCCATGAAGGTCCTAAATTGCACTTGCTAAGGATGAAGCAGAAATATACATTGTGGTGTCATCCGCATAAAAATTTAATTTTGTCTTCGTAACATTGCAACACAAATTGTTAATACAAACTGTGAATAAAATGTGACCCAAAACATATAATGTTTTAATTCTCTGTGTTAGTAGGTGATTGTGACATTTGGGCAGAGCCAGGCTAGCTGTTTTTATCTGCTTCCGGACTTTATGCTAAGCTAAAATAACCCATTGCTAGCTGCAGCCGTATACTGCAGAGAGAGAAATGAAAGCAATGCGTATATCTCCCAAAAATGTTAAACTATTCCTTTGAACCCATGTACATTGTCTGTTTCCTCTTACCAATGAAGGCTTGACAGAGGAACCGGGTGGGAAGCCGGACAGTGGGACGGTCAAACAGAGGAAGATGAGCAAGAAGAACACGGAGGAAGAGCCCAAAGCGCGAGCCCTGACGTCTACAAACAGTGACAGGTGACGCATTCAAACAGCAGGCCAGGCGACATTGTACGTTTTAACATCTGCATGGTGTGGTATACATATGAGCTGGAATCACATGTCTCTGTGCACAAACAGGTTAGCCTCAGACTCTGTGGAATCGGACTTGGACATCCAGCTGCAGTGTTCGTCGGGTTCAGAGGCGGAGCCAGAGAAGGCAGTGCTGCGAGAGGAGAGCCCGCCCCTCGCCAGCGCCTTCGCTCTCTCCACATCCTTCGAGGAAGACGTCCTGGACCTAAAGTGAAGACAATCCCATCATGCACTTCTTCTCCTGTACCATCCAATCCCTGTACTGTCAGAATTAGTTTATCGTTTGTGTTGGTTTGCTATTGATTTGATTCAATTTAAAAAAATATATATATATTTTTTGTTCTGTATCTTGGGTCTCCCCATTCGTCGGACATGATGGGTGCATTGGGAGTAAGAGGATGTCTATGTGTGCGTGTTTGTTCTCGCGAGCAGTCCTTCAGCTACCGTGTGTTGGGTGTTTGTGTTTCCCCCCTGCAGCGAATAACCCAAAGAGGCGAAGAGGTTGAGTAAGAGGCCGTGGTTTATTCATTAAGTACAGCAAACCGCCTTGAGCTAACGTTTATGGTTTCACTCCCCCAAAACACCAACTGAATGTAAATCTGCGCACCGAGGCACGACAGAAACTTTCGTTCACAACGCCCTCTGAAGTCACTCAAGCTTAATATGTGTTGTACATTATGTGATTATTTCCACTTTCAAATGTTGTATTATATGCATTATGTAAGTGTACATCTGTTTATACATGAAAATGCATACACGGTGACAGGTGTGTTTGCCTGTCATGCATGTGGTGCATATTTATAGATATATTATAAAAATCAATTTTATTCCCATATTTAGTCAAAAGTATGATGTTTTATGCTCTCTGCACATATTAGTCCTCCTTATTCCTCTCCTTATTCACAGTATATAGGTAGACAGGGCTGGAGGCAAAGTCTCCCACAAGTGCCATTTCCCAGCTTCCGCCACTGAACAAACACCTCTTAACAGCCACCGTATCCCTGGTGTCTGACAGTAGCAGCCGTGATTGTAGTCCATGTTTGATTACCATGGTGACCCACACAACTCCATTCAGTTTGGATACATTCACTTACTTGAGGTACTCTCTTCAAAGCCACTCAACATTTTACCCCATAAGAATGAGCTGACCTTAAATCTGCATGACCTTTGCTAAAATCATGTTCTGCTCTTTAAATCAGTTTCTTTGGCAATCATGAGTTCTGGGACATCATACCAAACATAGCAGTAGAAAGCAAACCACAAAAAAGACTGGGAATTTTAGAATAAATAGTTTGATAGTAAAGCATTGGAATTATATACAAGAAACCTGTCCTAAACTTAAATGATAAAAATGGAGGTAAAATCATCTTTAGCACTAATGACACCAAACTAAAATTAAGTGTGAAATATTGTAATTTTGAACACAAAGTAACCAATTTTATATTCATACAGGAAACACCAAATCTATTTTTAACTTTTAGAAAAAAAGGTTACCCAACTAAAAACAACACTAATACTCAGCTAAAAAACTACAATAACCATCCATACCATAAAAAATGTAATTAAATTTAGAAGCATAAATAAAGGGAAACAATATCAAATAAATCCACAAGAAACCAACTAGCCCTGCTGGTTTAAGTTCCAGATGTCCAGTAAAATACTTGATATACATGCAGCTAAAACACCTGGTGCAAGGGTTGCAGCAATGAATTATGGGCCAATTCACGGGACACCGGTGACACTCCAATTTTCTTTTATTCTCATACCACCATGTATCCATTGAATAAAAGCCATACACATCTAGAAAGCCAACACACTGCACAAAACTAAAATTTACTGAACTATAATCCAACACGTCCTAAACTGAATTTACAGGTTTTTGGTCCGACCCTGACAGCAGGTTTTTTTTCATTTGTTTTGAACAAAATTTGTTTAGGAAGGACAACTTTAAGTCTGGATATCAAACATTTTATTCCTGCATTTGTCAGTTTTCTCATACTTCCTGACTTTTTTTTATTACTTTGTCAATTTGAACACAATCATGTTTCAATCTCAAATAGAGTGTGCACGCAACAGGATACATCAGTGATTAAGTATCCCACTTCCGTAAAGTTTGAGGAAGTAAAAGAGACAGATTTAGAAAAGAGGATGAGCTATTGTGACTGTTGGAATAGGTTGAACTTTAAATCAAACCCAAGCTTATTGTTCAACATAATTAAACCCAACATCTCTCTAAATTACTTTTTAGTGTAAATCTTTCATACTTTTCTGAAATATTTAACTTTTTTCAGGACTTTTTCCCCCATTAAAACAAATTGATATTGTTAAGATGTATAACACAACGTAGAAAAAAGTTGTCATACTTAAACCAATGTAACTATCTTAAGAAAACAGACACATTTCGGGCTATGAACCTTAAAGTGACAGCAGTCACTCCAATCTTAAAGGTGTAATAAGCCATACCAGAGATAGCTTGTTGATATTTGAACTGACCACCAAAACAAACACAGCCCTCCCTTCCTGCTCCTTCAGAAGCTCCGCCCTCAGATGCGACTCACCTTGGCAACAGCAGGCGTCAGTAACTACCTGTAGCTGATTGGTTGGAGAGGTGCTGCCGGGCTTGCTCCGACTCCCTTTGTTTAGAAAGCCATCTGTGGAGCTTGAGTTGTGTATAAACTAAAGGCTTTTTTTCAGTGCACACACGGTATGGATAGGTAGTGGACGGTAGATATTCGCTGATTTTGGTTCACCAAGCTCAACATATTATGATTCATAATTCTTATATCTTCCCATCCCTAATTAAGACTTCAACAACTTTCATTGCTTCCACTATATTTTACACACTCCTTTCCTTACTATTCAAACTCTTCTTACTCCTTAATATAAAGCTATTCCAGCATTGCAATCTATCTCCCAGCTACACACATAAAACAAAACAGCTCAGTGTCAGCATTTCAACAGCCAGCAATCCAATCACTGCATCTCCAGAAAATTACATTATCTCGAAAAAAAGTGTTTTTCCTTTGTATTGACTGAGCACAGAGGAAGTTAAGTCAGTCCCATGGGTCAGTGGAGACGCTGAAACAGGGAAAATATTGTGAGAAATGAACACTAGACTAGTCAGTAAAAACCAAAAGGAGAAAGCTTTGCTTCCGACTATATGTATAGGTATAAGAGCGCCTCTATGTGGTGGTTGCCCAACACAGCAGCCTTCAGATCTTTGCATGAGCTGCCGCCCCCTTTATTCTGTTCTCCTCCTGCCTGTCTCTGTGAAGCCCTCCTACACTATTACAACACAGAAAAACTAAAAAGGGAAGAAGGAGATGGGGAAGATTTTTACAAAGGTACTCTACTTTAGTGTTTATTACTCTGAATGAGTGCGAGTGACCTGGCAATTACAGTTTGTAAACACTGCTTCTCCCAACAGATTTTGTTCCTATTTCTCTGTCGAGTATACCCTCTGTTTCCTACCTCCCCTTGGCATTTTCACAATTTTTTTTGTATTTGAATCTATATTTACTGTTTAGACTGTTGCTGAACCTCTCTGTGATATCAAAACTATAGAAAAATTCACAAAAAAAACACCAAGTGTCTTAAAAATATTGTATCGCCATCGTTTTTAATGCCAAGTACTACTTGTAAATGTTTGTGTATCAAATGTGGCCTCAAATGAAACTGAACTATATTATTATTATTATTATTATTATTATTATTATTATTATTATTATTATTATTATTATTAGGGGGCCAAGCCCGAGCAGGAGCTGGGACCGCGTTTTGCACAGCAACGCGGTTCCCAAGCCCTGCGGGGCAGGGAACCCTATTGTTTTAGTGGCGATTGTTATTCTTATTATTTGTCGCCGCTAGAACTGCGTCCACAGCCCAAACCGTAAAGGGTGCAGACATGCCAATTGCATGACTAGATCCAGGTCCGTGAAATCTCAGCATACAACAAAATTCAGACATGCCGGCCACTAGGTGGCGCTACAACGAAGGAAAACGCGTTTGGGGTCATAACTCCCACACCGAACGTCCCACAGTCAAAAACTTTATTTCCACAGATGCACTGGAGTCAGCTGCATCATTTGGCATAGGCCACGCCCATTTGCGATATTATAAATTTTTCGCAAAATCGCGAAAACTGAAAAACATATTTTTCGCTACTCCTCCCACAATTTTTGGACAATTGACACCAAAGTTTGCACAGAACATCTACCGACCCACACGGTAAAAACTTGTGTAAAAGAATTTTGATTTGACCATGGATAACGAAACGGTAGCGTTTTAAATATTTGTTGATTAGCTACGTTTTACGTAGAAATTCATAAATCCAAAATCATTAATCGGATCAAGTCCAAATTTTAGACATATGTTGGGGCTACCCTTAATTGCGTTCAATAAAAAATTTGGAGAATTTCGCCATAAGGGGGCGCCATAAATTATGAAATTTCATATCTCCTAATTGGCCAGAGGAAATTTCTTAAAACTCACGGGAAACCATCAAGGGGCATACCCAAGTCTATATGAAAAATATGGCCAAGAAATAGTAATGTTTAAGGGACTTTTTAATAAAATTAGATATTTTTTTTTTCCGTCAAAGAAAAAAGGCGGGAATGTTAGCATGTCCATTGACATTACATTGTGCAATTAGCTCCGGCGGCCATTTTGTCAAGGCTGACAATCTACTTTTGCTCATAACTCGCCAACCACACATCGCACATTAAAAAACTTGACATGCACTTGTTCTGTGAATTGAGCTGCATCGTTCCACCGTGGCAGTTTCGCAAAATTCATCCATAAACAGCGATACCTATACAACTCCCGCACCGAACATCCCACGGTCAAAAACTTTACATCCACAGGTTCTGTGGAGTGAGCGGCAGGCACGGCGCTTGACGACGAGTTGCGTCGGAGGCTTGGCCCCCGGTAAAAACTGCTTGCAGTTCTAGTTATTATTATTATTATTATTATTATTAATAATATAGTTATTATTATTTGAGCAATTATTTTAAACAAGTGCTGTAGACCACTGCTGTGAAAGTAGTCGATTCTGTTCATTGATATGTAATAAATATTTATGAAATTTCAACTGTCTGGCTATTTATTGTTGTTTTTTGCTTTTATTTTAAATAATTAAATGCCTTACCCATGGAGCTTTTTCACTGAAAACTGCTGCACACTGGGGTGGGAAATGATGCAACTGTATAAATGTGAGCCATGAGAGTGAACATAAACAGTAAAGTTATGGGCCTGATTCCAAAACAATGAGCTCAAACTTACTATAAAGCTCCTTTCATTTTTTTTTTCATTTTCCTTTATTTAACCTCGAAAGATCAATTGAGTGGTGACCCTCTTTTACAATGACGTCGAGTTTGTACAGATACACAATATACAATGAGAATACATAACAAGTTTACACACACACACACACACAGACAACAACTATTTAAAACATTCAGATCAATTGAATGAAAGAGACAATAGCCTAATTAAAACAGTTACAAGTGTAGAGGGGCTGATTCAAAATAATAATTTTAAATTGGTTAACAGTTATGAGTGTATTTATTTTAATTGTATGTTGTAGGCTGTTCCAGGAGTCAGGGGCACTATGGCTAAAAGCGGTTTTACCAAGCTCAGACCTGGCATAGGGGACATATAACATGAGCATGTCAGTTGAGCGGGTTTGATAAAGCCCATCTGAAATAAGCAGCATTTCTGTCAAATAGAGTGGTAGCTTTCCAGTCAGAGCTTTATATATAAAAATATGCCAATGTGCATCACGTCTCTCCTTAAGGGAGGACCACCCAACCTTTTCATATAAAACACAATGGTGTGTATCATAAGCATCTCCTGTAATGAATCTCAAAGCAGAGTGAAATACAGAGTCTAGGAATTTAAGGCATGAACGAGATGCATGCCGATAAACCACATCACCGTAATCAAGGACAGACATAAAAACTGCCTCAATAATCCTTTTCCTACTGAACAATGGGAAGGTGGCTTTATTCCTATAAAAATATCCAATCTTTTCTCGTAGACGACAGACAAGATTTTTTATGTGAAATGTAAAAGAGAGTTTTTCATCTATCCAGATGCCAAGATATTTATATTCAGTGACTCTTTCAATATGAGATCCATTATTTGTGTGAATAATAAGATCATTAAAATGTGTAATTCTTGCTCTGGAAAAACACATATATTTATTTTTTTCTGTATTAAGGACAAGCCTGAGATCCACTAGACAGTTCTGCAGGGTGTTAAAAGAGCTCTGTAGGTTCTGAACAGATTGTTGCACTGAATCAGAAATGCAATACAGTACAGTGTCGTCCGCATACAAATGGGCATGGCAGTTTTGTAGTGATGAAACAATGTTATTGATGTAAATTGTGAATAGGACTGGACCTAAAATTGAGCCCTGCGGAACACCATTTGTAACTGTTAAAAACTCAGTTTGGTAGCTTCCCAGTTTTACTGACTGCTGTCTATCAGAGAGATAGTCCCTAAACCAGCTACATGTAGAATAATCAAAACCAATTTCATGCAGCCTCTCTAAAAGCAAATGGTGATCTAAAGTATCAAAAGCTTTTGACAGATCAACAAAAAGTGCTGCACAGTGCATTTTTTTATCGATAGCTGTAACAATGTTGTCTAAGACCAAAGTGACAGCAGATACGGTACTGTGGCCTGCCCTAAAACCAGATTGAAATGGACTCAAAATGGAAGCACTGGATAAAAAGGTTTTCAACTGAGTATTAATGACTGATTCTAGAATTTTTGCCAGGCATGGGAGTTTGGAAATTGGCCTGTAATTATTGAGATCACTTTTGTCACCCCCTTTATGTAATGGAATGACGTGAGCTTTTTTCCAGACTTTAGGAACAATACCAGAGGAGATGGAAAGATTAAAAATATGGGTTGTTTGTTTTGATATGATAAGTGCAGAGAGATTTATTGAAAATGGGTCCAAATTGTCCTCTCCCATGTACTTCCTGGGGTTGATGGCAAGAAGCGCATCTACAACAATACTTGTTGGAACTTGAACAAGGCTGAAAAGAGGAGTTTTAGAGACAGGTGGAATGCTATTTTTATTTCTGGTGGTGGAAGGCGTAGATACTCCATTGTGAAAGAGTTTACCAGCAGCAGCTATAAAGTGTTTATTGAAAGCTAAACCAATTTCTTTCTGATCATTTAAAGTCTGATCATTTATTTTTAACTGACTAGGTTAACAGTGCTAGAATTATTTTTGTTATAATTCACAGCCTTCCAAAATAGTGCAGGGTTGGAGAAGCAGTTGGAAATTAGCTTGAGGTAGTAATCTGATTTAGCTTTCCTAACCATGGATATGCACCTATTTCTGATTTGTCTGAAAGCAGTCCACTTAGAGTTTTCACCAGAGCGTCTAGCTAGGGACCATGCTTTATTTCTCTCTGCAAATACATCGGACAATTCATTTGTGAACCAGGGGTTTGATCTATTTTTTACTCTGTGCTTTTTAAGGGGTGCATGCTTGTTCAAAATGGAGGAGAAAGCATTGGTGAAAAATTCTAAGGCCAATTCCACATCAGATATTTCACTTGTGAGATGAATGTCACTTTGATAGAGTTCATTTAAAAATGCTTGCTCGTTAAAAATTACGCTTAATAATGATTTTGGGTTGAGATTTTTTAAGATGAATACTTCTGATACAGGCCACCGGACAGTGATCACTGATTCCAAGCTCAAAGACACCAGCAGAAACTATTTTATTGCTTTGATTTGATAATATTAAATCAATCAAAGTTGATTTTGCTGGGTTTTTTAGATTAGGTCTTGTGGGCTCAGTTATTATTTGTGTAAGATTTAGGTTGCTACAGATTTCTTTAAAAGGTTCAGAGGCACCAGAAAGCCAGTCAATGTTAAAATCACCCATCATAATGACCTCTCTATTTACATATGGAGAGATTAAATGTGCTAGCTCACTCAAGGAGCTAGTTACCGCTGAAGGGGGCCTGTACACACCAATTACAATAACACAATCATTTGACGATAAAGACAATTCCAAAGCAATAAATTCAAAGCAGCTTCGAACAGAGACAGCATGTAATAATGTTACAGAATAATGTGTTTAAGCCGAGGGAAGCTACAGATTCAGGTGATCGATCTCTGCAAGTTCATATCTATGAGATAACTTTGCCATTTGACACGTAGTTATGAAAACATAAATGATAGCTGATTTTAAGTGAACACGAGGAAATTTCAGTACTTGTAGAATCTACTGGCCCCTTTGGCCAAAAGGGGTTAGTGTTTTGACGACACTTGTTTCCAAGTGTGTGTCGTTGGCAGGTGCATTTCTTTAGTAAGCAAAATGAAAGAGAGACCGAAGGATGCATCACGATGAGGTAATGTAATGTATTTACAGTATGTAAGATTAATAATGGTAATATGACGATGGTGAAGCAAAGTTAACTTTGATTTAGTACCATTCAGGAAACACAGGATGTCCCGGGCTGGTTTTGCGGAGATTTGGTCCAGAGCAAAGGTGTTCTATCATTATAAAATCGCTATTATATTATATAATATAATAAACAGACTACAAAATCCCGCGGAGATTTTGAAAGTACGGGCCCCCCGGCTCCGACCCCCAGCCCCGCATCGTCGCCGGCGCCACACCCGTTCAGGGGGAAAGGGGCGTGGCCTGTCAAACATTGCATTTATGAATAATGGTTTTCGCATTTGTGGCGCCCCCTATGGGTTAATCGCGACCACATGTCGACTGCACATATCAAGCAAGTTTTATGATGATAGGATCTATGGTCAATGAGTTATGGCCAATTAGCTGCTAAGCCCCGCCCCTGCGTAAACATTTTGGTCAATGGCGGCATGTTTTTAAAGCTATCCTACTAATCTTTGTTTGTTTATGCTAATTAGTAGAGAATATTCCCAGGCGGACTTATATGGTCCCGGAGGCTTTTTTGTTGAGCACCCTAACGTACACCTGTGTGAGAAATTTCAAGTGAATCAGACTTACGGTGTGCGGGCCGTGGTCTCAAAGTTTTTTCAGTCGGGACATCATAACAGCGCCACCTTGTGGAAAATCTAAAAACTGTATAATAGCACTCCCCGTGGGGTAGGGACGCACGTTCGGTGACTATTTGGAATGTCTAAGTGCAACGGTGTGGGAGGAAATAGAGCTAGAAAATGTGGCGGAAGAAATAAGAAGAAGAAGTATGGTGGATAACAATAAGTTACGGGTTTGCACATTTATACTACTTAGGATCTCAGAGTTCAATAGGCCTACAACTTCATATTTCCACCAGTGAAGTAGATTTTCAAGTAAAGGATCTGCTTCATCCACCATAGGGGGATACATAACAACTTGACTTTTGATAAAAGTTTCTTGTGGAAGTGAGTTCTGCCACTCTTTGATCCCTCTCTTTGTTTGGACAATAGACCATCCATCTTATCCAACATGGGTTAGCCAGCCAGGAGCAACAAAAACACAGCTTTTATAAGAGTCAACGTCTGATCCTGCGTCGTAAAACAGAAGATGAAAAAACAGACAATGACTATCTTCTGCAGCCATACATTTCCGGTTACTCAACACATTTGACTAACATGTGGTCTGAGATTTTTTTGTTGTGTTTGTGTGAGTCAAGCCTCACTGCTCAGTGCTCATTCATCCAGTGAGTATGTCGGCTGAGAAGAGAGAGTGCCCAAGAGAGGGAAAGTGAGGAATATAGAATAAAGAATAGCCTACATGTGCCTAGTTTAATTTTTTTCCCCCCCGAGGGTACAGACAGGTTGAGACGACCACAACGCTGACTCATACACAGGATATAGACACACCCCTGCGTCCCTGGTATGTCATTTTGCTTTATATTTCAGCCCAGATACCAGATGTATTGTAAACGCTCATTCACTCTAAATGGAAAAGGCTTAGGCTGTCCCAAGTCCTCCCACCTTCTCTGGGGTTTGTTTTATTTCTTTTGTTTGGAACAAAAAATCTCTTTGATCAAGAAACATTCCAGCTCTGTAATTTTTAGAGCGAGTCATCACTGGCAGGCCTTGGCACTGGGATTTTACTGGTGCTACTTTAAATTAGGGGCCAGATACAAGTCACACAGGAGCGTGAAATAACAAAGCCAGAGACGATGTTGTAAAAGATGGCAAAACAGACAATACACTCATAATGCAACACGTAATTTGACAAGATGACACGCAGACAAGACATATGGTAATTACAAGTTTATTCAGTATGAATGCCAGTCAGTAAATCTATATTAGCCTACGTGGCTTCCCAGCACCCTCCCGGCCCCTTTTCTGGACACGACAGTGAACTCAACGCAGCCAAAAAAGGTCTTACATAATAGGTGGAGGAATGCTGGAGCTATGCCGTGGACTTCTGGATCATCTCACACACGCACAAACACACACGTACACACACACACACAAGGTGGGGCCCCGTTCCCCTTAACACCAGAGCAGTGTCTCTGCACGGCCCCGGGCTAAGTCAACACAATGTCTTCTCTACTAAAAGACCAATAAAACCAGTGAATAAATCACACATTCGAGTCATATAGGTTTACATTTGTGAATTGTTTTATTGCCTACACAACTGTATCCAAGGATTAAAAAACAAAAACATCACTGAATACATTAAATTGAATAATAAATTATTATTGAAATACGTTAAAAAAACAGACTTGACATATGTTTTCACAGATCAAACTAAAACATAACGTATGAGAAAACCCCCTCTTTCAGTCTCTGCACGTTATTGTGAGATTTCAGTCCCATCTCATTCCCTTTCGGCTTCCATAAAAGGAACTTTTACAGTAACAGCGTCAAGTTGTGTTTCACTGAGCGGTTTCAGGTCTCTCAACACATATTCAGTCATGGTGCCAGGATCCATTATGTTTTTAGGCTCTTTTTTTTTGCCTGACCGTAGTATGCAAACAAGTGCTAACAAAAACAGATGTAATATCCCCACAGGAAACAGATGAAGCCAACGCCACATGAATGGTGGGCTGTGTTTGTGTGTAAACACCAGTAAGTGCGGGGAGGAGGGGGGGGGGGGGGGGGTGCAGGGATGAACATACCTTGCAGTGCCGGAAAGATCTTGGCTTAAAGGTCACATATTATGCTCATTTTCAGGTTCAACATTGTAAGTGGGGTTTCTACTAGACACTGTTTTTATGGTGTATCTGACTGGGGTTTTTGAACACAGGTTTTCAGAAAGGTGGAGATGTAGAAAAAGAGAGAGGGTGTTTTTTCTCATACTTTGGGAGTCTCTACTCACACCAGGGACTCATATTAAAGCGGCTACGAGTAACATTTACATATCTTTTAAACAGCCTCATGTTTCCTCTGATAATCATAAATTACCTTTAACAGCAAACGAGACCATCAGTGCAAAGAAAGACGTTTTTAAATAGTTTTTATTACTGCTTTTGGTCTGGTCGCACAACAAGTCCGATTTTCGGTTCGCTCGTGCAGGCTCTATGGTCACATATCTGTATTGGTCGCAGATTTCAGTGTGGCGCAGCAACGCGATTTGAGAAGCCTATCCCTCCAGGTGAGGGAAGGGGAACGGGAGCCTTGTTTGAGACAGTTATTTGTCGTCATAATGACTGATAACGGGGCTGAACCATCAAAGAAAAAAAAGAGAATGCAATGAAGAACAGCTAAAAGGAAGAGTGATATAGGCTACGGGCGGGACGAGGGCGTTGCCAAGCAACGTGTATACAATTTCACAGAGCGAAACTAGACTGCAGTGTTTACTCCTAAATGAATGAGTGGTTGGTACTAACACAAAGTTTGCTTTGCTTCACCATCATCAGATAACCATTTTTTAAAATAGTCATTATTTACATCAACACCACAAACACATTACCTCATCGTGATCCATACTAACTGCCGTCTCTCGTTCATTCGCTTTCTGTGAGGACACATAATCTTTCAGCTCCGTGAGAGAGAGTAGTTAGGTGACACTGCTGCATCAACTCATTGCAATGAGGTGTGTGTAGCACTGACTGGCATTAGTTGATGCAGTGTCAAAACCACTCTCACGGAGCCGAAAAGAGTCCTCACACTTTCAACACACGGACATGCACTATATTGCGCCCTTCTCAGTTCACACTCGCACGCCTGGCACGAGCTAGAAAACAGCTTTGCGACAGCGGGCGTCGTAAAAATACTACCGCTTTTGTCCAAAGGGGACGCCAACGTGCCATGTTACTCGTAGTGGCTTTAATGTTTAAAACAAAAACATGAAAAGTGCATTTAGCATTAAAGGTGATCTTTAAACAAAATGTCTACAACTGTCCGTCAGCGACTTTTTCAATTCCACCATTTCATTTCAACAAAAAACCTCAACATTTTTTTTTAAAGACAAAAACGAGCAACAGCCTTCATTTGTTTTAGTTTTTTTCTAAATACAAGAGGTGTCGACATGAAATAACTCTTAAGACAAGCTCACATTTCAACGTTGTAAATAACACAATAAAAGAATACTGACAAGATTTCATGAAACAAAACCTGGCTGTGGTGTAATCACACACCTTATATTGCACTGACATTCACTGACGTTCTTATGTGTTTTATGTTCTTGCTCCCGGGAGGCCTCTCAGGTGTCCACCTCCTCCTACTCCTCCTACACCACCCACCTGCTTTTCTTCAGACACAGGCCACACATCGTAACCGCCATCCTTCAAGCCAGGAAAAATACCTCCAGTTCACATCCCTTGTTTCTGGCATTTCTTTAGGCATACGCTGCAAATGCCATTAGAATCTGAAAAGCCATGGAAATGCAAGGTATCTGTGCGACAGTGTAGGCCAGGGACCGGGTGGGGGCCTTCAGGGCAAACAGGTAGGCCGCGCTGTGCATCAAGCGACCAAGGAAAAAGACCAGGAAGTGAAGGCGGGCCACAGACAGTGATGGTCCAATCAGAGAGTACACAGCACCCAGGAACAGGAAGGGGAAGATGTTCTCCATGTCGTTAATGTGAGCTCTGTATAGGAGAGAGTATCCATACAATTAAATTCAAATTGATCCCAATAGGGGCAATTGGTCATGAGCAGCAGCTGGTTCAATTCAATGACCAGTGACGTTGTGACTCAGCTTCCAGTGATGATGACGACAGATTGAAGCCACTCTCATTTGTATTCAGTGACTCATTCAAAAATCTGGATTATGGTAGGCTATGATGAAAATGTGGAGAAATCCTTGTTTAGCTAATGTTGTGGATTCTGTCATTTCTATCTAAGGTAACACACCAGTGTAATTCAGAGTGGGTACAGAACATCCATTTCTTTCTGCTGCTTTTGGCAGCTCAGTCAGACTGCTTATCAAAACCACTACTTTCCTGCTTCCTCTCCACCCAATGGTTTCAACGCTTAAATAATATTATTCCAAGAAAACCTGCCCTAAAGACATCACATTCAAAAGACAATTTATTCTAGCAGCCTATTTGGAACACATTGTGTTGAAGTAACTCACAGACATGGCATTTTAAAAAAAGTATCATATTTTTTGCACTCAGTGCACATCGGTTTCCCAGCAAGAGTTCACGGATGGTTCGAGTTAGACATGACGAGGAGAACAGAAGGTAAAGTTTTATTACTAGCAGAAAAAACATCTGCTTTCCTCTGCAGCTGTCACGGACCATTTTCTAACAAGTTATAACAAAGCAGCGAAGCCTTACAGGCTGCCAAACTAAAGATGAAAATCGATGGAGAAAATCAAACAATCTGACTGCAGAGATGCAATGAAATGGGAAAGATTTAGCTGGGAAAAAACTGCACAAATAAATATATATATATTTTTTAATATTTGTCTTTTCGTTACATCCATTTATTCAGCACATGCAGTTGTATGAATTGCAAACCTGTGTAAACTCTTTTGAACATAATCAATAACACAATGACTAAATAAAAAAAATAGTAATCAGCATTATCCTAATGTAGAGCAAGAACTTTAGGAAAGTTATCTAGCACTCAAGTGCAAATTTGACAAACTTTGGTATGTTCCATGACTGTTTGTTCTTCTAGTCCCCTATGGTTGTATCTAATTTGTTCAGTACATTGTACATTTTGCTGACAAATTCAAATTGTTTACATGATGAATTTATAAAGTGTGACGCACTGTCATTGATCCACTTAATCAACAGAACATACAGAGGTAATAACTAGCAAAGGTGAAATGCTAAATTTAAATATGAATGCATCAGTATTAAAAATCCAATAGGCCTATAGGCTATAACATTCTCAGCCATCCATGAGTTGTGTATTGTACTGTATTTGTATCTTCCAGGGCAGGACCATTATTCTAGTTTAGCCTACTTTGATTCTCTCAGTGTGTGGTATTATAGCGTTTTTCTTCTTACTCTTTACTAAGTAGGCCTAGGCTAAAGGATCTGATTACTTACACCATTGAATTTTGTTAGGCTACTAACAGTGGATAATTGAGTCAAAAATTATTGGAGTATCCGAAGCCAATAATAAGTAGGCTACATTATTAAAGTCAAAGCATGTCGTGCCAGTGTAAACGCTTTTTTATTTTCTTACCTGCGGCATCTCTCCACGTAAGGATCCTCTCTGTGAAACTCTAAACCCCCGTGTCTCAGCGCGTCCTCGGGGTTGGCAAAAGCCTTTCAAAGAGAAAGAAAAAAAAGTTTTTGCATGAGTGAAAGTTCCCGGTGTGGTGCTGAGATTAAATTGCTTTTCTCACAGGTTTGATCATCCCTCTCTAATCCGTTGCCACCATAGATGCCACTCACCTTTTTGCGCAGCCTCACTTGTCCCGTTAATATCGCGATCATATACATTTTAATCACCAGAAGCACGCCGTAGAACACGAAACAGTTGAAGACATCATTTCTTATCATGACAGCCATGGCTTTGTTTTTTCTTTCAATTGCACAAAAACTGGAGAAAAAATTTGAACTATGAGATTGGTGTATGCGGGTAAACTGCACTTTTTAAAAAACTGGGAGAGTGAGTCCGAGGAGGCTGGTTTTGTAGTGTCGGTAAGGGTCGGGGAACCACCCACTAAACTATCTTTCATTCACGACTCCCCGGAATCTGACAAACACAAGTGAAATACCTGGCACGCCAAAATGAGCCGCCTGAGGGGACACATAACAAGCCACGTGGTGGAAGAAGTATTCAGACCAATTACTTAAAAGTACAGTGAGCAATATAGCACACTGTACTAATAAGTTGTCTAACAAGTTAAAGGCACACACACATTAAAAAAAAATCTGTACTATTCCACCTCGTCATACAATAAACACACCATTATCAAAGTTATACTTTTTAGTATTAGCAGCAAAGAGTATCAGCTACTATATATTGTTTTACATTTTCAAATTATAATTCCTGATGTAGGTTTTGTAAGCACATTTTACTATAGCTTTAAGAGGTGGAGCAATGACTGTATATCAGGATGAATACTATGTAAGGTCCTTAACAGTATGTTATTTTAGAAAAGTGAATGTTTTTCTGTTTACAATCTTAATATGAAAAGCAGCTGGTGTGTTGGGATGGGAGGATGATTTTTTTGTGAATCACAATAATTACCACTAACATGTTGATCGTGGTGAATTTCCATTATCTGGATAAGAGTGAATTTATTCACGAGTGACTTGAAAAAGCTGTCTAGCACTCTAATGTCCAGTCCTACGGAAGCCAAAAGCATCCATGATTGTCAAAAGTTTTCCACTCATACTTATCATTTTCTTTTTTCTAAACTTGTGATAACAAGTAATAAAAAGGTATTTCCTATTGTGTTCTTCGGAGATCAGGACTGCCAGCTTGCACATACATCTGAAAACTGTAGATATATACAGTGCTGTGTGAAAGTTTGTGAACCCCTTGAGCCTTTTGGAATTGTATTTATTTTAACCATTATTAATTCATTGTTATCAATACCAGTATTTTTTATATGAAATAACATATGTTTGTTTATCAATTCAACATTTTTCTTTTCCAAAAATCAACTGTTAAAACAGATAAAACAAATTATTTGACAAATGTTGTATCTGCAAAAGTTTGTGAACCCTGAGCTGCATTGCTTAAATGGAGCAGGTAAACACAATCAGATGGGCCAAATTGAGTGATGAAATGGAGATCTTTAGGGAAGAAATTGGGCGGCACGAGATAAAACAGAGATCAAACCAGGTCAGTTTAGGCTCACCAAAGTGAATCCATACAGGTCAGACATGCTAAAAGCGAAAAAAATCTCAGAGGATCTCAGGAATAGAGTTGTGATGCTGCACATTTGTCTGGGGACAGCTATAAATTAATAATAAAAAAAATTGAGCTCCATCTGTCCACCGTGAGGCAAATCATCTACAAATGGAGAGCTTTGAGAGTGACTTAACATCTGCCTAGAAGTGGACTTCGTTCAACAATATCCTCAAGCGCCACAAGAAAAGGGATTTTTCAGGTTACATCTGGAGATTTGCAGACCATTTGCCACCACCATTCTTTACTTGGGAGAAGGTTCTCTTGGTGGTAGGCAGAGTTGCGTTTTTGCCCAAACATGGTGGTTTTGGTTGTGACCAAACAGTTACATTTTGGACAAATCTGTGCACAGAAAAGACTTCAGGTATCTCCAGGTGCTCTCTGGCAAAGTTGTGACAAGCACTTTTGTTCTTTTTTGAGAGCAGAGGCTTCTTCAGCAACCCTCCCTTGAAAGCCATGTTGACTTATTCTTATTGTGGAACCATGCACATCTGTCCCAGATGCTGCAAGAGAGGTCTGCAAATCACTAGATGTAATGTTTGGGTTGGCTTTTAACTAGGGCTGTCAAGCGATTAAAAAAATGTATCTAATTAATTACAGGCTCTGTGATTAATTCATCTAAATTAATCGCATATTTCTATGACATTTTTATACCAGTTTATAAACAGCTGTATAGCCTGCTACAGTTTGTTTCTCTCTCTCTCTCTCTCTCTCTCTCTCTCTCTCTCTCTCTCTCTCTCTCTCTCTCTCTCTCTCTCTCTCTCTCTCTCTCTCATAACTTCTGTCTCCACAACAGACAGCGCTGCACTGCCACAGAGGCCTATGCCGATTCATTCACCATCGTCGTAGCCTACTCATAGGCAAAAATATTGACACACACACACACACACACAGGCCTGCCCACACAATTGGCTGGGCCCCTGAAAACCTCCAGTCAATGCCCCCTCCTCCCCCCGCCCCCTTACCCATGCTTTACTCCTATCAATGTGTGTGAGTGCGCTCATCCCGCAACAAACACATACATGTATTTGTAAAGAGAATAACTATCTTATCAACAAGGGACTTGCAGGGACAGTTGGGGGAGCAAGGGCTCATTATTATTTTAGAATAGTAGCACATTTCTGACTTAGCCCAGCATACATACCAATTTATTTTGATTATCTTACAATCACACCATTTTTTTTACAGATCAACAGATCTCTACAAAATAATCAGTTCACACAGAGACATTGATCTTCTTTAGTATTCACTAAAGCAAACACATTTTTGTTTTTCTGCACATGACAATAAATCATTGGAAATCTTTTGGTGGTATTGTTGAAATAAATAACACTTAAAAACTGTAAAGTTGGCCTATGTTTGGTTGCAACATTTAGGCTTAGTTCATTCTGCTCTCATCACTGCAAAAGTACTGAAAACATTATTGAAATCATTGGTCGATTGGCCAGGTTTGTGAACAACTGGTCAGACCTGGCTGGCCATGTCAACCCGAAGACTTATGTCAAAGCCTTTAGAAGTTATTGTCCCCAAAGGGAAATTCTTTATCACAAAAATTTACTTTATGGGGAGAGATACTTTAAACCTGTTTGTAGAAAATTACGGAGTAACTAGCCTGTCCTCTTTATAAGAATGTAGAAGAACTACAAAAGGTACCCAACCTGTTTTTTCATGGGGTCCAAATACTTTTCACAACCACACCCAGACACAAGTAGCAGGTACATGTGAAACGACCACATGTACCTGTATGTCTGGTACATGAATCCAGACAAAACTGTTTAATATCAAAACCCAATCTTGTCACCATTTGGCACACAAAGGGTTTATAGGATGGATTATGTTTGAAACAGTTACACTCTGCTGTGCTCAGTCTGAAACATTTTGAACATTTCTGCTTTTCTACTGCTTTTTAAATGGCCGTAAGCGGAGCCGCGGCTCTGTGTAAACATCCAACTTTGAATAGATATTGACATAAATATCTAAAAATCTAAAAATAAAGGTTATCTAGGTAGGTTCTTGGCTTCCAAAGACCATGGGCCCCCAAAGTCGCTGGGCCCTAGAAAGCTTTCCCACTTTCTACCCCTTATGGGCGGCCCTGCACACACATACACACACACACGGGGCGGGTGTCCGTTTACGCGGGAGGCGAGACAGCTAGCAAACAAAATTGTGACACGGAGGAAAATTGAGAGATACTTTTGAACCTACATTGTTGCACCCACTAAATCAATAATGCACAGACACTGCGGAGAATAAAGTAACATGTCTTCCTACCTTCATGCTTATTTGCCAGAAGCATCCCATAAACCGTCCATAGAGCCCTCGGCCCTGCCCGTTCCCCTGCTTTTCTCTTTACTTTTCTCCCTTTCACCCGTGCGGGCTGTGTATGCAAGCTACAGGTGCAGCTGCGCACCACTTTTGCACTGGGTCAAAGGGCATTATAGAAGTGCGATTAATCTGCGTTAATTTTTTTAATTGCGTTAATTTTTCTGTGATTAATTAATCGAAATTAACGCGTTAATTTGACAGCTCTACTTTTAACTGAAAAATAACTTTTCTTGTGGTGCTTATGGATATTTTTGAAGGAAGTCTACTTCTAGGCAGATATTCAGTCACTCTTAAAGCTTTCCATTTGTAGATGATTTGCCTCACGGTGGACCGATGGAGCTAAAAAAAAAATTAAATTAATTTATAGCTGTCCCCAGACAAATGTGCAGCATCACAACTCTATTCCTGAGATCCTCTGAGATTTTTTTCGCTTTTAGCATGTCTGACCTGTATGGGTTCAGTTTGGTGAGCCTAAACTGACCTGGTTTGATCTCTGTTTTATCTAGTGCCGCCCAATTTCTTCCCTAAAGATCTCTCACTACATTGGTCCATTTCATCACTCAATTTGGCCCATCTGATTGTGTTTACCTGCTCCATTTAAGTAATGCAGCTCAGGGTTCACAAACTTTTGCAGATACAACATTTGTCAAATAATTTGTTTTATCTGTTTTAACAGTTGATTTCTGGAACAAACATCTGTTATTTCATATAAAAAATACTGGTATTGAAAAAAATGAATTAATAATGGTTAAAATAAATAAAATTCCAAAAGGCTCAAGGGTTTCACAAACTTTCACACAGAACTGTATAATAGGCCTATGATCTAACCGTGAAATGTCATATTCAATATGGTTGTTTGCTTTAACAGACTTAATACACAGCAATCTTTTTGAGTCTAAACTCAGGTTTGATCAATATCAAAAGTATTGAGTGGACATGAGCTGTGTTTAATGAAATTAAAAAACTATATTCGATCATGGCCGTTCTAGGCTTCAGTACGATCCTATATTGATTTCCTGAGTTACTGTAATTTCCCCCAATTTTCATATTGTCCAATGCTTTTAGGAAGCTACATCTCAGATGTCAGATAAATGTAGGTAAAAAGTACAAGATTATTCTTACATTTGGCCGTTTAATTAATATCAGCTTAAAATGACACATCGAAAATACTGGAGTAGGCATAACTTCAAATACTTACAAATTGAACTAAAATACATAGCCTACTCGAGTAAATGTAGTTTGTTACTTACATCCAAGGTGAACTTGGTGTCTTTCATGTGTCACGTTTAAAGTTACTTCCTCTTGTTTCAATACAATACAAGTCATATTTGTATATATGACAAACTGTAGTTGGTCAATAATTTACTTTCCCTTCAGTGCTCACAGGATCTGACTCAGAGGGAGGATACTTCTTCTGCGTAGTGAAGTGGTCACGCTGTGCTGTTTATGAATGCAGGCGTATGGGTTCTGGGGCTGGTTGCAGAAAAATGAACTTCCCACAACTGTTAAGATTGTAATGGTGCATGACCCCGGTCCTTGGTTGCTCAACACCGTAATTTGTCATCATCGTGCACTGTACAGAATTCATTTATTTTTTGATGATGTCAGCATTGGGGGAAATAACCAAGTGCATTTCAGTTCAACTATGAAGTATGTGTAATTTTCAATGTTTCAGATGGATTCTACTGCTAAGCAAAAAATCTTGACGTACATCAGGAGGTATGAAGTCAATACGTGATCACCAAAGACTTAACTGAAGTAGACGCGCCAGCAGTGTTGTTGTAATTACTCAGAAGTCCTCATGGGGGCGAGAAGTAATGAACTATAGCTTCAATCAATAAGTAAATGGCTTCTCCGGCTTTACATATGAATCATTTATGATACATTATTGAAAGGTTAAGCTAGCAGCAGTATGACCTTCATTTTTTTCTGTATTTCTAAATTGTTTAAAGTTCCGGTTATTTCTAAGACCGCCGGTTGATAGGATAGAAAAACTCAAATCCTTCTCTTCAACAACTCCACATTTATTGCTTTATCACCACGCCATTTCCTGTGTATGTCATGGTGTTTGTTTACATGTTGGTAGGCCTATCATTTACGACACCTATTGGGCAGAGCGTCAGCCGTCAGACTCCTGCGTCTGCCAGTCCAAAGTGAGGGAGCTGCCCGAGCTGGTGTCGTCACAGCAGCAGTCCTCTGCGTCAGAGAAGGAGGACATGTAGTGGAGGCCGGTCACTTGGTGGTAACCCGCCGCCCGGAGTGTCTGTGGGTAGGCGCCAAGCTCCATGGCCCTGCGCCCTGTCCTGCTCACCTTCAGGGTCCAAGTGTCCACCAGCTGCGAGCACCAGGCACAGCCCATGGTGTGTGTGTGTGTGTGTGTGTGTGTGTGTGTGTGTGTGTGTGTGTGTGTGTGTGTGTGTGTGCAAGCAGGACAGGAGGAGAGGGATTATGCAAGTTTAAACAGAAACATTAAACATTTTCACTAACACACCTATAAGAAAGATATACATATTTATATTACCATATTTACACAACCCTATTATTTTGACCTACATTTAAATACATTTGTGATGTAGGCCTTTTAGAGTATATCGAATCGTAGCCTATGTGATTATATTATACACTCTGCAAATGTTGCAGCTTAATGTAAGTAAAGGAGACGTAAAATCATGGAGACATATTTGGCAAACCTTCAAGTAAATGGCAACGTATTGGCATGTATACCAAATATATGTGGAACAATTTAATAAATAATATAGTTATATATTAGTTGTGTATTTTGGAGTGCAGCTTTGGCTTTTATGGTTGCCCCTACAATATTTTTGCAGTTGAAAAACAAAATAGACGAGCAGTGGGAGGCACAGCACGCAAGCACCACAAATCAAGGAGTGCAGCTACTGATTGAGTTCCCTCCTGTTTTCAGCAACTAAAAAAAAAAAAAAAAAACACAACAGTCTCCCATCCAGCCCTGCCTTCAGGGGCCCACAGGGTTAGCACGAGTTAAAAGGGTCACAGAGTCAAAACCAGTCTGCTTCAAAGTGTTCTCCGTCTCCAAGAGCTGCCAGACACGGCATGTAAATATTTACAGCCCCTGCCTTTGCAAAAAAAAACACTGACGATTTTCAAACAGGGAGAGGAGCTCAGCCAGTGTGCAACAGTCTTCTTTCTTGTTCAGGAACGTGGGCCCAGCTGGTGACGAGACTGCACCACGTTTAGATTTTTTGATTTCAGTCGGGGGCAGGATCACCATTTCTCAGATACAATGTCATAGAAGATGCCTGACGAAAGAAATGGATGGTGGTTAGTTAGCGGAAGATTAATATAGATTATTGTCACATCATTGTTATAGTAAACTAGATAAAGGGCAGAATGTTAATAAAAACTTGATAAATTAACTTTGTGTCAACTCGTTTGGCAATGGCTCTAATGTATGCGACAATCATTAATATAAAAAAGTTACGCACTTTAGCTTTAAATTAAAAAAAATTATGAACCCTAACCCTAAAATAAATAATGGGGTACTGTCTTGATTCAAAGGTTGCATTCATGTCAGATAGGTATAGGCTGGTGTGGAGTGGGACTATAAAGTCCTTTAAAGACAGGGAAAATATTTAAAATAGGTGCAATGCAGTGTTCTAAATCAATTGTTACTGAATTAGCAATCACCTATTTTTACTTTCTGACAAAATATGCATAAACAGGACAGCACAGTAGGAAGTGGGTGAAAAATGCAAACTCTAAGGTAACAAATAGGGGAACCACTCCAGTGTTCATAATATCGGATATTAAAAATGAATACATGACCCTGGCAGAATCCAGTTTGTTTTGACAGCTGTTACAACAGACAAAGATCCCTTCAGAAAAGTGGATCTAATAGGCTAACATTACACGGATACTTCCTCGTGAAGAACAAAAAACACATTTAAAACAATGACAGAGCTGCAAGGGCATCCATGCAATACATTTTTTTTTTTCTTTCCACAGTGGCACAGATATTCCCATGCATGACTGATAATTATTCCAGTTAATTGATGATGTATTCTCCTGAGTCCATCATCTATTTGATCTTCACCCTGCAAAGCTTGCTAGTGCCCAGAGCAAGCCATTAACAAGGGTGACAATGACATACTGTAAATGATGAGAATGGAAACATGACAAGTGGTCTGCTGCTGCTGCTGCTCGCCACACCCTTCCCGTCCCGTCCCATGGACACACAGCAGGGACCACCTTGTCCGAGACAGCCCCCCTCCCCCCTCTGCTGCCCTGGATTGATTCTCTCTGCATTGTGATCAGCTCCATGGCTCTCTACCACTACTGCTATCTATGGCATGTTAAATTATTCATCTGTCTGGTAGTGTCTCACAAAATGCATTTGCTTACAGCGTACAAGTGTGTGTGTAAGTGTCCCAGCAGCATCAATGACAAACATGAACGTGCCAATGTTTTGGTAATGTGATGTTGACTAACGGTGCAGCTGCATTTCTGTGTACGTGTGTATATATATAAAAATTATTCCCTAAGCATGTTTTTAGAGGGATTTGTTTATGTCTCTTACCTGAATTGTAGAGTGCGTTGGTTCCTCCCGTCTTTGAGAATCGGTGTGTGAATCACATCGTCTCACACATCCCCTCGGTCAGCCTCTGTCTGGGTCGAACGGCTCAGCAGACGTAGAGGAGGCAAGATGACATCACAGCTGCTCACTTGAGAGTATAGCTACCTCTTTCTCAAATTTAAAAAAGGTAAACCCCAAACACCCTTTATGTTATTATGTAACCATCTTTTTTTTCATCAGACAAAAAAGGTTAAAAGAGGCAGTGTGTTTACCTAATCTCTAGAATCTCCGTTTACGGAGGTTAGGCTGTCTATTAACACTAGATTGTTTTAGTTTTTTTCAGAGCACACACAGTATGGACGGGTAACGGATCAGCAGGAGATATTCAGATTCTCAGAAAGAAAGTGATGATGTACATTTCCCAAAAAGTCAAACTATTCCTTTAAAATCCACACGCATGGGGTTGTAATGCCAGCTTTCAGTTATAAACGTGTAGTCTCTTAGTCGAGATTTGATGACATCACTAGTTATTTCCTTAGACTTGATGAAGCTTCCGTCACAGGCTGAGTAATAACCACAATGGCATGTAAACTGACCATTGTTTTCCCTCGATGTGGTTTAAAGAAATATTCATCTAAAATAATCATCAGTTTCTGTTTTCTTCCACTGTTTTCAGGGCGGGCTGGTTCCAATTAGACATTTTTTCTTTTGTGGGAAAACCAAAGCAAAAAACAACAGCAACACACAGATCAAATTAAAGACCGGGCAATTTTAATCCTTTCACCAGTCATGAATAATTACATCATTTATACAGACAATTAAGCCGTCCCATTGAATTCAGGTCGACGACTACAGTCCCATGTTATCAAAGTGTCCCCCCTATTAACACGAACACAACAGTGTTGAATGTGGGGAAAACATGAGTCAGCCAAGTTGTACCGTCTGCACGCTGTCGTGATATTACAGATGAACTTTGTCAGACCACAGCATGTGCTTTCAATTTCCAGTAGAATGTGAAATGGAAATCTCACACGCATAGCTACGTGCTGAAACACAAGCAAACAAACTCACCCGAGGGGATAATTTAATAATTACCACTCCGCATTTCTTTAACACTTCAATATAATAACGCAGCACTTCCCAAGACTTCGCTGTCTGTCAAGTGCTCAGACTGACACATCGCAAGTGTCTCTTGGATGATAAAGCTAAGATTGCACAAAGATTTTTTTATTTTTTCCATTGCACTTACTCCCCCACAAAGTATCTAAACATAGCACATACATCTCCATAGTAATATTAGTATTATCTCTTGTAGATTCAGAACAGAACAGACTGGACATGTGTGAAACAAGAAACACTACAAAACAGTTTTCAAAGACAAATTGACAAATCAGTGTCCTCTCATATTAAAACTGAGAGGAAAATTGCTCTTTGGAACACATCAACATATTTTACAGGGAAAACTGGATAACAACCACGGTCGGGAATAACCTTCATGGACATAGCTGTTATTTGACATGTCACAGTGGGAATATTTCAAGTAACATTATTAATGGCTGCCTTTAATTTAAACTTCACTGCTATTCGGGGGGGGGGGGGGGGGGGGGGGAATCTTGTTCGGTAAACTCCATGTATTCAATGTCCTATTCTTAAAGGGCTGTGGAACTAAAACAATTCACTGCCCACTTTTTTATTGTTAGTTTGTACGTATGTCTTCATATAGCCTAATGTTATTAAATTTTTTGTGATGAATGTCACCTTTTTCTGATTTATCTTACAATGAAATACAGCTGATTTAATAGAGAGACATTTCTAGAGCCAAGGTTGATGGAAATTTTACGGAAGCCACCGCACACCCACACAGGTGTTTTCATTCATCCTGTTTAAGCTTGGGAATTTACAAAAGGTCAACAAACATCAAGAACTAAACCTCAATGATGTAAGTTCTTCCTATCCTCACAGAACTAATAATAGAGCGAGGGAGCTGTCATCAACTACCGCCTGTACATGCCTACACAATGGCTAACTGCCAAAATAAGAAAAATAAAATGTTTTCAAACACCTGGGCAGGTGCACTGTCGGTGTGTAGGGGCTTAAAGGGCACTGTATTCCAAGGTAAGATAAATTTATTATTATCATTATTATTATTTTATCATTATTATTATTATCATCAAATATCAGATTATAATTTTCTCTTCAGAACTTCAGATATTGGGATTTCACCAATTAACTTAGAGTTTTTCATGTACTATCTTGTCATTCCAGTTTGAATTAATTGTGTTATTTATATTGTGTATATAATATTTAGTGTTATAATTAAAGTTTCCCTAGTTTATTCTATTGAAAGGGGGCACAGAGAAGCACAGTTACACTCTACATTATCATTATCTTGTGTGTCCCACATTCTTTTAACTCTACAACAATGCTAACTTTACCTGCTTAAAAATGTGTGGCAAACATATGCAAATCTGTACAGTAAAAAAAGGCAAGTATGTGATCTATCTACGATGAAACAGAGGAGGACTTGGTTTATATTTAGCTAATCTCAGACTAACTCGCTGCCATTTCACGTAGATTTTACCCTGAAACTTCAGTCTTGCATTGATTATGTTGTAAAATAATATCCAAACACAACAATAACTAACGTTACCATTGATATCAAATTAAAACTTCTTAAAACAGCCATTCATTATTAAAAAAGAAAGGAAGAAAAAGGTGGGAAGCGGTACCCAAACCATACAATAGAATATGATTTGAGTAAGCAAGTTGTGTTCCATAACTGAATGAAGACAGGAAGTATTTTTCTAATAGCTTTTTGAAATGCATCTTGTACAAAAATGCAATTTTGCAGATGCAGAAATATTTTCATAGTGTAACACCCCTACCACAGGGTACAGCGCCGTTTTTCTGACCTGATGGTGAAACATGCGCAATTAAGATATTATGAGGAAATAATAAAGATAGACTTAATCAGTCAGGTAGCAATCACAAATGACTTGAATTTGCGCATGTTTTGTCAATTAATCCATGCTAAATTTCCCTGTTACAGGGTGCAAAGAAAATAATAATTTGTTTCATAAAATTACATCGTGTGATGACGAATTACAAACAAACTATGAAAGCTATCAGCAGAAGATAATTATGTTGTTATAACCTGTCGTTACTTACACGATTTTGAGCACGTACAGATGTTTGGGTTGCTCCTGTTGTGAGTTTGATCATACTAACTTGACACCTCATCCCACCAGTAAAATGTCCAAAATCAAGAAGATAAAGTTACATGCATTTTTTATATTTTTTATTTAATTACTACAAATGGCCCTGAAACTAGTTCTTTTGGAACACATGCATGTTTTTTTTGGTTCGAAACAAACCTTGCTGTGGTATTTTCCTATAGTTCATTTTGCTGGCTCAAATTAACAAAAGACTTCCATTCCTGAGGGCTCAGTTATACTGTGTGTTTAAGGTTGGAGGTGCAAGAGTAAGGTTTATGCAATATCTCTCATTTGATGTCTGAACTGGTTGCTATGTAACTAGTAAACAGGCGAACAACAGAAAGCTTCTTAACAACTTGTGGTTGTTGCTTCCACCGAAGGACAAAAGCTCAGTCCTCAAACCAAACGTGACACTGTAGCTCTGTCCTCCAGTGTGCTGCAGCCACTTCAGCAGTATATGACACCTAGTGTCAATACACTACAGTAGCCACTGAATCACCATAGCTACCAAAAACAGCTCCATGGATGTGACATGACGGCTTCTTTTAAGCTTTTTTTTTTTTTTTACACACCTTAACATTGAGGATGAGAGTTATCCAATAAATAATCTATGTGATAGTTAAGTACCGTTTCACACCTCTAATGGCACGGCTTCTGAGCAGAGCATTGCTACATTTACAAAGTGCTCACGACGAGGCCTCCTCTTTACCAAAGGTGCAAATTCTTCAGCAGTAGGAGTGGATAGGGGAATCAGAAGACCTGGGGATGACGAAAGTTGAAAAAACTAAATTAGAACAAATGGGCCTCAATGGCCCTCAACTCAAACAGTATAGATTGGAAGCAGCTGGATGTGATCGCGCCATTATTCTTAACCACATGTGTAGCTGGCTTGCTCCCTGCTGGCCAGGAGGAATTTATGAGCTCATGGTGGTTGACGTAAGCAAAGCAGGATGGAAAAGATGGATGTTCCAAGAAAATCTACAAGCTCCAAGACCTCTGCTGCTTCCAGTAACTTGTTAAACATTACTAAGAGTAAGTTCCTGGATGTGATTGAATGCAAGAATTGAAAGTCCCATGTATGTGCAGGGGTAGGTAAACATGCCAACCTGTTGTTATCTCAAAGTGCTCTGGTCTCTGCCTCGATCTTCCTCTCTCCGTGGAGGCTGTCCGGGTCTGCCGGTGCCACAGTCTGCCTCACCGCAATCTCAGGACCTCCGCCGTAAATACCTAACAAGTACTGCCAGGTCTCCTCTGAGATCTGACCGTAGTCTGCACCTGAATGGAGAAACACACATTAAAAAATTATTTAATAAAAGTTGACCATCTGTTTATGTCGTATGCAACCAGTGCTGAAGTTTACCCTGCTTGAGTTGTATGTGTCCTCCTTTCATAACACCAATTTTGCTGTTGTCGATGGGGCCGGGCGGCTCTGAGAAAGCAAATATTTAGTTTATTTTTGGACAGAGAGCTGAAGAACTTTACTGCACCGTTGTATTTGTCAGACTGCAGTGTGGTACCATTGTCTTTGCCCTTCACAAAGCCTTCCCACTCTCTGAACCACTGCATGCTGATGCACAGGATCACCGTCGGAGCCTCCTCAGCCTGGAACTCTTTGTTCAGCTACAGACAAGAAGAAAAAAGGAAAAAACGCTGCCTGAACATCCAACACAAAGGCATAAAAGACACATCAAGTAAACCCTTTGCCCTGACTACAGGCTTTTACCCTGATGAAAGTGTCTATTTCTGTTTTCCTGCGTTTAGCCAGAGCTTCAATCTCCACCTGGCAGATGGCACACATATATAGGTGGTTCACTGCAGGGCCGCCTCCGAAGCTGAGGGACAAATAAAAACACCGATATTGAACAGAAAGTCACTTAAAACGTATACTGACAGATTGACAGAAATTAATGACAACATGTGCATCCAATTCAATTCCATTCAAGTGGCATGGAATGAATTCATTAATTGATATTTACCTGTTGTAAAGATACTCCCACACATTCTGGGGAACAATCACAACCAGGTCATCTATGTATTGGTATTTATTGGGAGGGATCCCTGGAAGGAAAAAAAAACACTAAAGTTGAAGGAAGAAAGATGACCTTTCTGGCCTGTAATGGGGAGCAGGAAATAATTACAACAACAAAAGTTTTCTTCTCTTTTTACACAAAAATCCCCATATTCATTCCTTCTGTCCTTTTAAACAATGCTGTCCTGTAACTCACTAAAGTAAGAAAGCCATGCTTTTTGAAATTGGAGACAAATTTAACTAGCCAAGTCTCAACAAAAATTCAATATATCCCAATGCGAAAGATGTTGGTAAGGATACAGCTTTGTTCTTTGTTTTAAGATTATTAGTTTGTACTTGAATGATCTATTTGACTGCCATGGAACGTGTTAGTTTGTTGTGGGGTCGGCAGGTATTAAGTTGTCTTTTTACATGTTGCTACTTCTTCGCTGACACCTAGTCATTGGTCATGGCAAGGCATTCTGGGCTGAGGTAATGTTGAAAAGACGTCTAGTCATTTTTTTGTAATGTACTGTCTAGTAAATCACACTAGACCGTAGTCTAAATGAGTAATATCTAATGAGTAACTGATAACATTGCCGAGCACTCCTTATTAGTAACGCAGGCTTTCTGTAATAAATCATAGTAAACCCAGGCCCAAGCCAAAATATCACTGATGACACAATCAAACTTGACAAAGCTTGTCCAAAGATGCAGATAGACATCATGCATCCCATGACTAGTAAGTAAATGGTAACTTACATGGCACATTTCACAATTTCTTTCAGACTCAAATCGCTTTACATAGTTTGCATCTCATTCACCCATTTACACATACAATTTGGAGAAATTTGGGGTTCAGTGTCTTGCCCAGGGACACTTCGATATGTGGCAGGAGACGGGGGATCGAACTGCCAACCTTGCAATCAGTGGATGACTACTCTACCTGCTTAGCCACATTCGCCTGTTATACATTTAAGATGACTTTTATGAGTAAGCCATGTATGTGTTTTCTCAGTAATGTTTTACCACACACCTCCGTGCTGACAGAGGAACGTGTGGTTGCTGATGGGGCCCGGTTCGGCGAAGGTGTTGAACTTGTTCAGCCATTCCCTGGAGATGTAGAACTGCAATAGACTGGGCTCCTTCATATTAGCCAGAGCCACCACCTTCTGCCTCTCTCTTATAGACTCCTCACTACTTTTCCTGCGTGAGACCGGGAAATGAAATTAAAATACATTCAGTAACGACATTTTGAATAAACACTACTAGTACGGGGGTTGTCAAATGTATGTAGAACACCTGTAGAACAACACGTAGGCCTCTGCGCTCTGCACCACCGTCTCATGGACTTCTGTGACATACTGGTCATCAAACTCATACCACTGGCCATTGATCACGTTCTGACAGTATGCTATGTAGTGTCCACCTGCAGCAGAAGAAAAGGGGTAAGAGAAGAGAATACAGAAATATAAAGTTGATAAGAAGTCTATAGGGACTGAAGTTATCTCGTACTTCCTGCCGTGCCATGGTGACAGATGACTGACAGCAGATCGTAAGTGGTGACTTGGGACGGACTGTCTTTGGCGAGGAACGGTCGCATGTCCAAGCCGTCCAAAGGGAAGGACACGTGGCTGCCAATCTTGAACGAATACATGACCTCGTGCCGGAAGCGTTTCAGGTGGATGCACAGAATCTGCACAGGCAAAAATTCAAAATAATTAAAATAAAATAGTCAAGGAACAGGAATAGACTTGTATGAAAGCTAGACTTGTTATCAGCAGCGAAAGAGATAAGATAGTAAAACAAAACAAAAAAGTGTGTACCTCTGGAAGTCTAAGCACTTTGCAATATTTGACACCATTTCTCAACCTGTCAAAAAAGAAATAAATACTGAGTTAAAAAATCCCAGAAAAAAAATCCTTGTTTAAATTAAATTGATGATTTGAAGGAGAACATCTCCACCATTACATACTTACTTTTTACATCTCTCGCAGCTGTACATGTTGTCCCCTGTGGGAAAAGATTTATGTAAATGTAAAAAATCAACCCATCTAGAATTGACCAATAAGAAACTACAGTAATAATAAGAGGAGAAGCGCGGTGTAGAATCGTTTACCTTTGAGTTCATCTGCGGCAAAGAAGGCAGCTAGGCAGTCCTCTAGGGTCACCATGGGCCCCCAGAACCAAGTGGGGATACATGAGACTACGAACCTGTTCAGGGGCCATAATACAAAGAGACACAAGCATTACCAAGCATGCACCACCTTCAGCAAATTGTAGTGGTTAAAACAGCGCCAAAAAGCACTGAAGCTGCCATTAACATTCATTTTGATTTGTGTTTCTGGTAACCTGATGTTGAATGTAAGTCCAATATCTACTCTCCTTCTGGCCCAGTGTTAATCTACACATACTTCTGAGGGAAATAGCTGTCTGTTAAACTGCTAAATGCTCCACTATTATCAACACAGATTTGCTAACTTCGTCCGTCTGCTGTCTTGGGGATGTGTTTTACAGAGGTTTTCTCAAAGCTATTTAAATCTAAGAAGCTGCCTGCTGTTGTTGAAACCCACACGGGTGAGAGCGTTCACAGTGAACCAAAACAGAAAGGTTGTAAAACAAAACAAGGAGATAAAAGACTTTAAAGAATGAATGGCACATAACTTTTTTATGACAGTTGGCCATAATCAAGTTACAATACTGTATTGAAAATATCATGCATCTCTCTACTTCTTTTTCCAATCTGACTTGATATTTTCCATTTGCCAAACAATGACACATGCAGGTCTCAGTGAGAAGTGGTGACCTGTAAAACCTGGGAGTTTGTTTATTGTTGTATTGTTTTTTTTTCACCAAAAAAAATTGTTCTTTAAAAATAAAACATACAGCTCTTTGATAACCACATGTCATAATTTGGATCTTCCACAGTCGCGTACAGTGGCATCTACTGTAAAACACGCTCAGTAAAAGTCAAATTCCTGGTAAAACACTTTACTTGGAAGCCTCCTTGTGTTTGATTTTTCAAAGAGATAATGTGTGTCTAAGTGAGCATGACTCTTAAAAAACACCAATAAAATCTTGATTGAACTTGCCTCCTTTCTCTGTAAGTCATACCATGTAAAGACAATCTTGATTTACAGCAACCACACACAAAATCATCAATAATCCTCTACGCATCATTAGTGACATGAAATCTAGATTCTACTGAAATTACGTCATACACGCCAACTACTTCCTTTTAGTTCAAACTGACTCCAAGTTAAATGTGGAGTCAGTGATTCTAGAGAAAGCGGAGTCAGTGATTCTAGAGAAAGCTTGTTGAATATGATACATAGGATATCTCCTCCAATCTGCTACCTGTGCATACTGTATGTGTACTGAAAAAAATCTAGTTTTAATACACAGCCTGGGAATGTAAACAAAGGGAATGTAAATGTAAAGGGGGGCACACCATAGCTCGCAACATGCCCCGCTTACAGAGCCTATAGGCTGTGTATCAATACTGGATTTTTTTCAGCGCGCACACAGTACAGAAAGGTAACAGATCTTTGAAGAGATATTCACTGATTTTGACAAAAAGTGATTTTGTCAACAAATATTCTCCAGAATTGCAGACTACACATTTAAACCGCGGCCCACTGACCGGCGTATGGAGTCCATGATGAAGGTGATCCAGCCCTGCGAGCCATAGGAGTCTGGACACACGCCCGTCTTCACCGGAAGGTTCTGATGAATGGATGAGTGGAGCTTGGCCAAGTCCTCTTTCCCAGGAATAGGGAGAGACAAGTCTTGGAAGGTTTCCACTGTGGTAGAGACCTGCCACACAGGCAGACAATTGGTTTAAAAAACATTCAATGAGAGTACAGTATGTTTTTCCTACGAGCGATGTGAAATAAATACTAATCTTAACAAATCAGTGTGTGTTAAATTGAGTAATTTATGATTCTTTCATTTTTTTACGGTTTCAAATAAATAACTATAAGCAGATATGAAGGACACAAATAAAACACAACCCAAATAAACAGAGCTATTGCATACTTAAAAATGTAAACTATTCAGTTATTATTATCACACATGCATCTTATTATAATCAAGCAAAATACTATTTATAGTATTGAAATGAGGCATTCACTCAGGCCATACTTTCAACTAAATTTCACTTAAAACAAACATAACACTTTAAAGTAAATACAGTGGGTGTTTCTGGCTTAATATCTAGCCCCCTCTGGTGTTCAAATAGAGAAGGCACAGCTCACTCTGTCACACGTTAAACACTGGACCAGGCTGAGGATCGAGCCGTCGAAGATGTCCGAGATCACGCTGCGGTAGTGGGGCTGTTTCTTTTTCCTGGCACTGAGCAGCATCTGAGCTGGAAGATTTGATTACAACAACAAAAAAACTCAATATTGTTGATGTGTTAGAAAAGCAGCTTGATCATCACTGTAAACCTGCAATACTGTGTGTGGTTGGGGCAGGGGGAGAAGATGCACACCATTGTATAAATGGATGTGTGTTTCAACACTAAAGCCAGCAATGCATTGTTAACCTGCAAGACAGCAAACCTAAATGTAAAAAAAGAAACCTGCTGCTAATGTAAAAATTTAGGAATCCTCACTGAATTAATTAAATTCACATACTGTTCAAAAGGTTCCTTCCATGCTGTGCATTGGCTCTTATTAGCAACTCTCGTACAACGGTGTGGTGCAAATATACATAGGCATCGGGTTTATATACCTCCGGAGGAGTCGGTTGAAATACTGAAGCGTCTTGCCGGTGCATAGAAGCATCTTATCTATCTTTACCTTTTTTGAAGGAATACGCTGGTCCTGCAGAGCGGAGGGGGCTGGAGCGAGGCGGACTGGAGGACAGTTTGGGATGCATCTCCTGAATGGTTCGCACAGGACTGCAGGGGGTGGACTGTGGCTGGGACATCGGCACTTCGTTGTTTGGCTCTAGATGTTGGAAGGACAAACATATAAGAGTTTAGAGTCGAAAGATCCACATGCTACGACTTTAAAGCTATAGTATGTAACTTCTGTTGCCCACATGAGGAATACTGAATAATTACAACAACACTGTCGATTTTATACCTTCTGCTGTACATCCAAGTTTTTTCTTAGCGGTAGAATCAACAACTGAAACATTTCTTGGGCGCTTCTTGGGATTTTTCTGAGCTCCTTCGAAGAAAGAATAAAATAAAATCGAAAACGCTGCCATACTTAGAAATACCGAGTTTTGTGGAGCTGATGGGCTTGATCAACTTTTTGTTTCAACTCGTTTGGCGATGGCTGAAATGCAACCGACATTGCTTCGTCTGAAAAGGTTACGCTCTATAGCTTTAAATTTGAACAATCCTCTTTAACAACCCTCACAGCCTTATTTACCTGAGGTGTTGTTGCTCTGGGCTTGGCCTTGCACGGCATCCGATAACTGGTTGTCCTCTTGGTCTTGGAGCATGGTGTTTTCGGTTGGCGTTACCTCCTCCTCCTCCTCCTCCTCTTCTTCCTCTTCCCCCCTCCTCTCCGGAGCCCTGTCCTCCTCAGCGGCGGCCGTGTCCACGTCGGCGTCCTCGTCCATCTCTTGCGAGCCCCCGCGGAGGGGTGAGCCGGACACCCTCCGTTCCTTCAGCCTCTCCTTCTCCGAGATAGGCCCACCTATGCCCACGCCCCCCACCACCGCCGCCCTCAGCCCGTCACGCTCGTCCTGTAGGAGCCGCTCACCTTCACACGCCGCCCCTCCCTCCCCCCGGTCGCTGCTGGAGCCAGAGTCGCAGGACAGGAACTCGTCCTCTGACGGGGAGCGCTCTCCGTCTCTGATCTCCTCACAGTCGCTGCCCTCTCCGCCCGCACCGCCGCACTCTGTCAGAGGCTCCTTCAGCTCCTCGTGCAACTGGTCCATAAGACAACGCAGGAACTCCTGAGTGTCCTGGAGCAAGAAAAAGAAGCACATCACACTCACTGAAAGGGGGGCTGCATGAGGGTAGGTACATACACAGAAGGAAAGGAGCTTTGCAGAGAAGATGGTTACAAATTTCTGTAAACATGACTATTAAAGAAGTGTGTGTAATAGTGTCATTTTTTGTCTGCAACAAGAAAGCATTTCGTGCATTGGTAAGAATTGGTACAAGGAGAGCCTATATACTAATTAACTATAGACAGAGAAATCTCCAAAGGATTTATAAACACGTTTTCTATGGCCACACATTCAAATCAAACCAGACACTTCAAATCAAACATGCACTGAGCTTGGATCAAATTTGAAAACATGTTTTAACTGCATTCCAAAGACAATTATCTTACAGGGAATCAAACAAACTCAAAGATTTGAACTGAGTTGTTTATTTGCTTTGTGTATTTCAAGAGATAATTCTGAGTTTCTTACTTTCACAGAGTAAGATGAAGTCAAAAAAGCATTTTATAATGTTTCAGCATGTATTTTGAAGGTGTTTCTGTATGCAAAGTATAAAGCAAGGATAGCTAGCTTAGCATAAAGGCTCTAAACAGCTAGCCTGGCTCTGTCCAAAGCCAGGTAACAATATCCACCTACCAATGTCTCTCAAGCTCACTAACTAATATATGATGTATTGTTTGTTTAATTTGTACAAAAACTGAAGTATGAAAATGTAAAATTGTGGCTAGCTTTTTCCCTCTGCTTCTAGTCTAAGCTAAGCTAACTGACCACTGGCTGTAGCTTCATATTTTGCTTACAGACATGAGACTTGAGACCTCTAACTCAAAAAATAATCAAAACATTGCTTAAAAGATGTAGAAGAAGTTCTTAAGATTTAAAAAAACATATATCTTTTTTCTTGTTTGTACAAAAACTGAAGTGTGAAAATTGCAAGTCATGCCTAACTGTTTTCCCACTGGTTCCAGTCTCAATGCTAAGCCATGCTTTGAGCTTTTGTTTCTTGAGGCGCATTTCCCAAAATGTCAAACGATTATTTGACGAAATTCTCTAGTCTATTACACTCTCTAAGAAAGGTTTACTGGACTAACATCTAGGCTGTTGATTTCATGATTACAAAATAATTACAGTATTATATTATATGCATTCTCTCCTTCAGTCCATCTCCACTGTTTACTCCAGAGAGACATTAACATCTATGACTTTTTCTGTTCTTGGCAATAAAAGAAAATACAAATATTCCCCCAAATATCAACCATCCTAAACTATAGACACAAAACAAGTAAACAACTAAAGTCAAACATTTGAGTATTCATCAACACATGTAGTTGTTAGTAGCAGACATCAAGTCATTTTTAGGGAATGTGTGAGAAAATACACAGGGGGTTTTCACGGTTTAAAAACAAAAACAGACTACACCGTGTGAAGCTGTTGAGTGATGCCAGGTGTAGTTACCTGCTGGGTGCTTGCCCCTACCTGCTGAGCGTAACCACGAAACATGGGGTTTACTAGTTTGATGCCGTGGGACAGACTGGTAGGGACAACATAGCTGGGCCTGGATGGGGAGTAGGCGCCATGACGGTTAGTTTCATGTACTGTGCAGGATTCATTAGAGTACAATAGTCTGATTGTAAGTGTTTATTACCGTTTTTTATGCCAGAGCTCCGAGATGAGTTTCTGATAAGTCTTACAGAGAGCGGGCTTCTTGTCGGTCCGGACCAATCCACTGCAGTCAATGAAGTACTGAGTGAGAGGGGGACTGGAGAGGAAAGAGAGAGGGAGAAATTACATCGACACAGCTGTTCAACTAAAAGCAAAACTTATTGAATACAACATATGAGAGGGAGTGACCTCACCAATTGGACAGGGCTTGAAGAGCTGCGTTCATGTAGCAGGAGTTACCGATATTTTTCATACCTGTCAAGCCTAACAAAAGATGAAACAAAAGTCAGTTAAATGTTTTTTTTGTGTGGGTGTGTGTTACCAGAGGTGCCAAAACAATAGGCTTTTAGATACAAGCTCAGATTGTTATTGAGAGGAATTGAGAGGAAACCACTAAGGGTTAATCAGAAGGGCTTGCCAGGATTAAAAGAAACAGGCCTTGAAGCTATTCTTAGAAGCCAAGGCAATTACATCTATCAAACATGGCAGCTATGACCTAATATTACAAGAACAGAGATAATTGGAGACATTTTTTTTTTAAACTTAAACATCACAAATTAGTCTGATTTGAGTTTTTTTTAAGAGAAAAGTGACTCAGTGTACCTCTAGGTTTAAGCTCGTCCTCATCCGACTCTGAACCGTCTTCTTCTGCCACAGCGATTGGTACGCCTTTTACTGGACGGGCTGCCTGCTTAGGAGGAGATGCTTCCTGGAAAAACAGTTAAAAGGTCCTTTAAATGGAAGTTTGATTAAGGAGTAGGTGTTGTGAAAGTAAAAAAGCATCGCTGGCACTTGTATGTTTTCCATTTTAAAACCCATCAAGCGGGAGGAGGCTGAGACCAAGTGAAGTCATACCTGCTCTGTTGCTTTACAGTGGTGAGGAGCGACGGCCGCAGGTACCAGGGCCGGCCTGTGCTCCAAAAACACCTCCCGTTCACACACATAACACCAAATCCTGAACGTCGTCAGGTTCACTGTCAGGTGGTGCTTCTTAGACTAAAGGGATACACAATCGCAATCATTCAAGGGACTAATTTGGCATTTTCTTTCTCCACAGAAGAGGTAAAATGATGACAAAGAAGAAGAAGAAAATCTGCCATTTGTATTTCATGTGAGTTTTTTGATTGTTTTTTACCTGTGCATGCAGGGTGCTGTGATCAGAGAAGGACTCTCCGCAACCAACATATGAGCAGTCATTCTACGGAGCAGAAACATTGTATTAGACATGAACTTACAGTTACTGAATTCTCTCTTCTATTTTGCATTGCAAGACATTACATCACAATACCTGCATATTTATGTGAATCTATGATGATCTTGATGAATCTAAATAATCTGTAGATAAATGTCATGCTACTGGGTTCAAAGTCACCTACATCATAAAATCTGTAATTTCACATACTGTATTGTGCTTGAGTTTGAGAACGGCTGCATTAATAATATAATTTATGCCCCTCATCATCATAAATTATTTAGCATTCATCTGCCCCTCTTATCTCAGATGCAACTGCAGTGGCAGTATTCATGGTTTAATTGATATGGTGTACAAGCAACTATCCTTGAAAAAACTAAAAAAATTCAAACAAAAAAGAAGAAGCATTCCATTCCAATCCTCACCTGCAGACAGGCCCACAGATTCGGGCCCCCAGCTCCACAAGACTGACAAGTCCCCTGCAGCAAGAGCAAGACAACACAAATAAGCTTTAAGCTAGAAGAGATAGAGTGGGCAGAATAAAAGAAGACAATAAAACATATGACATATGCACAACGATGTTGTGATCATTCAGGAAAAGCAAGACAGAAAAGATAAGGTTCAAGCTTACAGAATAGAGCAGAATCCTATTACTATTGGCATGGCACAACACAATGCAGTAACAGTAGGAAAATAAGTACACTTTTGCAGCATTGTTATTTTCAGGGTAGGGTTGCAGTAAATTGAGTATATACAGCAGGTGCATTCAAGTGAAACAACAAATCTGTTAACATCTGTGAAACAGTCAGTTAGTATGTTTGTGTGTCACGTTTTAGAGTGTTAAATATGTATTTGATTTTTATACAGAGTTCAGTCTTTAGCTGTGGGCAAATGGGAGACAAGGCTACTACTACTATTTTGCACAGGTCATTTCAGTGAATGAATGAAAGACAAACCCACCTTGGATTTCTGGAGGAGGTCCTCCTTGGTGACCTCTCCTATGGAGTCCAGGTGAGGACACATTTCTTGCTCGGCCATAGCTACTCACTCTCTCTCTCTTCAGGTGTACGTCTGCTATTTAGAAAATTAAGTAATAATAATAAGTATTATTAGTAATAATAAGTAGTAGTATTATAAATATAATGGTGAATCAGAAGACATGCTGTTGTGGCTAAAGCTATCTGCATCTCCTCAACACAAGACAATAAACACGACGTGCAGCGATGGAAATCAAACGCACCTCTTCTTCACTGACAGCTGACACATATCGCATTGTTTAGGCCATCATTTCATATAACCTTCCTACATTGACACACATAATCTAGCAGCCCAGCCAAGTGAAAGGCCTTGTGTTTACCAACCAAAAGCTGTCAAATCATGTCCTGACTGCAGCGATGACTGAGTGTTTATTATGAATTACTCGGTATTTACCGACAGGAGCAGCTGCCGCGAAGAGAAAAAAGCTGTTTGTATGTATCACTAGTCCCGTGAATAATCCATACTGGATGCGAGCTGGAGACACACCGTGAGCTTGGGAAAGACACCAAGAGAGACGCGATACCCACAGCCCACCATCCCCAAACAACTACCCACCTCCTCCCTCCCATCCACGGCACGGCACGACGCAGGGAGGAGACAACACGGAGACGTCAGAACAACAAATTAATCCTACTTTTGAAAACTAATTTTTTTAATTATCTGTATCGCGTTCGTTGTATTTGTAATTTAATATAAAACATTATTAAAATTGATGTATAACGGTAGTAACGGTAAAATATCCCTGTTTACGGAAATGACGCCGCAGTGTCCGTGGGTTAAATGGGTCCCCGAACCCGCCTTGTGTGCTTTCTAGGACCTTTGTGCACATCTTTCTGAGTATGGGACAGGTAAACGAAACAAGACAGCTGTTTAAAAAAAACTGTCATTACTTTATTGAACACTAAAGTACGACGGAGTATTAAGTACACACTAAATAAAAATAAATTAGATTTCGAGAGGAAAGTCGTAAGTCATTGATTCAGTCGTGATATTACGAGTATAAAGTGGTTTAATGAGTCATAATTCACAAAAAGAAAGAAATAATTTGATGAGAATAAAGTCATACAATTAAAATAAAGTACAGACCTATTTTTAATTACTTGTAAATAAAATACTCCTATTAAAATACATGTTAACAATTATATTGAAATGAGGGTATAATTTGTCAAATATTATTTATGGTAGGCCTATGCCTGCCTTCATATCAGTGTTTCCCAATCCTCTTCTGGAGGGCTACGTGTCCTGCACGTTTGTAGATGTCCCGGCCTGTCCCAACCATGGCCCCCCAACACAGCTGATTCAAATCATCAACTCATTATAAACTCCTGAAGCTGCTTGATAACGACCCGATACTTTGAAACAGCTGCGTTGGAGCAGGGAGAGATCAACAATTGGTCCTCCAGGTAAGGGTATAGAAACTGCGTTGTGATTTTACATCAACTACTAATATAACAAAAATATTCTATTTCCACTGATTGGCGACTCATTCTCTACAGTAGGCCTACATTTTAATTACGTATATCATTTAAGTAATGTAAGCTTATTAAATGTTAATGCAATTTGTTTTAATATGTGATAAATTCACAGACATTGGGAGCGTACGGTGTGACGTACGAAGCATATAAAGACTTCATATTTTGAAACTGATTCTAAGTCGGTGTGGTACTTCTTTAAACTACAGATCTGAAGCGGGCGAGTCGCTGTATTCTCTGATTCCAGATCAGCGAATGAGAGGCCACGTTGTCACGCTGTCCAAGCCTCGCGGTATTTACGCTACCCAGAATCCCTAGGTCTTCCTTTCTGCCTCAACCGACATGGTGGGTACACATCCTTCCACTTCTGAGGAATTACACTTTCGGTTGAATCTATATGCATCCCTTTATGCTTGCTTATTTTTACCCTGTAAAATATTTCTATGGATACTCTAAAGCCTGACCGTCAATATCATGTCGATATTGCGTGTTGATGTTTTGTGGTTTTTGGGTTAAACTTGGTCAAAGTTACCCTGTTGTAGCCGGTACGTGGAGCACTATGGCTGCCTGTCAGGAGCTAAAGCTAATGTGGAGGAACACGCTTCATTTCAGAAGAACGTTCACTTTATTATTCTGCGTTTCCACTTGAGTGTTAATTTCCAGTTTTTGTAATTTGTAATTGTTGCAGGTTGGAACTAAAGTGAGTACGAGAACGGGACTTGTAACGTTAACTAATAGTATACGTGTGTGTGTTTGAAGCTAATGGGCCCGGCCAATGCTTCCGTTTCTAATATTGAAATGCTAATGTACTTAGCAGCCGTAGTCACGTTTAGTGTTCTGCGAGCTTTGTACATTTGTTTGTAGAAATTATCTAGTGTGAGTGTGTTGATGTATTCATTGTCTTAAACTCTGTTTGTATCGCTTGCTAACAGCATTGTAGACTGCCGGACATGGCTTCATTCACTGCAATGTTTCAGAGCTTTTACTTAAAGCGCTTTGAATGGCCTTGTGTCTGACTTGTGCTATATAAATACACTTGACTTGCCTTGCTTTTAAGGCTTTGCCTACATGACAATGGCGACTTACTTGATAGCAGAATGTAATGCTGAAAGTACTTCTGGATGAGGCTAACTAGTGCACAATATAAGCAACTGATGCTAAAGCTTAGGCATGTTAGTAAGTTTGTGTTTAGATTAACAATAACTTAAGAGTCTTGAGTTGGGCATGTCTTTATGGATGCATTTGGTCTTTGTTGATTTAATGGACAACTTTGTATTCCATCATCAGTGTAAACTTAAATGCTTTCTTCATTAATGCATCCTAACACTTGTTTGTTTTTTATTTCTCTCTTCAGCCTAAGGGAAAGAAGGCTAAGGGGAAGAAGGTGGCACCTGCCCCTTCAGTGGCCAAAAAACATGAGGCCAAGAAGGTGGTCAACCCCCTGTTCGAGAAGAGGCCCAAGAACTTCAGTATCGGTATGTAGCCATGTGTTTATAAGTGGGGTTGTGTAATGGTGCAGATGATGTAAAGAATATTTGCTATCTTAAGAACACTGATGACAATTATAATCACCAAGATCGCTGATGCACTTGAGGTTAAAAATACTAAAGGCTCTTTCTCTGTTTGATATCAAATGCTAAACTTTTGTTTCGTCTGTTCCCATAGGCCAGGATATTCAGCCCAAGCGTGATTTGACACGCTTTGTGAAATGGCCTCGTTATATCCGCCTGCAGAGGCAGCGCTCCATCCTCTACAAGCGTCTGAAGGTCCCTCCTTCAATCAACCAGTTCACTCAGGCTCTGGACCGCCAGACTGGTAAGTTTCACTTTAGCCATTGCTGTTTCTTTCGGCATGGCCCTGCATAAGATAGCAGCAGTATTTCCAAGATCCACAATCCTTATATTGTGGCTTTGCAGATGATGTGAAAGAATATTTGCTAACTGAGAACCTATGATGACACCCACCAAGATCGCTGATGCATTTACCTGAAATACTGATTATTTGTAATGCTCCAGAACAAATTGGCTAGTGCTTGCAGGTATTTTATAACGTACTTTTCCTCCTCAGCCACACAGCTGTTCAAACTGGCCCACAAGTACAGGCCAGAGACCAAGCAGGAGAAGAAGCAGAGGCTGCTGGCCCGCGCTGAGCAGAAGGCAGCTGGAAAGGGAGATACCCCAACCAAGAGGCCCCCTGTCCTCCGTGCAGGTGAGCAATAGTTAACTAAATGCTGTAGCGCTTAGCTGGTAACAATTTAGTAGAAAGTCGAAGGAGTCTGTACATTCAGCCTGTGGAAGCAGTCTTAATCAGGCTGTGTTGAACATCCTTAATGTTTACAGACATGTGTTGAAGTTTGTTTGTTGACGATGTACAGTCTTGTTGTAGTCTTAACGAACTTGGCCATGATGCAATGATGTTTGAATTTCTTCACCTGAATCACACCGTGATGGTTATTGAGCTTTTTAACCCTGAGCATTGGCCAAAATAACTTAAAATAATTTTAGAGCAGGGTGTTTGTCTATGAGAAGTTAATTGAATTCCCTTCTCTACAGGTGTGAACACTGTCACCTCTCTGGTGGAGAGCAAGAAAGCCCAGCTGGTCATCATCGCCCACGATGTTGATCCTATTGAGGTAAGTTTGTCACACACTGACTTGGTAGCAGTGGAAAATCCCATAATGTGTACAGTTTAGTCTGAAGTGGTCGCTAGCAATGATGTTTGAATTTCTTCACCTGAATCATACCGTGATGGTTTTTAAGCTTTTTAACCCTGAGCAGAGACCACAAACCCTGAACATGTATTTTAACACTTTATGTGGACACAGTTTTTGGTTTTCAGCGAGCTTGTTTTTTCATGGATCACCTCAACTTAAACAATTTCTCCTTTGGTTCCCCTAGCTTGTCGTCTTCCTGCCAGCTCTGTGCCGCAAAATGGGCGTCCCATACTGCATCGTTAAGGGCAAGGCTAGACTGGGCAGACTGGTGCACAGAAAGACATGCACTTCAGTCGCCATCACACAGACAAACCCGTAAGTATTAGGCTGTGGGCCCAATTGTGATACAGTAGTTCTCATCTTAAAATTATTTCCTCTTCAAAGTTAATAGTCTTATCTTACAATGGCCTTAATGCAATGATGACAGAATTTCTTCACCTGAATCACACCGTGATGGTTTTAAAGCTTTTTAACCCTGAGCATTGGCCCAAATTACTTAAAGGAAATTAAGATAATAGCTTTAATTCCACAATTTCCTGTTGAATAGATGCCTCTAAGGCATATGATTGCATTAATTATTATATACAACTGGTATGAAATGTACGTGATCATGTAATCTGTTCACACTATAACTAGCTTTGTTCTCTTCTAGTGAGGATAAAGGTGCACTTGCCAAGCTTGTGGAAGCTATCAAGACCAACTACAACGACAGATATGAAGAGGTGAGGATTAATTTAAATCAACTAAAGATATCTACACGAGTTGCATTGCATATTGGTATACAAAAAAATCATGATATTAATTTTCTAACTTGTTTTCCAGATCCGTCGTCACTGGGGAGGTGGTATCATGGGCCCCAAGTCAACAGCCCGCATCTCCAAGCTGGAGAAGGCAAAGGCCAAGGAGCTTGCTACTAAGCTTGGTTAACTTGTTTGGAATAAAAAATCTATGTCCTAATTGGAAAGTGTTTTGTTTTTATTATTAAATGTGTATTTTGAAACTAAGTTGCAACTGTAAATTCCTTTCCAACATGGTAATATCAAGAAAATATTGTTTGACTTCAACTGCAGCTCTGACTAACTAATTGCAAGAAGGGATGAAAAACAATAATTGTATTGCAGTTCATGTGATAGTTGATCAAAGTGAAGTGACATGTGTTCATCTAGGGATTGGTTTATCTGAGAGGGTAGTATGCATGATTTGACTAGGCGGCAACATGAGGAATGGGTTCATTTTGAAAGGGAATTAACTTTTCACTTTGGGTTCACATCCTATAGTTAAAAAGTAGATGCAAAATAAAAACTTGAATGACTAGTCTTGTCTCAAATGCAAAGACATGGGAAGTAGGACAACATTTTTAGTTTCATTTAAAACAAATATTACATTTACTTGTAATGCAGATCATGGCATGATGCAATAGTTGACTTGTTTCCAATGTTATACCAAAGTATACTTTAAATGTTCAACAAGGGGACAAGACAACTGTCCCTGGTATCTAGATGACACATTAGTCTGAGTTGATTGTGACAATCGGATGTTTCATGAACTGGGGTATTGCTGTGAACAAATGTCCTTATTCAACTTCAGTTGGTGAACACATACAAGTGCAATACTTCACTGCAGCTTGACTGACTAGTTGAAGACGAACCTGTCCACATAAATTTAAATTGCACAATTATGATGCTCGTTTGGAAAACAAGACGGAATAACAATTAATTTATATATATTTATTCTTGTACATGTCCCAAGAAACAAATCCACAACTATTTACATATGTGTCAGTGAATGTCAGCAACAGGCTGGAGTTAATACAGTATATGTGTATCACAGGTTTGCATTACAGCATTTCTGACCAAGTATTCATGATAAGTACAACGTCACATCACAATGGAATCTTCTTAATGAACTTTGCAAACCACATGTAGGAAGTAGCCGCACACAAGCCATACCTAAAAGGATAAAGAGTATTGTCAAAATGTCAGTCATAGATTACCAGTTACTTAAATTACAGAACAGTATGTATTATTTTCAGTATAACTTCACAAACAAAGCTGCCACCTACCATGTTGCTATGTACTGCATGTGTTCATTCCTCAGCGTGACTCTGGTCTGTCCACCTATTGGTCCACCAGGAATGGTGCTATCTGTGTGACACAAGACAAAATACTTTTACTAATCAACACAAAGTATACGTGCACATTATATATTAAATCAGATATTTACTATGATGCAGTTGAATCAGAGAGCATCATGGACCTTGTAGTTCATGGCACCTTACCAAAGTCTGCGTCAATGAAGATGGGCTGAGCTTCAGTCAAGCTGGACATGGCCTCCAGGTCGCGGAAATGCCAGCGGTTTCTCTCCAAGTCATTGTTCGGGACAAAGGGTTTACGAAGCTCCGTCAACCTGACAACCCCGACCACCTCAACCTCGTCTTCCACCTGCAAATAAGCATTGTAACATTTAGTTAAATATGTCTGGTGGCTGCAGACAGAGGACTTAAAATGGATGTTTTGATGAAGGGGGAATTATGGACCAGTTTGCTGCTTGTGTGAGGTTGGTTGTAGTTGAGTGAGACATTTTACAAATAAGAAATCCCAGCACCACTTAAATAATTAGACTGCAATACAAAAAGCTTGTTCACTGGAATGATCTCTGAAAAGGGATACTCCAAAGACTTCACACATCAGAGTGATGTCACATGAGATGTGGATTCTGTAAGAAGTGATATTGCCTGGCCTCTGTAATTAGCTGCTACTGGCAAAACACTTCAACTTTCTGTGGTCAAGTTGCATTGTGGGTAATGTAGGCACCGGGTTTTGACAAAGGATGAAGAATAGGTGGAATACAATGGACAATATCTCCGATTCTTCTCATTGATTTTTGTTCTCCATCACCATCCAACAAAACAATGAGAGCGATAAAAAAAAAATCAAGAGAAGTCTTCATCAAAAATAATACTAACCTGTCCCTTCATCCTGGTCTGTGGTTGGATCTTTTTCCGTGGGACGTATCCTCTGTTCACCAGGATTGTGATGCTACAGGTGACGGTCAAAGGCAACAATCAGCCAGTGTAAAAGATACTTATATGCAAGTCAGTATTATAATAGGAAGTATTTTTCTGTGTTGTCTTACTTGAGGTCAGTGCAGTGGAAGGGGGTGATGACATTGGCTCCGGTCTCTCCACTAGAGGACAAGCTGCCCGCCTCTCTGGCCTCTTTCTCGGGGTCGACCGGCGAGCGAGGCAGAATGTACAGCTCCTGGGAGTGGTCATACCGTCCACGCACCTTCACCCGTCTGTACTCCAGGCTGTTCAGCTCAAGAGGACTGGGAATGACAAGCACATCTGCACATTGATAGGTGGCACGGATAGAAATAGCTATAGTTTGAACAGGGTTGTAGCTTCTTTGATTGGGAACTTATTTAAGTGCATTTTATAAAGGAAAGGGCACAAACAAATGCTGTTTTCCGTTTGACAACACAAGACTATTACATTCTTTTCAGGATTTTTACACTAGAGTATTGCTACTTTATGTCAGAAAAATATCTGAATATTTCTTACAATACTTCTTTTCACATAAAACATTATTTTGACAATTTGTATTGGCAAATACTTTGGACTATCTTGTTTACCACAATGGAGTATGTGTGTTACCTGCTGTTAACGTGTGAAAGACCACAAAAGTAAACTCACTCAATAGGAAGGGGAATGGGTTCTGCAGTGGTGAGTCTCCTCAGATCATCAATCAGCTGCAGTTTCCACTGACGCCGTTTCACCTGCCACAGAAACAAAAATGTCAGAACCAATCCAATAACCACAATTAAACTAATGTGATAAGTCAAAGTCACGGTCACCAGGCTGTACCTGCCACGTTCCCAGGCCAAAGGTGGTGGCGGGGATGAGCAGCAGCAACCATTTGAGGAAGTCTTCTCCTTTCTCCGCTCCGGCTGCTGTGGTACTGGACGGCCGACCCAGAGGAATCAACCGGCCTGCAGGTCCACAATACAGATAATATTTCAGACATTTCTTTTTTTTTTTTTTTAAGATATTTTTTTGGGCATTTTTATGCTTTATTTGACAGTGCAGAGAGACAGAGGTGAAATGGGGCAGAGAGGGGAGTGACATGCAGAGAACGACCGCGGGTGGGAATCGAACCCGGGTCTGCTGCTGGGCCCGGCCCGGGAGGGGGACGCCTTACCGACTTATTTCAGACATTTCTGATCAGAGATATGATAAGAGATGTGAAATTAAATTTAAACCTTATACAAGTCAAGTCAAAGTCAACTTTGTCAATTTGTGCCACACATACAGAGGAATCAAAATTAAGTTTCTACGTACAAAAGGATAAAATAATATACTGATATACTGAACTTTTCATTTTGCACAGCTCAGTCTGAAACACATATACATTAATATTACATACATATTTTATTAAAGTTATTTGCATTTTTTCCCATAATTACACAATTTTACCTTGTAGATTTACTTATATTGTTTACCAAATACTTAATGATAATACTTAAATGAAAAATATTAAAGGGGAAATTGAATTTTCTTTCACCATAATGAGATTAAAAGTTTAATCTGTAGGCCATGTAACTCATACAGATAATACAATGGGATCTAATTTAATTTTTTTCTTCGTTTTCTCTGCACCACTCAATTGCCATGGACTATTTCATGAGGCCATTATGTCGATTACAATGAGAATCATTTAGTTTTTAGTTTTAGTTTTTTACCGTCTGCCCGTTTGAAGAGTGGCAGTCTGTAGAGAAGCAGAGTCCTCTTGATGTAAACAACATGCGTCTGCAATGAAATAATAAAGAAAACACAGTTTAAAACCTGCAAACCACTGGACCATGACATTCACCAGACTCAGTAGATTTGTTTAGTGTCAAACAACCACACGTGGAAATAATGACAAGCAACTCACCTGTTTGAGTGTCGTGAGAAGCCTGTTGGAATAAGCCAGGGCTGATTTCAGAGAAGCCATGGTGAATTGGTATATCCTCAATAAAGAAAGAGGTGAGCCGATCGACTTAATGACAGATACATAACCGTTCAGAAAGGGGGACTGGTTATGGTGTTACTCCTTCCGGGTCTGTCACGCTCCGCCCCATGTTTTACCCACGTGTGTACAGAATTGTGTTGATGGTGTTTTTGCTGGGTGTACAATTCTGTCTGTATTCGTGTGTTTGAGTTGGATTAAAAGCTAATTTTGTCAATATGGACCTCGCCTCAAAGGACTCGTACATTCAGAAACTCGCGAGCAAAGTGATTTCTCAACATGAGCAGGAGCCAAAGAAGCGGCCTTTTGGTAATGTTGTCTAACTAATTGTATGCATTTACACATTTTTCTTGACATGTACTGTTTTCTGTGCGGTAGCTACAAACGTTACTGTTTAGTAGTTAACATAGTCGATGTGTTAGTGGTTGTAGAAAAGCTTTTAAAACCCAATATGTTATTAGGCCTCTGGCTATTAGTGCAGTTCACCAAAGGAGGCGCTACACTGTTTGAAAATCATCTTATTTTACCCTTAGACTGTATAAAATAAATTAAACTACAAATGTATAAGCTTGAAACTCACTACATTCTAACTAACATGGTCACTTTCTGAGGGGAAGTGTTGCCCACAATACAGAAAAAATATTTTGTCTCTTAAAAAGTTAGTAAATAATTTGACTGTGCTTTGAAACTTGGCAGTCCAACTGATATAATATCGTTGAATATATCATTATTTACTCATAATACTTGTGTTTGTCTGTGTGCAGCTCACTTCAAGGGTAAAACTGACAGCGGCCCTCCACAGAAGAAGAAAAAGTGCAAAAAGAAGAATTTTAAAGAGAAGGGGGTTCCTCCTCCCAAATCAACAAGAGACAACAGAAAACAAAAGCCTCCACCGTCGGCTGCAGTACAGAAAGTCTCCGCCACCGCTGCAAAACTGAACGGGTCAAAACCTCCGAGCACAAATGGATCAACAACAGCCACTCCTAAAGGTACTATTAGACTCTTTAGAGCATTACAAGTTTAGAAATGCTGTCGTATCAGCTTGTCCCTCTGTCATTCTTAAAAATGGTTTGTTCCATACAGACACTTTTTTTAATTGTATTGATTTTTTCCTAAAGGAGGAATTGTAAAGTCCAGCTTCTCCACGGTAGATGTCCTTCGCAAAAGACTACATGAAAAGATCGAAGAATCCAGAGGGCAGGTAGGAAACGCATGGAGGTTTATATATATCAGATCTATACTCTGTCTGTTTTAGTGACAATGTATTTAACTTTATCTGATTGTACTGAGAAAGTAAACACTGACATTTCTTTTGAAACCTGCAAAAAAAAAAGGCTTTGTTGAAATTGTTTATTTCTACATGTTGTTCAAGCAGAGTCCCTTAGCTCTGATCATGATTAGAAACCAGTGCACACTGAGCAAATCGGGGCAAAACACTTAGTTAAAGGTGCAATATGTAACTTTGCTTGTGTCCGAGAAGTTTTGATTTATGATGTTAGAATTATTCAATACCACGAAATTGCACGTAGAGTAAATATGTTTTGTAAACAAACTGCAGGCTTGTCAAATGTAAACAAACCTCCCTCCCTTGAAACTGCATATTGCAACTTTTTAGTGTCTGTCTGACTAACATGTTCCATCTATCTTTGATCAGGGAAACCCAAAGGATGCCTTATCAGAAGAGGTCCAGGCAAAGCGAGCCAAGCGAAAGCTGGAACGCGAGCGCAAGAAGAGGAAGAGGAAAGAGTTCCGTTTGAAGAAACTGGCTGAAAAGAATGCAGAGGAGCAGCCGGAGATCAAACAGGAAGTAGAACCCGCCCCGACACCCGCCGCAAACAAACGAAACGAAGCCGCCATCCTCTTCAACAAGGTGGAGACGGTGGAGGAGAGATACGTGGACAAAATCCAGAAGAAGAAGGACAAGAAGAAGAGCGTGAAGGGCCAGTTAACGCCGCTGGTGGGCAGGAACTACAAGCAGCTGCTGGGCCGCGTGGAGGCTCGAAAGGGAAAGCTGGAGCAGCTGAGGGAGACGGACGAGGGGAAAGCCCGCGAGTACGAGGAGAAGATGAAGTGGACCAACATCCTGTACAAGGCAGAGGGACTGAAGATCAAAGACGACGAGGACATGTTGAGAACCTCGCTGAGGAAGAAGGAGAAGAACCGGGACACGCGCAAGAAGAACTGGGGCGAACGCAGCGAGAACATCGTCAAGAAGATGGAGCATCGTCAAGACAAGAGACGCAAGAACCTCCAGAGACGCAAAGTAGCCAAAACGGAGAAGAAGAAGACCCAAGCGCGCAAGAGAGGCAGAATTCTGCCCGAGGACTTGAAATAAGCCACAGACTAGAGGAAGGAGTGTGTGTTTATGGGCCGGTTTCTTAGACATGGATTTAGATTAGTCCTTCTCTAAATGGAATATTGAATGGAAATGGTCCGTTGTTTAGTCCAGGACTAGGCTTAATCCATGTCTGCAAAACTGTGCCTATGTGTTTTATAAAAAAGGCAACGTCTAAATTAGTAAATCAGAGTCCTTTTTATGGCAGTAGGATTTATTCACGTAATGATACTGCCGCCGATACTGAAAGTATTGTACCTTTGCTCCTATGAAGGAGTAATATGATGATGTGTATTGTGTTCAATAAAATGAAGCCCGACTTCGTCATAATGATGAACATGAAATGCCAATCTCTGTTAAATAATTTATTTACTTGTGTTCTTGTTAAATATCAAACCTGTTGGTATGAGTCTTTTGGGACAATATGCCTATTTGCTATTAGTATGATGAGATGAGGTTCCACTCTCTAAGTGACACCAGCTTGTTGCATAACTGTAGTAGACCTTGTTATATTCATCAACTTTTTTATGTGGCCTTCATCAGGGTTTCTCAATATCCTTAGTTAATAAACATTTACAAAAAAAATGTCTCCAACCCCACATGCTGAGTATAAAACTTCAATCAACTTTTTACACCATACAAATGCATTTGGCCTAAATCAAGCACCAAAAGGATAACATTAATTTCTGAGTCTGTCTCTGCAAGTGTGGATCGTATCCAATGGAGGAGAGACTGGGCTTCTCATAGTATTTTGAAGTACGTTGAAGTTTTGGTCATGTTTTCATGAAAATGTAGGCCTATTTCGTAATTCTGAGATAATAATTATGTTATTCAGAAAAACAACTTTTTGAGCTAGTAGTCTAGTGCGCACAGCCAGACCAAACTACCCCTGTGTTCCAATCCCCATACTTCCATACTATTTAGTATGCCAGAAAAAGATTTAGGATGTCCCAATACATGCACGTCAATTGTAGTATGCTGAAAATACATAAATGCCTCACTAACTCCAATTGCATCGTCTTTATTCGTGACATTTCTCTATAATGAAAAAAAAAACTTCCTTATCTGATGTTTTTATTCTATCCTGTGTGGCCCTAAAACTCTGCTGAACTTTATATTAGTATAGTGAAGTAAAAAGAAAAAGTATGTGATTAGGAACGCATGGTGCAGCTAGTAGTAGGGCTGGAGTTACATCCTGGTAACCCCACCGCTTCTCGCTCCGCCCAGTCAGGAAGCAAATGAAAACACAAGGAGGTCGAAGGGGAGGTATGGGACACCTGACTTCACCGTTTCACTTATATTTGATTTCAAAGAAATAAACGCGACAGGGTTTGTAGAACGGTACAAACAACATATTATAAAGCCCAGGCGCTCCTTCCCGAAGATATGACCATGCATTAATGGGAATTATCAGGAATCTCGCCAACCATTTGACTGTAATTCGTCAGAGTTTAACAAGAAACCATAATAAGGTGGGTACAGCTGTCACTCAACAGAAGAGACGCTTTTTATATTGGCGTGCCTATCATTTTTATATTTTTATTTCAGATAATCATGTCAAGACAACTTCACGCAAGGAGAACGGAGGGTGTCGATAACAACGTTTGGTAAGTGATTATCTTTACAATACAGCTATCAAATGCTGTATGAATGCAATAAGTCAGAAAACACACTTCCCCAAAGGAATAACCACTTAATCAAGAAGAGCTTTGGTTTTGTAGAGGGACACACGTGCAGTGCTCTTGCTTTTCATACAGGTTTCTTCTTGGATTGGCAAAAGCCAGCCGACGACTCGACGAGTTCTCGGTTTATAACCTTTATATAACCATCTGATTGGTGGAACATGGGGGATGGCACACATCCTGGGACTGAGTACTTTTAAGATAAAATTGTAAATGATCACAGTATCAAATGTAAAGTTCAATGCAGAATCAATGCCACTACAGACTGTGAGAAAAAAACAATATAAAGTGTATATACTGTATATCATATCATTGTATCATGTCGTAGATTTAAATCAGAATCATCAATAATCAAATCTCTCAAATTAAATACCATTGATTTTCCTATGATGCTTTTAATATATGAGCATGATAAAAAAAAATTCTACTGACTGGGGCACAGGGGCCCAAAATATTCAGAATGCCTGCTGTGTGTACAGTGGCTTGAAAAAGTATTCATACCCCTTGAACTTTTCCACATTTTGTCACGTAGCAACCACACACGTACATTTATTTTATTGGGATTTCATGTGATAGAACAACACAAAGTGGTGCATAATTGTGAAGTGGAATGAAAATGAAACATGGTTTTCAATTTTTTTTATAAATAAAAACATTTAAAAGTATTCAGCCCCCCTGAGTCAATACGTTGTAGAACCACCTCTCGCTGCAATATCAGCTCCAAGTCTATTTGGGAATGTCTCTACCAGCTTTGTACATCTACAGACTAACATTGTTGCCCATTCTTCTTTGCAAAATAGCTCGAGCTTCAGATTCAGCATCAGATTGGATAGAAAGTGAACAGCAATTGTCAAGTCTTTCCAGATATTCTCAATTGTATTTAGGTCTGGACTTTGACTGGGCCTTTCCAACACATGTCTATGCTTTGATCTAAATCATTCCATTGTAGATATGGCAGTATGTTTAGGGTAGTTGTCCTGTTGTAAGGTGAACTTTCACCCCAGTCTCAAGTCAGTTGCAGACTCTGACATGTTTTCTGCCCTGTATTTGGCTCCATCCATCTTCCCATCAACTCTAACCAGCTTCCCCTTCCCTGCTGAAAAACAGGACCCCCACAGCGTGATGCTGCCACCACCATGTTTCATGGTGGGGATGGTGTGTATAGGGTGATGTGCAGTGTGAGTTTTCCGCCACACATTGCATTTTGCATTTAGGCCAGAAACTTCAAGTTTGGTCTTATCTGCATATGCTGCTTCCACCGAATGGTTTGTGGCAAGGGTTGGAGGAATGTGCTCAGGTCAGATAAGACCAAAATTGAAGTTTTTGGCAATGCAAAATGCAATGTGTGGTGGAAAACTCACACTGCACATCCCTAAAACACCATCCCTACCGTGAAACATGGTGGTGGCAGCATCATGCGGTGGGGGTCCTGTTCTTCAGCAGGGACAGGGAAGCTGGTCAGAGTTAATGGGACTGGGGTGGAGGTTCACCTTCAATGAGGACAACTACCCTAAACATACAGCCATATCTACAATGGAATGGTTTAGATCAAAGCATAGTCATGTGTTAGAATGGCCCAGTCAAAGTCCAGACCTAAATCCAATTGAGAATATCTGGAAAGACTTGAAAATTGCTGTTCACAGACACTCTACATCCAACCTGACGCTGAATCTAAAGCTCAAGCTATTTTGCAAAGATGAACGGGCAAAAATGTCAGTCTGTAGATGTACAAAGGTGGTAGAGACATACCCAAATAGACTTGGAGCTGTAATTGCAGCGATAGGTGGTTACACAAAGTATTTACTCAGGGGGCTGAATACTTTTCCACGCCACACTTTTCAGGTTTTTATTTATAAAAAAAATTGTAAATCATATTTAATTTTCATTCCACTTCACAATTATGCGCCACTTTGTGTTGGTCTATCACATGAAATCCCAATAAAATAAATGTACGTGTGTGGTTGTGACGTGACAAAATGTGGAAAAGTTCAAGGGGTATGAATACTTTTTCAAGCCACTGTATGAAATGTGCAGATATTGTGGGGAATTAAGGGTGTAGGTTATTTTTACTGGGGCACAGCAGATCAACAGTGGGGCACCTGCCCCATTATCAAAGGTGTCTTAGCAACGCACCTGCTGGGGCCATTGCAGAAATTTGAGCTGGATATCTCAAAACTTAACACAACTATCACAGGACATGATTTTTGGTCATATAACTCTTTTAATTCAAATCATTTGGTGAGAGAACCTGCTGTGTCTTACCTGTGTTACACCAACAGGGTTGAATTCGCACAGCTGGCAGCAGACTACAAAGCAGTGAACCTGGGACAGGGATTCCCTGACTTCTCCCCTCCCAAGTTTGTCCAGGAGGCTTTCGTTAAAGCAGTGAGCGGAGGACCCCTAATGCACCAGTATACCAGAGCTTTTGTAAGTGGGAATAATACACATTTGGGACGAAAGTAAGAAGGATTTCAGTCATTATTATCAGATATTTAAAGATCAAATAGATATTTGAATGTGTTTGTTTCCCTCAGGGTCACCCCCGTCTTGTCAAGAGTCTGGCAAAATTGTTCAGCAGGATTGTGGGACATGAGATTGATCCTATGGAAGACATCCTGGTCACCGTTGGAGCCTATCAGGCGCTCTTCTGTGCCTTTCAGGCTGTGGTTAATGAAGGAGATGAGGTCAGGTCATGTCAAAAACGTGGTTTACTCTAAGATAAAACTTTAAGAAATAACAAAAAAAATGCCGTAAGCCAGATTAGTATTTGTTTAGCTACAGTTCAGTAATGTGTTTTTAAAGTGCTGCATGATGTAGTTTCAGTTACTCAATGTTGATGTTTAAACCTTTTGAAAAGAAAAAAAGGTGCTGACATAAGTTTTTCGTTCAGGTCATAATTGTTGAGCCGTTCTTCGACTGCTACCAGCCAATGGTGAAGATGGTTGGAGGAAAGGCAGTGTATGTACCTCTTAGGCCGGTGAGTGGTTTAGTCAAAATGTTAATCAATTTCATCTATGTCTTTGCCGACATGTACTTGCACTAACATATATACATTTTTTACTTTTTTTTGGTCAATTTAAGAAAGTTGAAGGAAGCGCCGTCCTGTCAAGTGGAGACTGGGGTCTTTGCCCTGAGGAGCTGGCCAGTAAATTCACTCCACGCACAAAAGCCATCGTTATCAACACTCCCAACAACCCTTTAGGCAAGGTAAGACATTAACCAGTTTAGGGCCTCTGTTAAAGCCAGATGGTTGCTTTAAATGTGTTAGTGTAGCAAAACACATGTCACACATCTTTGCCCATCACAGGTTTACAAGACAGAGGAGCTCCAAGTGATCGCTGACCTGTGCATCAAACACAATGCGCTGTGCATCAGTGATGAGGTTTACGAGTGGCTGACTTATGATGGAACTAAGCACGTAAAGATAGGTGAGATATACAGCCAGAGTTTAAGAGAATTCACACTAGAGTATAACATGGTGTTATTATATTCATTATGTTAATGTATGGACAGCCAGCCTTCCTGGGATGTGGGAACGAACCATCACTATTGGCAGTGGTGGAAAGAGCTTCAGTGCTACTGGCTGGAAGGTAATGCAAAGCTCGTCTCAGTATTCAAGTAATTCATTATACTTTATAGACTTTGTTAGGATGACCTGCCTTTTCTTTTTCAGGTTGGCTGGGCCATCAGCGCTGGGAAAATCCTGAAACACATGAAAACCATCCATCAGAACTCTGTGTTCCACTGTGCTACAGCTGCTCAGGTAATGACATAACTCATTGAGCCTGTTAAATACATTTGTATCATACATACGGTTTCATCAGCTTCTCTAAGAATCTTTGTGGTCTGCGTGTTTTACACACGCTACAACATTTCCATTGTTTAATGATGGTGCAGCCAGTGTCACTGAAAAACACTCAAATTCATATTTTCTTATGTTTTTAGGATTATTTTTTGGCATTTTTTTATCTACTTTTTAATCTAAGTGATTTTGATCTGCGAGCATTTGACCAACAACATCTCTGCCATATTGAAATAGTAGAAAATGAAGAGGAGTTTTCAAATAATTTGCTGTGTCAAATCAACTCAATCTTCACTTACACCACTCTGAAAAATGAGCTCTTTTCCTCCACTCCTGCCTTGAACAGGAGGCGGTAGCTCAGGGCTTTGAGAGGGAGTACGAGCTGTTTGGGGCTCCAGAGAGCTACTTCCAGCAGCTGCCTGCCATGCTGCACCACAGGAGGATGAAACTGGCCTCGTGTCTGGAGAGCGTGGGTCTGCAGCCCATCATGCCAGAGGGAGGCTACTTCATGATCGCAGACATCTCCTCTATCAGTGCGTAAAGGACAAACAATAACATTCACAAATATATTTTTTTTTCTTCTGTTTATTATTTGATTAGTGCTGTATTTGTAATGTTTACCTCTGTTTTTTTTTCCTTTTCTGACAGAGGTGGACTTTGGTGATGAGAGCTCCAAGGATGAATCCTATGATTTCAGATTTGTGAAATGGCTAGTCAAAGAGAAGGTAAATATGAAGCATTTAGTTAATACTTTGTTGAATTTAATTCAAGACAAATAATTATTTTCTAAAGCAATTCTTGTTTTTTTCTGTTAGTGTTTTTGTGCAACAATTAATTTTAGTGATAGGATGTTTTTCTTACTTTTTTCTACATGGCCTATGTTTGCTTTTTTTGCCTGCAGGGTTTAGCGACAATCCCTGTCTCTGCGTTCTACAGTCCCGAGCACAGCAAGGAGTTTGACAAATACATCCGATTCTGTTTTGTTAAGGTAAAATTCAACTTATGGTGATGAAGTAAAATGTATTTGATCCAAGCGTTTTGCTGTCTTACTCACTCTCTCACTCTCCTACAACAGGAGGACTCCACCCTGGACGCGGCAGGAGAAATCTTGAAAAAGTGGAGTCAAGGACAATAAAAGCCTGTCCACAATGAGAAGCGTTACCTGTTCACCCAGGTTTCTCCAGACTTCTTAAACTGGCTTGGGTTCCCTCCTCAGCTAAAATGAGCCATATTCAATGTGTACTGTAGGGTGCTTTAAAGCATACAAACAAAACGTCCACTTTGGGTATGTCCTTTGCACTGCAACTGTGAAGAAACTCAAATAAATCGTTTTTGAGTGTTCCTGTGCAATAACTCTAAACAGGCAACTGTGATCAGTATTGTTCAATACTATAACTATTCCTCTAATTCTAAAGGATGTATGTATGTGTCTGTCACAATTCTCTTTTAGAGATATTTGTCTTGAATCAAACTAATAAAGTTTTTGATAAATCCATGTGCTCTCTTTTTCAGTGTTACACAACTCATCTCTACAATTCATGTGAAAAGTATGATACAGGAAGAACACCCATATAAACAGCCGTTTCAAACGTTAAATTTGACATTGGATAAACGATTCCCTAGCAAAGGCGTTTGACTACAGCTATGTTTACTTTGACTGCAAATACTTATATTTAAATTTTTTAATATGCTAGTTTGTGGCCAGCAGTGGCTGAAAGTGAGAAATCAAATTAACTTAGGTTGGTATGTTAAAAGAAAACCTTATACTTCACAATTACAAATAAATATAACAATAGTAAGTAAATACAAATGTATATTTTACTACAGTATTTTCAGAATATTAGCTATAGAGAATATATGAATATTTGTCAAATAATTGCACTTTAGGCAGTCAAGCTTTTTATTTTATAAGATAATTTAAAAAAATAGGCAGAAGTCACACATTCAAACTTTTTCAGTCGAAGCTTGTGATATGTTATCGATTATTAATTTAAATAAAAGCCTTAACTTATATGTAGTCCCAGTTGTATGTTAAGCAGCAATTCAATCAATATCAACAGACTTTTACTTTGAAACATTTAGCAACCCGGAAGTAAATAAACTTCACGTGTTTGGTGGGTGTAAAAATGTCTACCGACGTTGCAGCGAAGAGACCTAAAGTTGTGTCCCCTGAGGTACTATTACGGCAATGTTATTATACAATATACACTTTTCTCTTGTTTATATCATCTGTAATGTGTTTGTTGATGTTTACAGCCTACAGAGAGGGTGGACTGGAAGAAACGGAAATCAGAATGTAAGTAAACAGCTACATGTGGCTAACATCTCTTAGCTCCATGCCGTCAGTTTGGTTTGATACAAATGTTACTGTGTGCTCTTTTTATTCTCTATAACGCCAAGTTAAGTGTCTCAAAATGTATTTCTTCGCGACTGAATGATCGGATATTGTTACTTTTATATACCGACTGATACTATATTATGTCAGGGTTTCGGAGTCTGTGTGTCAGTCACTCGTCGTGAGGATATTTAGGATAATCTCAATTCATTATTTGTTAGCCTTATAATGGAAATGTAGCACATGCAGCACTGTGAAGGTTTTTATTTAAATTACAATTTGGGATAAAATATTGTTTATAAGTTGCATCTGTCTAATAGCATCTGTAACAAAAAAATCTTGTTTAATTTTTACACCTTTTTATCAATTTTTGTGTTTTTCATGGGTCTACGGGATAGCTTTACCTACACAGGACACTCAAATGTATTTTATGGCTGCAACTTATAATAATCCTCATCAACAGTAATCATATATCTGCCATTTAATTTCTTGACTCGTCGAGTAATGGTTTGATATATAAAATGTCAAAGAAAGTTGAAAATTATGCAGCGAATAGCCACAACTTTATAAACACACTTTGGTTAAACTGCTTATTAAGTCAGATGGGCCACAGGCCAAATAGCTTCAGAACCTTCAGGCTAATATATCCCCAGTCCGTCTTCACCTATTTTTTTTCTCACCAATGTATTTGATAACAGTAAAAGATTCTCAGAAGCAAAGGAAAGAGGCCAAACTCATCAAACAGTTGGACAAGCAGAAAAAGCACGAGGCAGAAGAGCAAGCAAAACTACAGCAGCAGACAGAAAACAATAAAGGTAAATTACTTCATTATCATTACATGGTTTGCTGTTATCTCATAATATACCTGTGAATGGAGGGACTTTGATGTGTACATTGTGTCCCTCAGGTCGGGCTTACACAGTGAGCGTTGCCCTGCCAGGGTCGGTCCTGGATAACGCTCAGTCTACTGAACTCCGTACATACCTTGCCGGACAGATCGCACGGGCCTGTGTCGTTTTCTCTGTTGATGAGATAGTTGTGTTTGATGAGTATGGGGAAGATGTCAAGTAAGTTCACTATAAGAGGTGCAATTAATTGGTAAACACTCCCCTAACCACCAGAAAACTAAGAGTACTTTTCTTTTCTTTTTGCCTTTTGTCCCACAGGAGCGTTGAAGGAGAATTTAAAGGCGTTGGGAAGAAAGGACAAGCTTGTATTCAGCTTGCCAGAATCCTGCAGTACCTGGAGTGTCCCCAGTAAGTAGGAATATAAAATCAGATCACCATGATCAGACCATTTCTTCACATTTTAAAAACAGCTTTTCCTCTCCATCAGGTATCTACGCAAGTGGTTTTTCCCCAAGCATCAAGATTTACAGTATGCAGGTAATAGTCTAGATTACCCATTTTCTACATTCATGTATAGCAGGGGCTTTAAAAAAATCAGTTCACATGGAATCTAAAAATATTTGTATCATGACTGTGTGTTCAGATTTTACTAAGTGATGACTCGGAGAAGAATGCATGAGGCAAGCAGCAGCAGCACCTGCTGACTTAAATGGGTCAAACCACAAAAACAACTTCCTGTCTCTCTCAGCCCACCTCCCTCGAAGTCTGCTCACAGTTTGAAAACCTCAGATTTATAAAAACAACATTCACTTTGGAATAAAATCAGATCTATATTTCTTTTTATAAAATAACATAACAACTTAGCCATTGTCACTGCTATAGGAGTTACTTTGCGGGTTTGTATTAGACAACACCAGGAAGTTACTCCCTGGTATCTGAATACCATACATACCATAATAGCTTAGCTACCTAGATAGAGATTACATTGTAGTACCAGGTATAAACATGCCCTTAAATGAAGCAAATAGACACATATTTACAATTTGCTTTTTTTCCAGGTTTGCTCAACCCTTTAGACTCTCCTCATCACATGAGGATAGACGATGAATCAGAATACCGGGAAGGGATCGTCCTGGACCGGCCGACTAAACAAGGAAAAGGCTCTTTAGTCAACTGCGGGATGAGAAAGGTCAGCATGTCTTAATAGAGGACACGAAATTATAAAATGTCAGATTTCTTTTAAATGCCCATTAAAATGTCCCAGAGCTCAAGGTGGTGTCCAAAACCCAAATATTTAATAATAATTTTCTATCATGAAATACAAAAAAAAACACAGAAAATATTCTAAATTAAGAGACTTGAACCAGTTTGTAATTTGTGCTTAAAAAAGAACCCAAAACAATTAATTATTTATGTAAATTGTTGCAGACAAAAAAAAATAGTTTCAGCTCTCATAAACTAAGCTATATCCATGTGTTTCCACAGGACGTACGGATCAATAAACAGCTGCAGGCTGGACTACGAGTCACAGTGCAGCTCAATAAGATACAAAATCAAGGTAATTTTGTCCCATCAGCTTTTATAATGTTTTTTATATATATTTTTTTTTTCTCATAAACGTTTTCATTGCAGATTTTGTGCATCAGTTGATTGTGTGTGTGTGTGTGTTTGTCAATCTATATGTCCGTCATCAGAGAGCAAAGTATATGAAGCTGTGGTGGTGGCTCCTCACGTTCCCAGGTCTGAAGGAGGTCTCTACTGGGGTTACAGTGTCCGCCTGGCGTCTTCCCTCAGTATGTTTACAATTCCTATTATACAAACATATGCTTGAAATTAATTTACAACATTTCTGATGATTAAGAGCTAAATAAACCTTTTCATCTGCACATGTTGTCTTAAAAAAACCCAGTGTGAAGCTCGACCCTGATGTGACTGCTTTATTTTTTGATGATGCAGGTGCAGTTTTCACAGAAAGTCCACATCAAGAAGGATACGACCTGACTATTGGCACATCAGAGAGAGGCAGTAATGTGGACCAGACGAAACTGTCACCATTCAAGTAGGTTCAGAGCCAATCAGGTGGGAGAGGAGGTCTTAGAAGATTTAGTTTTTTCTTTTATATTAGGCCTGCTAGTGGCAGTGTTGGTCTTTAGGTCGGTCATTGGGGCATAATTTTACAACTATTGTATGGATTGGCATTGAATTGTGTACCAGACATCAGCATGTTAGCATTGTCGATGCAGTGTTAACATTTAGATGACGAGCTGTTTATGGTTCATGTATAATCTTGTCTTAATAAATTAAACTTTTTCCACACACTTTTTTATTAGGCATCTTTTGGTAGTTTTCGGAGGTCTTCAGGGATTGGAGGCCAGTGTAGATGCGGACCAAGAACTGGAAGTGAATGACCCCAGTGTTTTGTTTGACCTTTACCTCAACACATGCCCCAGTCAGGGCAGCAGGACCATTCGCACAGAGGTGAGGGGCATATTATACCATGGGCACTGTGTGACTATCTACATTTACACATTCTGTATGAGTAAATGCCTTTTAAATTAGTAAACTGTTTGGATTAAAGTAGCCTTTTATTCTCAAATTGTTCATTTAGTTAATTTCTTCTCAACAGGAGGCCATCTTGGTTTCCATGGCGGCGCTAAGACAGAAGATCACAGCTGCCTTTACAGATGTTTCCAGTGATTTATTAAATAGTTAGTGATGGAGGAAAGTAAACACAGACATGCTGTCAGACATTGTATCAGTTTACCATGAAGATGTTCATTTGTAATGAATAAATACCTTTGAACATACTGTTAGAACATCACATCAGTTTAATTGAGTTCAGTTAGTGCTAGATACGTGTCTGTTTGTGTTAATTATTTTGTTTCTAAATGGCTCAACAAAGTGTATATGTTTAAATACAGATGCTATCCACAGGCTTGAACTGACTTCTGCTGTATTATTTTCAAAGCACCATATTCTTCTTACATGCTATTTCACAGAAAACAAAGGTGTTGAGACCAGCACAACATGAAAACACAAATGGCACTGAGCTTCTGAGTTCCATTTTCATGAATAAAGGTTGCTGAGCGAGTAGGTAAAATCACATGCTTGTGTTAAGAGAAGGATTCCCCTTTACAGCTTTCAGACTGTTGTTGATTAAAATCAATTTCCAATGCATGCTGCATGCATTGCTCTGTGTTATATTAGCATTTCATCCTCCCCTATCCACACAAGGTCAGGCTGAGATTTTATTGTAATGGCAGGTTTAAATGCAGTCTGCAGGATTCTTTAGAGTTATTTGTGGAAGTACTTGATATCCTGTTTCCAGATTATTAGGTACACCTAATGAAAACTAATGCAGTTGGATATGAGTCCACAATAAATCCAGCCGCCTTAAAGTCTAGCATTTTTAGTCGTTTTGTTAAAGTTGTTTTTAGATATTTGTCATTTGAACTTTTTGGCCATTTTGGAGTTTAATTCAAGTGTTTCTAATAATTAGTCCACCCACATTGATAGGAATTGGTTGGACACAGTTTTAGAAACTGTTAGTGTAATATGTGTACAATTCGAGCTTCTGTGTTGAAGATACGGACTGTGTTCTTTATGTTTCCTCTAAAATTTTGCTTCCTATGAAATGCAGTAATGTCACAATTTCAGGAAAGTATCTCAATCCTTCTAGCAGGCAATTTAATCTTTATACTGTAAAAAAAAATACAACAGTCAATGCAGTTCATGTCTTTTCTCCGTATTCATAACTAACAATGCCTTATGATCAATGACAACAAATCGAGCACATAACGCCGCACGGTGATGAAGGGCCTCTCCTGAAGGATGAATATGAAAATTCTAACAAAAGGCAACATAGCTGAAGAAATGGCACTGCTCTCTGCTTCACACTTCCACAATTGAAAGAAACACAATTTCACTTTTTAATTGAATCGTGCAGTCTTAGTGACACACTGATACATAGCACAACCATGATGCATTCTGTGGACTACTTGAACTAAAGCTGCATGCGCTGGAATGCCACTGAGGTAAAAAGGTTTATTTTCACTAGGCGGCAGTTTCATGTCCATAGTGTCATTTTCATGAAAATGTTAAAATCTACATTAATGCAGCAACAATGTTACAATAATATACTTCTGTTGAATTGATGTGAACTTGTTTGAGTTGAACTGATTCAATATGACATGTATGTGTTGCATCATTTCTAAATGTGTCCAATTATTACTAACAAGAATAGTTAATGCAAAAAAGTGAATCAACACCGCTAAAGCTATAGTGCGTAACTTCTGTTGCCTCCATGAGAAATTCGGAAGGAACTACAACAACACTGTCGGTGCATCTACATGACGTTTGGTGGTGGTTTGAATTAAACAGACATTCATTTATATGAAAAAGTTACGCACTATAGCTTTCCCTCAAAGTGAAGGCACCTGTGCTTCATCCACAAATTGATCTCTTACATTGATATCTGTTAATTAGGGCTCAGTTCTGAATACAGATCAAAATGTTTCTATAGTACCAAAATAAAAATCCTTGGTCTAATTGTTAGACTGTTTACCTATTAATCAGATATTTTCTGATTTAAATCGCATTTTATAATAGGAGTTGAATGGATGCTTCTGGTTAAGATATTAAACACCAATGCTTGTCTCTTTTTTGAAGTAAAAAGGATTGTTTATATTATTCAACCTAAAATACTGAAAAACAGATGATTATGGTTTCTGCTCAGGAACTCTTACAATGAAATTTAAAATGGTACAAAGCCACATTGCTGATATATTCTGATATATGTTGAATCTGTTACTGCAATCATACTGTAGAGTACAATCTTTGTATATAATATAGCGTTTTATAGGCCACTTAAGTCATATCCTATGAGAACGGTTGTTGATTTTATCCCACTCACCCCTATGTGGGAAATAGAAGTGCATTTTCAACACATAATAACAAAAGTATTATAAACATGTAAAAATGTATCTTTTAAATTCGCTTTCTTTTCTTTTTCCAAAAAAAGCGTGTCAGGTGGCGATGTGGAATATACAGAGAGTATTTTCAGAAACCTCGCAGAACTGAGATTCTGAATTCTTCTGTTACGGAAAATCTCCCCAAGTATTTTGGTCTATTAATAGTTTTTCCCAAAAAGCATCTTTTTTTCCTCCTCTTGGTCGATTCTCTTGAAAAATAAAAAGCTGTCAGGAATTTACAATAAAATCCAGCCTGACTGAGAGATATCTGTCTAGTTTCCACAAAAAAGTCCATTCACCAGTTGGGATGAGTGAATGTGATGTTGTACTGCTTTGCCCAGCGTGAAAACACTTGTTTCTCTGTTATAAAGCGATGGTGGTTGCCTCTCCGGCCGCTCTCATTCTGTAGGTATGTTAAACATTCATCCGGCCCCCTGGGCTTGTAGTAGTGGTAGGGCATCTTCTTGGAACCAGGTTTTTTTCTAAATAGAAAGTAAAAAGAGTCTTACTGTTATTTTAAATTGTAGTCTATCTGTGATTTAATGTAGAAACTAATTGGTTGATAGTGCATGATTCGATACTTGGGTTAGATTGATTGCTATCATGATACTCACAGACAGTGATTGGGTGGAACCATCCCATATACTTTGATGTTATCACATATCTCAATAGCTATGACCATGGTGAACCAACCTGTGCTCAACCATGAGTGAGATTTTTGTCTAAGAAAAAAAACAAGAGTTTGTGAAAGTGACATTTTGCCAATACACAATACCATGTGATTGACGTTACACTAGCTTCCTAAGTACTCACCTGTCTCGTCCTGTCTCTGTGTGAAACAGATTGTCGAATCTGCGCATCTTGCTGTTCGTGACACTGAAACAAGACAAGTTGCTGTAGGTCTGGCTGACCCTCTGTATCAGCCTGTACAAGGTTCCTTTAGAGTCCTTCCCAAATTTATTCGGGGGTCCCCAGAAGATGAGCACGGGGTTGCTGTCTTTCTGGTGCAGGAACTCGCTGGGCTTCCGGATCACCCTGAACACACTGGAGTGGGCTACCACCCTCAGAGAGGTCTGGTTCCCCACATCTCTCTCGTAACCCAACGTGGGTGCGTCGTTCATGCGAATCACACACTGGCTACTGTCTATCTCTTCTCCGGCTCTGCTGCCCAAGACGTGGCTGGAGCTCGTCACAAGCGCGCAGTTATTACAGCGCAGGGTCATCTCCTGAAAAAGAAAAGACAACATGACATTTTACAAGTGAATGTTTTAAGAAAAAAACATCATTAACAGTGGGGTGGGAAAAAAAATCCACAGTTATGTACTAAGCGGAGCCATGACATTTTGAAAGGACAAAGAGGGTAATACTGACTTTTCCATCAATGGTGCCATTGTAAGGTTAACATTTTTAGTCAACTATTTTCTGCATTACCATGAAATTTGGAATAGACGTAGTTGCACAAAAAGAATTCTGTAAGCCCATGTATAGTAATTGATATGATAAAAACAAGTAGACAATGAGAACGGGCAGAAAGGAAAAAAACAGATCAATCTCAGCCAAAATGAACAGGAAGTTATCTGTCTTAAAATGTCTGTGCATGCAAACCATAGAAAACCATAAAAATCAGCCACAGAATAGAAGTGTCTTACTTGCATTGACAAAGTAGATGTTTACTGAAGTTCGAGTTGTAACATTTGTACAGCTGTGTCTGTGCACAACCTCTTAAGTACCTTGTTCCCATTGAATGGCACATATCCTTCTCTCCCTGCCCACTTCTTCAGGTCCGTGTACATGAGAGCATGATTTGTAGCCACATGGAAGGGAGCGTAGACGTCATCCATGGCATTGTTTGAGCCGTACAGGATAAGGAGTGTCATCAGGATAAAGATGGCTGCCAAGATTACCATCCTGTGGCTCTGTTGTCCCTGCGTTGTAAACAACAGAGAAAATACGGTAACACCTTAAGTGTACTTGAGCACAGATACTCATTACATTACAGATGGAGATATTGTACTTTTTTTTCATTCAACAGTTGTATTTAACAGCTGTTTTTACTGTTTACTTTACAAAATTTAGATTTTTAGAACCTATAAAACGATGCATCGTAAAGAGTATATGAAATTAAAGCGGAAACCCTGAGACAACAATCAACAACAAACTGAAACTGCTTCAGGATGAATTATACTGTAGTTCTATCTTAGCTTAATGCACAAAGTCATATAGATAGATAGATAGATAGATAGTCTTTATTGTCACTGTACAGTCACCCGTACAACGAAATTGGGATTGCCAACTGAAGGTGCATTATTACACACAGAAAAAACAGACAAGCAATTTAAGATAAAAACAGTATAAAAACAACAAGACACATAAATAACACAAGAAACAAGACAAGGACAGGCATGTCATAATAAATAAATCTAAAAGGCAGAAAGCATATTGCACTTGTGTAAGTGAGGTAGCCTATGTGTATGTCTGTTTAATGTGTTTATGTTTTTTGAGTGTTCAGTGTCCTGATTGCCCAAGGGAAGAAGCTGTTTGCCAGTCTGTTGGTTCTGCTCTGCAGGCTCCTGTACCTCCTACCAGAGGGCAGTAGGCTAAGCAGGTGGTGGCTGGGATGGAGGTGGTCACGGATTATTTTCTTTGCTCTCGAGAGGCATCGAGAGCTGGCGATGTCATCTAAGGAGGGCAAAGGAGAGCCAATGGTCTTTTCAGCTGACCTTATCACCCTCTGCAGCCTTTTCCTGTCAGCCACTGTGCAGCCAGCATACCACACAGTGATGGAGAAGGCCAGCACACTTTCGATGGTTGAGCGGTAAAAGGTCACCAGCAGCTTCTCCTCCAGTCTGTTCCTCTTGAGTACCCTCAGAAAGTGGAGTCGTTGTTGGGCCTTCTTCACCACCGCTTTGGTGTTAGCTGACCAGGATGTGTCCTCTGAGATGTGAGTTCCCAGGAACTTAAAGGTGGAAACTCTCTCCACGCAGTCACCGTTTATGTGGAGAGGAGCGGGGTCAGCTCTGTGTCTCCTGAAATCCATTATGACCTCCTTTGTTTTTGTGGTGTTAAGGGACAGGTTGTTTGCAGCACACCACTCCACCAGCCGCTGCACCTCATCCCTGTAGGCCGACTCGTCTCCTCCGGTTATGAGCCCCACCACAGTCGTATCATCCGCAAATTTGACTATTGTGTTGGTGGGGTGGGTGGGAGTACAGTCATGTGTGTAGATGGCATACAGGAGTGGGCTCAGCACACAGCCTTGTGGAGAACCCGTACTGAGCATGAGGGTGGAGGAGCTGTGGGTGCCAATCTTAACAGACTGCGGCTGCAGATATAGGCCTAATGATATTGCCATAACAGAGTTACAGAGGGAGTGGTTTTAATTCTGACACTGCACATTTTAAATCCATGACTAATATTTGTACAGTGAGCAATAGTACTTTTAAATGAGAAAGCTCTCTCTGCCACTTGTAAACAACAATGATATCGACAAGATCTAGTAATTGACATCGGGTGAGAGGTAAGACTTTTTACTTTTTATTTGTGATATATTTGAAATAGTTGTTGCCTTTATTGATATTGTCGCTTATATTCACACTCATTCCTACTTTTTCCTGCAACTGCGGCACAGCACTTTCCCTCTGGATGAATCAAATGATGTCTCATCCTAATGCAGAGTCATTATGTTACTCTTACTGAGTTACAGTGGGAGTGGTTTTACTGATGATACCAGAGGATCATTTTCCTGATACTGATATAGTGGGGCGAATTCCTCCACCGCTTTTAAACAACAAATTGATGTTGATAATACCTCAACGGATTTCATATGCCACTCTTAAAACGAATACAACTAAGGATGATGATGATGAAGTCCTGGTCTGGTTGCCACACCCCGTATCTTACCTTGAGCTCCATCCCCATGCTTTCTGGTCAGGCTGTGTACCAACACACTGACTGTGGCTGTCTGTCATCATACCTGACAGGAAGAGAAGACCAACAAACTGTTAACACTGAAATCCATCTCTCCTGCCTATTGTCATGGCCCGTCTGTCCAGCTCATAATATGATTGTAGCCTATCTGCACGAATTGATCATTTCACATGCCAATAGCACAGCGTCTGAAATATCAGCGTATGAAGTAGGCTATTGACAGTTTATATTATATTTATTTATATAAATAGCGACACGCTAACTGTTGTGTTAGTCTCGCTTGCTATTCCAGCTCATATTTAGGCAACCTAACGCCGAAACAAATGAGGCAATAGATATGTAGATTTTTTGACATAAAAAAGACCACTCTACGCAGCTGTTCACCCTCCATTGTTGACGTACCTTAACTGAGACCGTTATAAAAAACCCATACCGCGCCGACAGGATTAAGGTATAAACCAAACACGACGAGTTGAAGGTGTGTAAATCTACAGCCAGATGTTGCTCCGGTTTACCGTTACATGGCCTTTGCGGTCCTCCTTGGTGTCTCGCTCCCTTCTCTCGCACCCCATCTTCATGCACCAGTCCGTGACGTCATCAGCAGGTCTCTCACTGCAGCACGGAGGAGTTGTGTTGGTGGTTGGTGGGCAGTCCAGACTCGACATCAGAACAAAACAAATGGATTTCCCCATACAGTTGCTCTAGTTTAAATATTAACATAATGTAAACAGTAAGTGTAGGCTTAAAAGTAGCTTGTGAGACGCGTAGGAGCACTTTCTCATAACCAAACATGTGGAGACAATTTGTCTGTAGTCAAACTCACACACAAGCAGACTTTTTTCGACAGCAGATTTATTCATGATGAGACTGATCTGCTGTGACCAGTGATCAAAGTTAACATTCAGGTTTTGACATTTAATTTACGCAGTTCACTACTAGGCCTACTTATACCAAAACATCTTTAATAATACATCTTAATTCAAGCAATTTGTGTCTGAAATGTACAGTAAAATACTCTGACACACTAGTTTGCTCAGTAGTGCAAATACTATAACAGTCTTTGGAATTCAGTCACCAAAAATGTGAACTGCAACTCAAAAAAAGGCAGCACTAGGGTTTTCATTTTACACAGGCAACAACATATGCAAGGCTAAACGATTTTAAAGAAAGAGAAGTACATTATTTAGTGTGTATGGTATCGGGCCTGTTATATTTAAAGACAAGGGTCCTATTCTTAGCCGTCCATCACAACTTTCTGCAGATATCTAGACGGTGGGGGACATTTGCAAATGTCTCATCCATCCGCCTTCTAAGAAATGCAGGCTCTTTTTGTTTTCTTATCGTATCAAATACTGAATGTGTTAATTGATCTCTCTGAATTTGCATTTTAATACTGTCTGCTCTGTGGCCGGTACATAACCGAATAAATACCACATACATCATTATCAGAAACTATATAAAGAATTAATAAAATAAGTGTGCTTTATTATTATTTGTTGTAGGTCTGGAGTATGAGCACGGATCATTGGCTGTAGACTTGAGGCCCAACAGTATAAATGATGATCAAATAAAATGTGCCACAAACAATTCTATTAATATAGCAGTTTGTCCACGCGTGCTGGTTATTCAGCAACTTTTCTTTGGTAATCCATTCGTCTTTTTTTTAAAATCATTCTTTGTGCAAAAATGCCCCAAATATTCTGGTTACAGCTTCTCATATGTAATGGCTTGCTGTTTTATTAAGTCTAGTATGATTACACATTTTAGTATAGGTCCAAACAACAAAAACAAAAACAATTATCTAAATACGTTCACTTGGAAACTGTGATTCACATTTTTTTCCTAGCAATTTCTAGACAAATGTTTTGAAATAAATGCAAGAATAATCTCTGTAAAATAATAATTTCAAGTTGCAGCCTTAACCAATGTAATTCATTTTTTTAAGGACAAAAGTGCGTTGTGTGTAGCCGCAGCCCAGACTACCACATAAACTATAACATGGTGCAAAATAAAACCGAAAGTCAAGGCACACTTATAAAGAAACCAAAATGGCTGGCTATACATAATGGGTGTATTCAGTAACACTGAGGCTAGTGCTTGACCACCTTTTACCCGATAAATGCTGGTATGTCTATAAAAATGTTTTAATACAAAATGTGTTTTTAATATCTATGGTGGCAGATAATTGTATACACTATGAGCTGGTGTGAAATGAGGCTATTTTCTACCCTGAGAAAACTGAGAATAACAGTCAGAGCTAGTAACATGATCAAACCCCCGGCAACATTTAAATCGTCAGCAAAGTGAATCCCACTGTATGTTCAATGGAACATCTCCTTCTTCAGAGGCTCCAGGAGGGGTGTTTGAACTCCATCTTGTGCCGTGTTGCCCACTTGGCATAGATGGCCTTCTCTGTGATGAAGCGATGGCCGCCACGCTGCGTGTGCTCGTGGACCCTGTACATCCTGCACTCGTCAACGTGGTTCTTCTCATAGTAGTGGTACGAAACCACGCTGTGATTAGCTCGGCTGTCGGGCAGAGTAAAGAGCAAGAGGAGAGTAGAGGTGACTTAACATACTATGGGCCGGTTTCACAGACAGGGCCTAGATTAAGCCAGGACTAGGCCTCAATGTGGACTAGTTAAACTGGGACGTTTAAGTCACTTTCATGGATATGGCTTAAGTTTGGCTTAGTTAGTCTGAGACTATGAAGTCCAGGGGCCTATCCGAAAACTTTTTTTTGCATAGGAAATTTCCTTTCCTATCGAGATGAACCGGAAGTACTCGGCGGATAGGTGATCCGAATTCTCCAAATGCTTAGGAAAGGCATAGGAAAGGAGCCTCGATTCATCCTTTAACCCTCCTTTAGCATAGGTTACTCCTGACCAACCTATGCTAAAGGAAAGGAGATAGTGGTATCTAGGGTTGCAAAATTCCGGGAATTTTCAAAGTTGGAAACTTTCCAAGGGAATTAACGGGAATTAACGGGAATTTTGGGAATTAATGGGAATTAACGGGAATAAACCAAAAATTTAACAAATTTAAGGTTTGACCTTAACAGTGATTTTAAATATAGTCGGGGGAAATGTATATTTAGCATATTCTTGACTAAATAAACCAGCTTTCATGCTTTCACACTTGAGAATATGTGCTTTTCCTCAATCACATGCACACAGCACACTGCTTACTGCAGGGGTATTGAGGCCACGCCCCCTACATGCACTGTGCATTCCTCCATCACATGCACAGATGATTTCTAGAACCCTGGAGCATTGAGGCTACATTAAGCCCAGAGCACAAAACTTTTGAAGATACACATTTGAACATTTGAACTACATTTAAGTTTGAATATGATAGTCCATTAAATTTCCCCCAATTTCAAGTCAATTCCCAAAAATCGAATATTCCCAAAATTCCTGAGCGAAAGTTCCCATGGAAAGTTTCCGGAAAGTTTCCGGTAATTTACCGGAAACTTTCCACCCCTTTGCAACCCTAGTGGTATCCCATAATCCTTTACGGCGGCAAGATTTAAAGCAACAGGCCACCGCCGGAGTTTACCGACTCTACACGAATACGAACGAGAGGTAAAACAGAAGAGAGGAGAGGAGAAGAGAGGAAGATTTAACTCGGCTAAAACAAAATACCCCCCCCCCCCCACACACACACACACACACACACAGGCTAAAGATAATAAAGAACTCATAAAAGACCAACATCATAATAGTTATTTTCGTAGCACATAATTTACACCATAAGAAAATAAAATACCAACTTCACATTTAATGAAGTTACTGGGGGCAGTTAATTTCAACATCAACACAAGTGTAGCCTCTTTTTATTCCACATGTGAATTGGGATATATGGGAGTGATTCTCACTCTGTTGGCGACAACCTGATTAAAATCAATATGAAAAGAACGCATGGATCAAACGAGCGCTTGTTGTGGTCCATTTTCGGAGAATAGTGTAGTTTCACGCTAGTGACTCACGTCAGCAATACTCGCCGTCGCGCAATGACGTCGGTTAGGAAAAGTGGAGTCGAATTCATTTGAAACAGCGCTGTCCTTTCCTATGTTCGATAGGAAGCACCTTTCATCTCTCCTTAACCCCGATGACGTTTAGGGGTTAAGGTATAGGAAAGGAGGCTTATAGGTTAGGAGATTGGACTTTTCGGATAGGCCCCTGGAGTAAGGTAAGTAAGCCTGATTGTTAACACCTGGCCATGAGCACATGCTGCTGGTCCAACGCTGATCATAAAAACCCGGAGTGGAGCAGAAACACCATTGCTTGTGAGAAAAAACAATGGCAGAGGCTAAAAAAATCCCATCAATAAACTTTAATGAATTTGAAAAAAATCTCTTAAAATAAATAGTTTGAAACCATCCGGTTATTGAATCTAAAAGCCATACTGCTGGGACTGAGCAAATTTTTCATTTTTTTTTTTTCATTTAACTTTTATTTATCTTCAGGTTATCTTCATTATCGGTATTTCACAACTTTCTCATTTATAATTTTGACATTATATTTAATGATATCTGCACTGATAGACTCTGTGGAAGAACCCGAATCTCGCTTTAAAGAAGAGCTTGCCACAACCTTTCAACAAAGGACAAAAAAGATGACGTTGCATGAAAGTTAGCCTGAGAAAATGCAATATCTGAAGGAAGTATGACATGAAAATGAAAATTCTACATGTGGAATTGGACATGAAGTTGGAAGAGAGAGCTATGATTCAAACAAGATACAGTACTGAGACAATTGTGATTACTAATCACACTGAAGATATAAGGAGAAAATAAAAGGTGTTCATGTTGTGTTTTGTCATTTTGTTATTCATGTGTGTCAGTATTTTAAATCACAACAACCACATTTGAAAACAGAATTGTTTTAGACACTCATTTTATTATGCTGAATACATCTTCAATTTAAATGCATCCATCTAATAAGCTCAAGCAAAGTTGTTATATTCAGTGCATTTTCCATATTGAAAGCGGTCTCGAAATGTAAGTTCATCAAATAAATGTTTTGGATAAGACCTATCCACAAGAACTCTTCTGGCTGGCCTCTGCAGTGGGAGTTGGTCTTCATTTAGATATTCCAAATAGTCCATGCTCTCTCACAAACACCACTAAACTGAAGTTAAACCTGCCTCTTTGGAGGATTAATTTAAACTCAAATGTAGACCTAGAGTAGCTCTAGTCGTCCGTCTTGCAATTGGCTTTGTTTGATCCAGAATAGCTTTAATCTAGGACTATTTTAAACTGAGTCTGTGCAAGTAGCTTTGAATTAATCCAGCTCAAACAGGTATTTGAGTGCCTTGTCTGTGAAACCGGCCCTTTGTCACTATGTAAGAAGAAATAATTTATCACAAAGTGTGGGTGGTTGTGTAGAGGGTCTCACCTGCAGTAGTTATCTTCGATCATTCCGTAAACATGGATGTTGTCACACATTTCTATAGCCAGGATCATGGTGAAGAATCCCGTGCTGAGATACGCCCCTGTCTTCATTCTGAGAGAGAGAGAGAGAGAGAGACACCAAGCGTATGTCATAAAAAAAAGGTATTAAATATTCGTTCATGACCATAATTATTAAAATAAACTAAAACTGGGACCATTCAATTCTATTAAACTAAATTTAATGCAAGGGGTCTTTATTGGAAAATAAAACAAGAGCATATTAATAATTAATAATGTTACCAGCAAATAAATTATGCATTATTATTGATACAGTATACAAATTGATTTAATGTTGCTCCACAGTTAACAGAAGCAACATTTAAGTGATGTAGACATTAATACATCAATAATTACCATCCAGTAATAAAATATTTATGATTCTGAAATGGACCTTTTGACATAATGAGACACTTTTTTTGTGATACTCTAAGTGCATTTTTATGCTTATGCGTGCAGAACTTTTACTTCAAGATTTGAATACTTCTACCACCACTGCTGCTAAATACATACTGTGGTTTGTAACTAACTATTTGCGTGTGGGCGTGTTTTGTGTCATGGCTTTCATTTATATTTTTAATGCACCCATGTAAGTATCATATTTGGGAGGGAGCTCAGTGACAATTTTGTAATTGACATACAAAAAAAAAAAAGTGTTATTTGAGGTTTCATGCATCTAGTTATTATTTATTAATGTAACAGATAAATGGTCCAACAGAGTTAGTAGTTACTTGTATGTTTACTTTCTTGTCAACCTCTCCTATATTGTACCTGTTTTTTCCTGTTTCATTCTGGAACACACTATCGCAGTACTGAATCTTCTCTCTGGTCACGGCGTAGATTCGTACGTCCGGATACTTCTTTGCTATTTTCAGGAGAATGTTGAACACGCGTCCCTGCCCGTCTTGCCTCATATTCCTGTCCGGGCCCCAGAACACGTATGTGGTGTTTGCAGACTGCTGGAAGTAGTAGTGCTCGTTTTTCACCAGCAGGGGGACGCTGGTGTGAGACACCACACGTACACTGGTGCGGCCCCCTACGTCTCTCTCAAAGCCCTGGGTGGGGGCGTTGTTCATGCGGATCACACAACCAATCTTGTCTATCTCTTCTCCCACACCGGCTCCCAGCATCTGACCCGAGCTGGAGACCAAGGCACACTGGCTGCAGCGCTTGTCCAGGAACTGCTGAGAGAGAGAGAAAAGAGAGGGCAGGATAAGAAAAGGCTGTAATATGTTTCGCCTTGTGCACATACAGGAAATGTATTGTTTAATCCAGTGGTATGCAAAGAAAGATGTGTAGGGGGAAACTTGTGGACCTATAAAGAAAATAAACTGCATTTTCCCCTTTTGTTCTGTGTGCCCAATTTTGATTCCTCATTCAAACCAGTATATTTAACCTGTCGTGAGGTCGTACCAGGCGCAATTGAGCGGTTTAGGTTCCCCTATGATGTGACCTCAGGGCAAAAATTAAGCATTTGTTTGAACCCCTACTTTTTTCCATATGAAGGGGGCCCTGATGGGACATTTCCATGCTATGTTTTTTGCGCAAAGCAAAAGGTCACATTGAGATTTTTAATTGCTTGAATTTTTCTCATCTGCTTGTCTGCACTCTTGTAGGCATTGTATCACTTCATAATCAGAATTGCACTATCCCACACAGGGCCGCCCATAAGGGGTAGAAAGTGGGAAAGCTTTCTAGGGCCCAGCCACCAGGGGGGACCCAGAGAAAAAAAAAAAAAAATCCCTTTTTTTCTTTTTTTTTTGCAGATGACCTAACTTAGCCAACCTTTATTATGAACGCTATATTCGCAAGATAACTTTCTATAATGAAAGAAAACATTTTATTCATTGTTGCTTGGGTAAAATATATCACATTCTATATTGAAAAACTAAAAATATCATTGGTCGTTTTTCAACCAAAACAAGTGTTAGCTATGTATTGATGATGAGCAAGCTAACCTAGCAAGTTCAGTGATGCCAGGACCTGGACATAAATCAGGGTACCAGAAAGGAAAGGAAAAAAAAGACGGAACTTTCAAGGGCTTTAGACCCCCAGAAAATTCCTTAATATCAGTATTTCTGCCAGCAGAAGTTTTGAGGTGTCTATGTGAGGGTGTTCTTCAAATTATTCTGTATATTTTATCTATTATTTTCTAAGAACATTAGAAAATTAAATATTTAGCCTTTAAACGAAGGTGGCAGATGGTTGTTATACTGCACTGCGCGCGCTCGCATCGTTGGTATCTTTGCCCAATATTATTTCCAGTAGCCCACCCTAATCTAACTGGCTAGAACCGGCCCTGTGTACAGATGTGTTATGTAGGAATAAGCGCATCATGCACTGATACAAGTTCCGTATGAGTAAAGGGGGCCCAATGACTGGACCTTTTCAGGGGCCCAGTCATTTGTCTGGGCAGGCCTGATCCCACAGACTACTATTCAACCACGACTGATACATTATATCTATCTATCTATCTATCTATCTATCTATCTATCTATCTATCTATCTATCTATCTATCTATCTATCTATCTATCTAGGACTGATACATTCTTTCTTTCTTTCTTTCTTTCTTTCTTTCTTTCTTTCTTTCTTTCTTTCTTTCTTTCTTTCTTTCTTTCTTTCTCCCAACCCTCTGACAGCTGAAGGTGCTTCTCACCTGGTCCCTCCTGCCGGGCTTGATCCTCATGTAGCCTCTGAGTTCGGAGCTTAGCAGGGCAGCGGGCGTGGGATCGTCCCGTCTGATCACATACCCAAACCAAAACAACAGAGGCAGGCTCAGGCTGATCAGGCAGAGCCAGTGGTGAAGCTGCAGTGGGGCAAAGACACCCAGACATTGACCTTTATGGCGCTTTTCCATCGCACATGTAGCTCGACTCGAGTCAACTCAACTCAGTTCAACTTGGTTTGGTAGCAGCACGGGTCGTTTTCCACTGCAAATAGTTTAAAGGGGCTGAAAGCCAACTCCGGAGCAAAGTAGCAAAGCAGAAATTACGAGCAGTTGTTACACTATTAACTGAACCAACCGCCAAAAACACAGATGAAAAATGTTTAAGAAATACCCCCCTTGTATCTGTTTGCTAAAAGTAGTAGAAGAATATTGTGACGGGCCATTAAAAGGGAGGGTTGGTGTCCCGATGTGTAACTCTGCCACACAATCAGCTGTAGGGATGCGTCACGTACATCCCCTATGCACGTAAACACGGGCATGATAAAAGTTGACTGTTTAGTGCTTGTTTCAGGATACATGTTTTCAAATGCAAGCCGTGTCTCAGCCTGAATATTTTATTGAGGTAATCAGTTCAGTCCGAGGCTTATTGTATTCGCTCGCTATCATGTCTGTCCCAGCTGGCTATATAGGCTATAGCCTATAGCTGCTAGCTGCCCTACATGTCTCCTCTCGTATGTTTAAAGTAACTTCCCCAACAACCAACACAACTGGGTGAGCTTAGCGAATATGGAAAAAAATTCGGATCTGTGATGCAAATCAAATGAATGAGAGCCAGAGAAGGCTACACGCGGCTTAAATACATAAACAAGCCGGTAGTCTCTGGCCAATCAGAAGCGTCGGCAGACGGCCGGCCACTGATTGGCCAGAGACTACCGTCTGGCCAATCAGCGGCCGGCTGTCTGCCGACGTCACTTTTTAGCATCGGGTCCATGGCTTGGAGGCTTGGAACCTAGAGCGAGGCGTTAACAAAAAAAGCAGCCGCTGCAGGGACCATGTTTTCGCGGTGGAAACGCCAAATATGCGAGTTGAGTCAAGTCGAGTTGAGCTGATACCATGCAGTGGAAAAGCGCCATACATCCAGGCATTCAATAGACCAGTAGGCCTACACATTGCATTAAATAGCCGGCTCTTTATTCTACTTACCAGACATTTCATATCAAGGTGTTTGGGAAAGGCCAACGGGCACGAGTCATTTTCCCCAGCTTCTTACCGCGAGGCAGGAGCGGCGAGACAGACAAGCCCAGGCATGGACGAAGCACTATCAACAGGATTCATTTTAATGGCTGCCCCTCGGTCAACTCTGTTGATTGTTCCCACACCGTGGATCCGCTTCTTGACGGTGTAACTTTACTTTCACTGCATGATGAAAGATAATTCAACTGTACTAGTCTAATCAGCAGATTGTTTGAATGAATTATCTTCTAAAATATGCTCAGTTGCCTACTGTTATCTTACCGTGCCCGGTGTGTTGTTGATAGATTAGCTTTAATGATTTCTGTTACCACACTTTGTTCCGATTTTCAGAACAAGACTTCCGGGTCTGATTTTTTCCCCTCAACAAAAGTCTCACCTGAACCATCGAGTCTACGATCTGAACATGTTAACACAAAAATACTCAGGCAGGAAAAACAGGGTCGCTACAGATCTTTAAAAAAGGCATTGAATTAATTCATCTAAAAATATTAGGCCTATTAAAATGTCTTAATCAGTAGGAGTAGGATTTTATCAATCGGTTTTTTTTCTGATGTTGCAATTTAAAATCTCAAAATAATTTGTAGCATCTATTTATAAAAAACATTTACAAAGGCTTCTAACATGAATGATCAACAGATCAGCATGACATGATGATCCAATTAGGTCAGGGATGATGCAATATCTAAGTGAGACATTATTTTGGGCTTAATAGTTGTTTATTTTAGCTTAAACAATAAATAGGCTACCAAATGAAAAAAAAAACATATTTTCCATAATTCGAAGTAGCCTAGATCATCTTACTTTCTCACTGGATCAAATAAGTCGTGTTGTATTAAAAGTTCTCCCCAGCAAAAAGTAATTGATGTAGGCCCTAGTTTTTCTCTTTTTTTTTTTTTTTTTGTAAAATTGGTAGTGGCATTAGAACAATCTTAAAAAGTGAATCTAACTTTCCTTGAACTGTAGAAAGTCTGGACGAAAGAAAAATATACATATATTAAATTGTAAATTATAATAAAAAAACTAGTGTACAATTGGTTTTGAGAATAGATAAAGATCAATGCCTTCCCTCTCAGTCAATCTCTGTGCCTTTTCCTTTTGCGCTTTTATTCTGAAATGTAAAAGCGAAACCGGAAACAGAGCTTAACGCACCTGTGGCGCCTTCAAATGCCACTCGGAAACTTACCTTTCCACCATACGAGGTCGCAGATATTACTACAGACTACTCAAAAAAGCAAGGCATGCAGCAGAATTTAAATTAATGATGAAATAATTATATTTTTTTGCGATAGTTCAAAAAGGCTTTTACGAACAGGATGTTAATTAATTGTTAGAAAAAAATCATTGCTATAATTTAATTGTATGTCAATGAGCGAAAGAGCCTGGTTTAATTGAAAGGTTGTATGCATGTGCTAATTATTAGTTTATCAGATTACACCAAACACAACTCATTTGTATGTGTTTTATGTTATTTCAGTGACACAAAAATATTCGCCTAAGGAAACTTTTTTTTCTGATAGCTTTCAGTTTTTGCCCCACGCAGGAGTGACGCTTTTTGATCTACAAGCTGATTGGATGTTGAAATCTCTTGCCCGACTAACCTTCCATCCGATTGGTCGAGAAAAAAATCCTCCTTCCGTACTTGTCTTTCCATTGGCTAGAGCTAACGTCAGTTTTCCAAGGCCGAGAAAAAAAGCTAGTGTGCGGCTTTCACTGACTGTGGACTGTGACACAGGAATGTCCTTCCCTACCGCCGCCGCTTCGGATGCCCACGGTATGTACAGTACCTGTGTGTGTGAGGCGGATTATGTTATTAGTTGTCTGGCTGGTGAGATGTTCAAGGAGCCGCTGAAGCCTCCGAGGTGTCAGTTTAAAGCCCGGTGAATGAAAGTGTCAGGGTGATGCTGTGGTGTGGACTTGACAGATAAGGATGAGCTAGGCTAGGCTAACATTAGCATGCTTGCCTCTTGGTCGGTGCTGTTGCCTGCTCGCTAGTGTCATTGAAACATATTTCAGACACAACTCACACTTTCTAGGAACGTTATTTCACGTAAATACTTCAGATTAGATTCTTGTTGTCAGCTGCCTAGCTGGCTATTCAGTTTTCACCTTACAGCCAAGTGCCTTTCAGCTAACAGTCTCTCTTTTACCAATACTGACTGGAAACAGATTGTTTATGTTGCATATCAGTGAATGTTTTATCGTATTTGTCAGTTTTGCACCAAAGAGCCTGTTGGTTCCTACATGTCTTTCAAAAGTCTAAAAAGCATTGAATTAATTATTCTAAAAATGAGGCCTTATTTGGCATTAATATGCTTGAAATCAATCTGTCAAAAGTCTTAATAGGCATTGAATTCATTCATGTCATACAAGATCCAACATATCGTACAACAACCAGTATACAGCTTCCATTTCAAAAATTAGATTTAAAAATGCAATTAATTTAATTAATCTAAGAGTAAGGCCTTGATTCTTGTTAAAATGTCTTGAATCAATCTTTTGAAAGTCTTTAATTTCTTTCCAAGTGGCATTTAAATGTCTTAAATCTAACTTGCCTTAAGCTGTAGGCTCTCTGAAAGAGAAACAAACATGCTCATGTTGGAGCTACACCTGCTGTTAGTCACGTACAGTCAGTGTATTGTAGGCTACTCCACTGGCGTATACACACACCAGACAGTGTGGTATACTAGGTAAGTCCCTGGCAGGAAGTCAAACTGCTCTGTTGCCTAACGGACTATCTCAACTTGATCAGTCTTGGGTTCCTGCTCTGTCTGAGCCTCTCAAGTGTATTTTGGCCTGGAATCAACAGCCCTGTTTTAACTGATGCCATGATTGAACCATTGTTAAGGCCTGTGATATGCAATGCAGCTTTTAAGGAAGAAGCTGGTTACATTCAGATCATTTGCAAAAGGCATGTCTTATCTGTTGCAGGGTAATAAATCGACTGTCAAACAGACACCGGACCAGTGTGTAGTGGATGACGACAGGCGGTTCCTCGGTAAGCCCGGAGCTGGCTGATCTCAGACCAGAGAGGACACCTCGTTCAGGGTGAATGTGAGGGAGCTTCGGAGAGCGGTGGCCTGGAGGCATTTTTTTTGCCCGTTTTCTGAGATGTCACTCAGACAAACAGACGGGATGTCCATCGCCCAGGCTTTGGCCATGACTGTAGCAGAGATACCTGTGTTTCTCTACTCCACATTTGGGCAGGTAAACCACCTTTGCATGTGCAGTTAAGTTTTGCATCTCAAACAGCTTTTCCTGTGTGGCGTTTCAGTTAAGTGAAAATATGTTTGCCTCCCCTGCTTCCAGTCTGTATTTTCTCAGCTGAAGCTCACCCCGAGCTTGAAGAAGGTGCTGTTTGCCACGGCGCTGGGCAGCGTGGCCCTGGCTCTCACCGCACATCAGCTGAAGCGTCGCGGGAGGAAAAGGAAGCAGGTGACACAAGGGAAGGATGGACAGAAGACTGTGGGAATACCTGATGCGCTGCTGAAGACAGGGAGACCCTCGTCGTTAAAGAGAGGTGGGCATGGCTGTGCTATTTGTTTATGCACTTTTATTTGTGTCTTTTATGCTACTTGTTTTGGGTTTTCACACGCCAACAACCTGTCAGCTGTTATGGTCTGGAATAGTGCTTGTGTCATTTTATTTGTCCATGCTCAAGTGTTTTTGTTTTGTGATTACGTGTTGTATTTTTGTAGTTTTTTAATGTTTTCTTTCAAGCTATCAACCTGCCAGGGACTTATTAGCCTAAATGGCTAAATCTGACACATTTACATGAAAGACTCTGGTGCTCATGTTGATTTAATGTGCACTGTCCCTTTTTAAAAGAAAAAAAATAATCTAATGCTTGGAGGTTAATTTTTCTTTTAGAAAGTCTACTCTGGAGAGTTTGAAATTATAATGTTGCCTTGTATGAATGAACGGCTACAGAGAAATACACATACTAAAGAATGATTTCTTTCCTCCACACAGGTCAGTTTACTGGCCGACAGATGATGAGTCCCAGCACTCGCAGCAATGACACCATGAGTGGCATCTCTTCCCTGGCCCCCAGTAAACACTCAAGTTCCTCACACAGCCTGGCATCTGTTAGTATGACAATGTTACAGCAAATTTTATGTTATGTTTTTGCTTACCATGTCCTCTTATTCCACATTTTCCTCATGAGTCTGATATGTGCGTATGTTTCTGGTATAGATGCGCGTCCCAAGTTCTCCCAATCAGTCCGCCAACCCATCCACCCCCTGGGAAGCAGAGCCTGTGGCCGAAGAGTCGGGGGCAGTAGAAGATGCGAATGCAGAGAATCTCTATCTATTGGGTAGGTGTTTACGGTTACCTCTGGTTTTATTAACAATGTGACTAAAACAGTAGCACTTTTTTTTTACCTGCATTATAGTGTGATGTAGAGAGTGATAAGCTCTACTTTGCTTCTTAGGATTTGTTTAATACTTTTAAGTCAGAAAATACAGTGAAATAAAAAGCATCAGTTTTGGTGACTACTGTAAAAAACAAATGCCGCATTGGCAGAATGAGGAGGGAAAATATTCACACATGGATTTGGTTTGGCATTTAGTTTTGAATATTTGCATTTGTAGTATCATGGAAGTTTTTACCATGGTATGGTAGTCGTAACATAATCCAGCATTCCTCTCATTGTTGGAAAGCAGCATTAATCCTCTGCTGTAGACCAAGTGGAGAAATTCTAGGATATAATCAGGTGAACGTTGAACTCTTGGATTTAGCCTGCTGCGGTTTGGCATTTGGATTATTGTGCAACTATTTGAATTGTGAACATTGTCTTTTTGTCTGACCCCAATTTTGAAACTATAAAAACATTAAGTAATATTTCCAATAAAGTAAGAATTGTCCCAGTGCTGAAACCAGTTATAAAAATAACAAAAACCACACAGAACTCTTCGCTTCTGTGACACCTTTAGCTCAATGTTTTGATCGTCCTTTTTCCTTGCCAGGGATGGAGCTGTTTGAGGAAGCCCTCCAAAAGTGGGAACAGGCCTTGAATATTCGCCACCACCCGCACTCGACCTCGTCTAGCAACAACAGCCTAGCTCTGCAGGGCGCAGCGTGTGCAGACTTTTCACTGGTAACCGCCATGCAATCATTAACCTCTCAGGCTGCTAGAAACTCTTGAATGTGGTTGAATTAGTTTCCAATCCAAGCACAGTGTTGTTTTTAATGGTGCAGTTGTGATTTCACCTACTATACTTGCAAAGTTGTTGTGTTTATGTTTTTATTAATTCCTATTAAATTAACATTGGACCTGATTTATGTTTTTTTCCTCTTCTTCGTTATAGGTTGAATCCCGTAACAAAGGGTTTGCTGACAAGTTGGAGACACTGTTGCACAGGGCGTACCACCTACAAGAGGATTTTGGCAGCAGCATCCCACCAGACAGCGTGCTGGCAGACTTTGGTATGAATCATGTTGTTTTTCTTAAATAATAGAAAAGAAAGTTAGAAATGTTGTTCATCAAGGAGAACCCATTTGGATCACAGGCTCACGTTTGAAACTTTCTTACTACTGCTAGACTATTCAGTATTAGTAGAATTCCTGTGGGGACACACATTGTGAATATTTCATAAGAACATCCCTGTTTTGATGTGTTGTTACTTTGGCAGAGAGTGAAGGAACTCTTATCTTGCCTCAAGTGGAGAGTTACCACCGACTGCAAGATGAAGACGCCAACACTGTCACCTCAGACGACTCCTTCTTCTCTGCTGCAGAGGTCTGTTCCTCTACTTCTTCTGCTCTCAAACTAGACACATTATGGCAATCGATGATTTAGTATCATAATATTTGTATCAAAATCACGTTGCCAACATGTTGCAGATGCATTCACGTCTGCTACTTTAAACAGACATGGACTATACTGGACTGAGGTGTGCGTGTGTGCGTGCGTGTGTGTGTGTGTGTGTGTGTGTGTGTGTGTGTGTGTGTGTGTGTGTGTGTGTGTGTGTGTGTGTGTGTGTGTGTGTGTGTGTGTGTGTGTGTGTGTGTGTGTGTGTGTGTGTGTGTGTGTGTGTGTGTGTGTGTGTGTGTGTGTGTGTGTGTGTGTGTGTGTGTGTGTGTGTGTGTGTGTGTGTGTGTGTGTGTTTTGTTCTGTGCAGCTGTTTGATGCCTTGTCTCTAGACGAGGTCTACCCAACACTTAAGCCGGCAGCTCTCTATGACGAAGCCCTGTGTCTGGTCCGGGAGAGCAAAGTGGCCTATAGGTCTGTGAGGTAAGTGTCAAAGTATGTGGTCATAAATACTTAAAGCTGCACTAATCATTATTTCTAATATGTAAGGGTCGATTCAATGACATGAGTACAATAATTGGCTTTCACCATCACTGTATCACCTTTTTATTTGATTTTTAATACATCAGTTATCTTTTTTTATAGCTTGTTCGGCTTCTCCCAAGCTGCCACCCCCCCCCGCCCCCAAAAATGTTTTATACTTTATATGTCCAGTGGTTAACATAAGAATACGGTCTGATTGAGCTTCACATACCTATTCTCTCTCTCTCTCTCTCTCTCTCTCCCCCTCCCCCTCCCCCTACCCCTACCAGGACTGAATTACTTGAATGTTTCGGTGACCAAGACTTCCTCGCCAAGCTTCACTGTGTGAGACAAGCATTCCAGGTCTGTTTTGTCTCAAACTCGCATGACTTGAACCATATTACATTTGATTGGATGATGGCCAATTATTTAGTTTGCTTGCTTTTCTTTCACACCATTTGTTAGTGTTTATAAAGCAATCATTTGGAGCACTGCGACTTAACACTTTGTTGCCAAGACTTGGAAATAAGTCAGAACATAGAAATGGACCAAAATATTATAAAAATAAGCCAATTATTCTTTTCTCTTCTTTTTTCCTTTTCCAGGTCCTGTTGTTGGATGAAACTCACCGCACATTTTTCATGGAGACCGGGAAGCAAATGATTACGGGGTTAATGGTGAAGGCGAACAAGGTAAACCAACACTCATTTATATCCTCACTTTTTAACTTGGTCCTTTTTTGGATTAAAACAGCACAAGCTTCTTCTCCTGTTGGACATATTTACCCTGCTGCGCGCTGTAGCTAATCAGTTCCTGCCTTGTGGTTATTGGTTTATCGCAGAGTCCCAAAGGTTTCCTGGAGAGCTATGAGGACATGCTGCTTTACACTCAGAGGGAGGAAACATGGTCCGTCACTAAGATGGAGCTGGAGGGCAGAGGGGTGAGGAATATGAACAAATCTTCCTCTCTTCTTTTTGGTCAGCCTTTTAATTTAACCACATGTAGGTTAGACCCTGTGTGTGCTGTTGTGAATGTGTTCAGGCTGTTATACGTTTTTAACGTTTGACACAACTTGAAATGGGCATCAGTCTACAATGAACCTGATATCCTGTTATGTGACTAACCCAAATTAAACTTTAACTATGTCCAACAGTCAGGTGTGTGTGTGTGTGTGTGTGTGTGTGTGTGTGTGTGTGTGTGTGTGTGTGTGTGTGTGTGTGTGTGTGTGTGTGTGTGTGTGTGTGTGTGTGTGTGTGTGTGTGTGTGTGTGTGTGTGTGTGTGTGTGTGTGTGTGTGTGTGTGTGTGTGAGAAAGTGAGAAGCTTCCTTTCATGGGGTCATGCTCTGGTTGGTTGTATGACTTGCAAACAATCCTTGTTTGTATAAATAATACATTTGGTGTGATGCACATCCGATCTCCTGAAAGATCTGTAATACAGATCATTTTCAGTTTAATCATTATCTACTTAGTAATTTCATTCGTAATTAATTGTAATTTTGATGTTTAAAAAAACCAAACATTGTTACATACAGTAGTGCTTCTACTTTGTACCTAATAGGGAATCTTTTCAAATGTATGGCATTTATATGTTATTACTGGTGAAAATTGTATTTCTGTTTAAAAAGTAAAGTCACTCTTAATTAATCAGGTTCTGGGTTCTCCTGTCATGATCTTTTGTAGGTGGTTTGTATGAACTTCTTTGACGTCGTGTTGGACTTCATCTTGATGGACGCGTTTGAAGACCTGGAGAGCCCGCCCTCCTCTGTGGTGGCTGTGCTGAGGAACCGCTGGCTCTCCGACAGCTTTAAGGAGACGGTGAGCTTTCTACACGCGCACTCACACCTGAGTTATGCCTCCGACAGGTTCTCTCACAAGTAACTCTAATAACTGAATTGCATTTTTTCTGTTAGGCTTTGGCGACAGCTTGTTGGTCGGTCCTTAAAGCGAAAAGGCGTCTCCTGATGGTTAGTCTCAGTCAATTTGAAAACACAGTGCCTTTCATTTCATCTTTGTTTTAACCCTAAGTATCATTATATGTCTTTGATTATCTTACTAACTCATTCTCTTCATATTGTCTGTAGGTTCCCGATGGTTTTATCTCCCACTTCTATGCCATATCAGAACACGTGAGCCCAGTTTTAGCTTTTGGGTTTTTGGGACCCAGGCAGCACCTAAGTGAAGTGTGCACCATCTTCAAGGTGAGAGCTTACACAGTTAAGAGGCTCGTCATCATTTTGGAAAGCAAGTGACTGTTTGTGGTGTCATTTAAAGTGGCATTACAACAATTATACATGAGGGGGGACTGTGCAGTCTGCGAAACAGTGATGAGAAATCTTCTGTGGCTTGTGGAGAAGAAGGAAATGTCATCAAGATTATGTCACCTTGCTCGAGACCTCAAATTTTGTAATCGCTGTTATGGGTCTAGCTCTAAAAATGCTGGATCGTACATTTCCCACAATGCAACTCGCTAGAATCTTTTGTTAGACCAGATTCGGTAACAGAGGCTTTTTGCTTTATATTTGTACTCTTAAGTCAAGCTGATGTTTTTTCAGCTCACCAAGGGCGACAAACGTCATTGAACATATACAAAAATGTAGTTTCTGTCATTCATTTCTCTCCTATTTTCATCCGCAGCAACAAATCGTGCAGTACCTTAAGGATATGTTTGATCACGACAAGGTCCGCTTCACCTCCGCCCAGTGTTTGGCAGAGGACATCCTGAACCTCTCCCACCGCCGGAGTGAGATTTTACTGGGTTACCTGGGAATAAACAGCCCTGTGGAGCTGAACGGTGCCCTGCCCAGAGACACAGAGTGCACTCAGGGGCCCCAAATTTAGACAACTAGCAGTCATGGAGGGGTTTTTACCTTGGGTTCCTACGGGGGCCGACTTCAGCGGGCGGACCAGTAGAGAAATGCAACGTACTCAACGGTTATTCTGTTTCTCCATCAAGACTGGATCCAAGCGTGCTCCTGTCTGTGACACACTTAGAACCAACATTATTGGTTCATTTCATCTGTGTTTTCATCCAACACAACCACTGTAAGAGGATGTATTTCTTCCACCAGATCGACAGTGTCACCGGTCCTTGTACCAATGAGGCAGAGCCAATTGGATCATCTTGATTCCACCTCTCCCTTGTTTAATCAGCTGCTGTGTTGTGTATGAAGACAAATGCCTACTGTAGTCATGTAATCTCAGACGTGTGAGGACTTGTCTATTGCATTGTTGGGTGACATGGAAACTTCTTAGAAACAGACAGACACCTGACAGAATAGCTCAAAGACTGGGCCTTTCACGTCGTCATTGCTATACACAGATGGAGTCTCTGGGGGAGATTGGGCTGTTGCATTGTAAAACCTTCCATTCATCTGGCTGGTGGGATATATCATAGTCTGTATTTATGCGTGAGAGAAAAAAAAACAGTGTGAGAGTGGATATTGTGCATTTTGTACATTTTACATTAAAGGGGGGAAAGACATGTTTTAAAAAAAAACTTGATAATTCCTGATGAAGGATGTAATGGATTTGTCTCTTCACTGACTGTTCTTCAATCCTCTAATATCTGAAGAAGCATCTATTCCCATTAGGTTTTATCGAGCAGGCTATCATGCCACATAACCAACCCACTGTTTACTGTAGGGCATTAGTGCACTATATTTTGACTCCAGGCCAGTTTTTCAGAGTTTCTTTGCAGAGAGAGAGAGAGAGATAGAGATAGAGAGAGCAACAAAGTGGACATAGGAGTGATCAAGCTACAGTACGATATAAAAACGATTACATTTTCCTTTCCAATCACAGTAACAGCTCGAATTGTATCCTGTAATGAAGAAGAAATTTCACACAACAAATGACACAGTACCAAGTGTCTGAATCCCAACACACAGACAGTTATTTGCCAGTTTTGAAGGTGTAACAGAAAAAAACAATCCCCATAAAACCTCAGTGTCGTCGAGGAGGAAGAAAGTAACATTTAAACTTGAAATCAATAATTAGAAATAGAATCAGTTTCTTATTTATTAACGAGCTCTATTTTTTTTTCCCAATCATTAATGTATTTAATAATTGGGCATGACACTTGAATTGCTTCCAAAAAATGAGCCTAAAACTTGCTTAGCTTTACTTCCCAGAAAAAATATTATAAAAAATACTGACCGTTTTTTGGGGGGGAAAAGTATCCAAATACGAGTTATGTACAGTGACAAATCAGTGTTTTCAATGTAAAACAAACTTGGTACAAAGGTACTTCCTGAACGTGGTGGTCCTTGTAATCTGAAAGGTTCCATGCGCTCACTAGGTACGCTACACTTTTTTTTTTTCTTCATCCAAGGAGAACCACAGGTGTTAATGTATAACAGCAACAATGGCTCCATTATGGTATGACAGAGAGTCAGTCAGCATGCAAAATAAACTGATTTCAGCCAACTTTACTTTTTATTATATACACCTGTGCTTTTCCTGTTGTGACATGAGAAAAGAAAAACTAAAACACCTTCAGAGACGTGGTTAAAAACAGAAAGCACCATTGTGTTAAAATTCATTCGAAACCCCATACAAACATATTTTCCATCAATATTCATAATTGAATTTGATACAGGCTTTAAATGAAATGGTGCCATCCTTCAGTTATAGCAAGGATATAGATGCTTTGTGTCTGATTCCATGAAGAACTTCAAGGCATTGTACAGCCAGAGAGTACATAACACGTGCACTGAAGATATCCCCTGACTATCACTTTGTTTTCCCCAATACTGTAAAAAAAATATATATATATATTATATATATAATGTTGCAGCACAGAGACACTAATGGGGCGCTAAGATGCCAAGTAAAACTGAGTTTGTTCTTCTGCGATGCTAACATGGATAATAACTCCTCTACTGTAGAAGCAGATAAGTGTTATGCAGACTGTATTTTATTTTTAGGGGGAAAAAACAGTCAAATACTGAATTGTGTTAATCAAACATGATGAAAAAGTTATTCATTATAACGGCAGAAGAAGCACTAAATGTATGCTCATAGTTGCCTGCAAGTGCGTGAATGAAAAAAAAAATTATTATATTTTTGTCGAATAATTTTGGAATGGCATAGTTGTATTTTGATTTAAATAAGTTTATCACACAAATAAGCAGAGGTCAGCTCTTGGTGGTATAAATGTGCGTTTTTCATGGTCTCAATAACTTCGAACCCTGCTCGTGTTGCAGCATGCCTCTGAAATTTGGAGCTCAGAAATGTGTCTTTGGGCTCTCACATGGTTCAATGCAATAGGATTATTTCTGTTCCATCGGCCAGAAACTTCCCACTGTAAATGGAGCTTTTATGGAAAATAGTTTTAATTGTGCAGCTTTGTGTGTTTAAGCGTGTTTTGCACTTTATCGGTAAAGCAGAAAGATGCAGGAATGTCCAATAATCCTTTTCTGAATAATCATTTTGAGAGATTAACTGTACAAACATTTTGAATTATTTATTACATCATAAAACTGACATATTGATAAGAGAGAGAAATGTGATGTAGAGTAGAGAAATTATCTTTCCTAAAAAACTATACGATGGAAATGTTTTGTTTTTGGGTACCATCAAAGGTCTTGGTTTTAGTGTCCCGTCTTTTGAAATTCTCCAAAATAAGAAGAAAAATGTCTCCCATGTTTTAATAATGTTATAGTAGACTAGAGTATAAAGTATATTTGCAACATCATGCAGGCCAATGCACTAATGGAAAAAAATGTGAGGTGTTGTGTTCACATGCTGCTCTGCTTTTTCCAAGATGAATTCCTCCAAACAGCCTTTGCATGTTAACAGTGTAGATTGCCTGAACTGCATCGATCCCCCGCAACATTTAGACCCAGACTCAGCTCTAGTTGTTCGTTTTGAAAGAATTCCAATTAGAAATAATAACATAATAGGAAATGTTTAGGAACCTATAATTGTTTTTAAAGTCAAATCCAGTCATATATTGAATAGATTATAGAGTTTTTTAAGGATATCAGATGGCCAACATGTTGAAAGAATTAGTAGTTTTTTCTTTTGAAAGTCACTGCTGTACATTTCAAGTGTCCTATTCATGCCTTTTTGTCTTTTTCTATTGTTAAATGACAATGCCAGCACAAACTTTACATTGATTTTTTTGGATTCTCCATATTAAATGTTGTTTTTTTGTTATTAAACAATATGTTTATTACGCCTTTTCCCAATCAATGACGGCTCATTGTCTTTCATTCTCCACCAGGAATCAAACTTTCATAAAACACAAAATATTTGTGTTGCTGTGCTAGAGAGATAAAAAAAAAATTTTTTATAATTGATGAAAAGGGGGACTTTTAACAAAAACAACTACTCTTAGTGTTTCCAATAGTAAAAGCACAATTCATGAAGTAATTCCATTGTTGACAAAAGCCATGTTAAATCTGTTTCCATAAATCTGTCTTTGTAACACTGCAGGTGTTGTGTTCTTAACATTTAGTATGAATTTGATAGCTATTTGCCTTAGATAAAGTAAGTAGAGTCCGTTGGAGAGACACAGGCAGTGATTCAATGTAAGGCCAGTGGAGGGTGCAAGACACTTTTAATTGTAATTTTGGAACAAGTACAGAAACCTTTGTCTTCTAGTGCAATGCACACATTAGGTTTTCAAACTGAGTTGTATGGAAGAGATTTGAAGGCATTGAAACTATGGTTTGCGGTGACATTGAAATAAATGTTTTGAGAGTATAAAGGTCACACATCTCTGTACAATTCGTCAATGGGCTTACTCTATTATTTTGCTTCACAGTTGGAGGTACTCAGCCTCTTTATGGAGTATTTAATTTATGGAGAAATGAGAGTTAGTTTACCCTTGTTTACTTTGCATTTCCTGTTGTGCCGGTCTTTGATGACTGACTTTATGTGAGGTGGGAAAAGCAGTTGAGTCTGTCTGCTACATGTATGTTCTTAACTTATGTCTAAGAAACTTTCAGGATACTTCCTATGCACTTATTAATATTGTGTCACAGTTTCTAATTCAACTACCCATTCTTCATATTGCTACATGCACTTTTATCCGTCAGGCAGTTTGCATAACTCATTCCATCTTTGGTCCACTTCTCTGGTGTTCGGACCTGTCTGATGATGTTGGTGTCTGCACGTTTATGTTCTATTCTATATTATTCTTTTGGAAGCTCAGTAATGTCAACACATTTATGTGGATGTCTAAGTTTACACAAGGATGGAAGAGGGCTGTATGTCTAACCTGAATTCAGTGTCAATAAGTTCAACTCCGAAAAAAGTCCTATTCCTAAAATCCTTGTGAGAAGAGGCGGTTTGCTTGTTTTGAGATATTGACACTTAGGCTACACAATATTGGTTTTGGGGTGGCTTTTCCCAGAAACAACAACTAACATACAGGCAAATTGAAGATGTCACTTTGGCCTCGGGGAAATTTAAAGGAACATTCGTCCACTATTTTTATACATTTTAAATAGTTAATTATTTTTTCACTTAATCTAGAAAAATTATTGATGATAAAAATAGACGGTAGGCTATATTTGCAGCTCTACTTGTGTTTATGATAAGGGCTTGTAAGTGATCTATGAAGCATTGTTAATTATAGTTATAACAGTGACTTAGTAGAAATGTGAAAGTAATAAGTAGCCTAATTACACGATTAATCCACAAATGGTAATGTTATTGTTTCAGTAAGTGATCATAATAATCAAAAATCAAGATTGTTTTAGTATGAAAAAGTAAAGGCTAACATTTTTTGAATGAAGAAATTAATAAATTTCGCTGGTTTAATGTAGAGTGCTACACTTTCTTTGTATGCGTGTGTTTTTTTTTTGTTCATTCAATAATTTTTCTCTATGGGCTAAATATCTGCTCTCGGGTGTTCGGCGGGGATTGGACGGCTGCACCGCTGCCGGGGCCCCACTTCTTCACGGCGCACCGTTCACCATTGGTTAGACACGTGTCTGGGGCGTTGCACTGGGACGGCCCGGCTGTGTCCGGGTAAGATGGCGTTGGAAGAGCAGTGCTCGGCACCACCTCGGTGGCGGTCCATATCTCTCACACATGTAGAGTTCGCTGAAGGTACGTAAAGTCAACATATGTCTATTGAACTACTGAAGCTATGTTAAACAACCAGCCGCTTCGTTATTTTCAGAGACGTTGCGTGCGTTTGCTTGCATTCTGAATGGAAGCGGACGCGGTTGGCGATGCTGCCAAATTGTGAGATTCTCTGAAAACCGAGCGCAGCAGGGACTGTAACCTGCACTGCCAAATTGTGAGACGGCGCCGCATGCGCAGTAGGCGACAATGTTCACAATGAAGGCTAGTTAGCTAGCCTGTTAGCTGTCTTAATATCGGCTTTGATATGCTCTCTTGGGAATAAACTAATGGGCCGTACCCCGCAGGAGTTAATCGAAAAAATTTAAGCTTTTTTTTACGGAAAAATATAATGCATGACTGGTGGAAATATCTAGATATTTCACCTCATAGGTGGTAGCTAGGGCTATAGCTAACGTAGCAGCTAGCTCATTTGCCTGACACTGATTCGTACAACTAGCATAAACCACATTGCACCGAGGTGACCCACTTAACTAAACCAAATATCGCTGTCTGTTAGTTACAATGAAGTATGTCTTCTCTACTTTGCACCACAGCAGCATCTTTCCTGTACTAACAGTTAAACATTTCAACCATCCGGGTTCACTGAGTGCCTCGCAGTGTCTCTCCCACCACTGCTGCTAGGTGACCTCATATGGGGGTTTGTGAAATTCCTTAACTTGTGCAATGTGTCACTTATGTTCCAGGTGATCTGACGGGACAGGTGCTGGCCTACACCAGCCTCCTCCCCATAGCAATTCTCGTGGGCTTTGTCACACTCATAGTGTTTAAACGTGAGCTGCACACGGTGAGTACAAGTGCACACTGCAAATGCACTTCTTTACAGAATCACAAGCACTTTAAAAGTAAGCTCTGGTTTAAGCTGTTAACTCTCACAGGAGCCTGAACAGTGGCGACAGGACCCATACCCCCCCCCCCCCACACACACACACACATTCTTTTACTGGGCTCATCGTGTGTTGACCTGTTTCTTGTGTTGTCTTTCCAGATTTCCTTCTTTGGTGGGCTCATCCTGAATGAAGGGGTGAACTGGGTGCTGAAGCACATTCTCAGAGAGCCGCGCCCATGTGCAGGTGAGTGAGGCAACAACAAGCTGTCAGCAGGATTGGGCAACATTGCAATAACATCACAATACAATTTTTTCTTTCTGATATCAATCACATTATTTGCTCTGGTATTTCAGTTGTCTAGTTTATTTTCATCAAATCAGATTATGTAATGATCACGAGCTGGGATTTCTATGTACTATAAATACTCAAGTAAAAGCTGAGCCTGAAATAATAACCAAGTTAAAAACATAAAAATAACTTGGGTGGTAATTCACCTGTAATTAAACATTTATACAGCATGCATGGGATACATTTTGAATAGAAAGGGTTACTGAGGCTAAAGCAGAACCTGCAACAAACTCTAAATACAATGTATGATTTAAAGATATAGTAGCAAAATATTATGGTGGGTGTTATGAGTAAAATCCTCACTTGCACTTCTTTAGCACTATATTGTTGGGTATATATTGGAGCTGCAACCACTTGTTATAACATATTTTGAAAATTAAAGATTCAAGTAATTTTTTACCAAATATTTGCTTAATACAGCATCTGAAAAGTAGGGATATAATATGTTTCTCTTTGATGAATCATGAGAATTGAATATCTTTGGGTTTTCAGAGAAACGATTAATTTGAGGATGTCCCTGGTTAAATAAATATTTTTCACTGATTTGCATAAAAAAACTATAGAAAAAAAAAAACTTAAAATAGATTATATTGTGTTATTTATATATATTCTATGAGATATGCTCATTTTAGTTTTCAAAATTTTTATTATCCTTATGAAAGAAGTGGCTCTGTATTTACGTAACGATGTCCTCTATAATGTTAATGTATATTTATATCCGGTTTCTCTGTCGTTCTTTGCAGGGGCTCACACAACCCTTCACAATGAGTATGGGATGCCCTCCAGCCATTCCCAGCTCACCTGGTTCTTTGTTGTTTACTTCTTTCTTTTCCTTTATTTAAGGTGAGAGCTTGTTTTTGAGAAGAGAAAACCTTATGTACATGGTTTATTACAGGGCACGTTTTTTGTTATTCTACAAATGTTTTTGTTAATCTTTGGTTTGATGCTTTTACATGACGTAGATGTCCTGTTGTGAATGAATGCCCATCTCTCTTTTCAGAATGCATCAAACGAACAATGCCCGATGTGTGGACCTGCTGTGGAGACACATACTGTCCATAATCCTGTTGGGCGTGGCCTTATCGGTCTCATACAGCAGGTAGGGCTAGACAAAAGTGAATGTAGAAGAGGAGGACGTACTTAACATCCATAAAATTATCTTATTTCCATTCTGTGTATTGACTCTAGCCTCAATTAGCATTTTCTTTCACTCTCCTAATTCTCAGGGTCTACCTGTTGTATCATACCTGGAGCCAGGTTTTCTATGGCGGAGTGGCCGGTTGTACCATTGGCATTGTCTGGTTCTTTTTCACACAGGAGGTGCTGACACCATTATTCCCCAAAATAGCCGCGTGGTAAGTAGCGCTCTCATTTCTCTGCTTCCTTCCTCCTGTGTCACAGGGGAAGACGATTCATTCTCAGCCTGAATAAACCGGTCTGTAATGGCCGCTCTTATACATTTTTTTTTTGTTCTTTCACTTTTGATAGGCCGATATCAGAGTACTTCCTTGTGCGAGACACAAGCCTGATCCCGAACATCTTATGGTTTGAGTACACAGTGACCAGATCAGAGGCCAGGTAAGCTGCTGTCTGGGATGCAACTACATGACACCCACCACTTAGTCACATTGAAAAGAAGCACACTGAAGTTTTACCTACACATCCTGATGTCTTTTTAAAGTATGTGGGCTATTGACAGTCCCCAGAGTAAGGACTAGACAGGGAGAGGCAGCCTTCAGTTTTAATGCACCCAAGCTCTGGAATAAACTTCCAGGGGACTTGAGGTCCGCTTCGACACTCGGCTCTTTTAAATCAGGTCTGAAGACTTAACTGCTTCCGTTTTAACCTGTAATTTTACATTTTTATTTATTTTTGTTCTTTTTAAATGTTTTAATTATTTTATGTTTTATTTATATTCATGTTTCTCATTCGCTTTTTTTTAAATGTGTACTCTATACTTGATGTATTTTGTTCTTGCATCTGTAAAGCACCTTGAATGGCCTTGTGTCCGAAATGTGCTTTAGAAATAAACTTGCCTTGCCAATACTTATAGGATAAATTGATACTTTGACAAGGGATGTTAAATAGAAGTTGTAGTGAAATACCAAGCTGCAGTAGCTTTATCCATTCTTGATTCATCCTCAAATGTCAGCACTATGAGGATGGCTTGTTGTTGTTCAATGGTACAATTGTAGGTCAAAGTTAAACTCAAAAGATTTTTGTGGACTTAGTTCTTCCCCGTTTTGAATGCTGAAGTGTTTAAAATTGGGTGTGACCAGGCCTTTAGTTCGTCTGAGATACTTTCTTGAAAAATGTGTCTTTTTGTTTTGTTTTTTTCTTCTAGGAACAGACAGCGAAAGCTTGGAACAAAACTTCAGTGATCTGCACATTTTCTTTGTGAAACTGAGTTTAAGACCACACACACACCTCACACACGCGCACACTCATGAACACAAACATTCAGACAAATGCTCACTCGACAAAAACACACTGGAGAACCATCCTTTGGACTGATGTGGTTGAAAGGAGTAAAGGGCAGAAAACCGTTTACAGGTGGCGACTGAGTGCCTGGACCTGGCCCGGAGCCTACAGCCCTGAGCAAGTCCGTCCACACGCCTCTCCTTCTTGTACAGCTTGCCCCAAAAATGCTCTTCAACGCATGCAAGACTGTGCAAGAGGCATACTATTTAATGATAGATTAATATATATATTTTAACTATAAACGCACGCTGACAGTAAACAGTGTACTGTAAGAGATTCACGGAGCCTCAAAAAAGGAGGCTTTGGTCAAGTTTAAAACAAATTGGTGGGTGTCATTGCAGCATGTATTTAGTGATTCCTTTTTTTTTAACAACAATATTCTGATGGATAGCTGGTGGGGAGGGGGGTTGGTTATGGCTAGGTTTTTCATTTTTTCATTGTTATATAATATAAAATGAACAATTTCTAAAAAAGAAAAAAAAAATTGGTTATGATGTAATATAAACAAGAATTTGCACTTTGTGAAATTTACAAGAGAAAAAAAAACGACTAACACTAGTTAAAATGTTAGGACCCTCTCCTTATTTTTTCCCTTATCAGTCTTTGCTTTGTATCTATGACTGTCAGTCCTAATATATTAGACTCCAAAGCTGATCTGCGAGCAGTGTAAATTTAACGTATCTTCTGTACTATTGAGCGTCAAGGTTATGGTTACTGTTCATATCCACTTTAGAGGATTTTGAGACTGAATTACTGCATTAGGTTTCAGTTTTTTTTGTCGTTGAAAAACACTGTGGACTGAGGTTTGTGTTCTTCCTTAATGCCTCACACACGGTAGCAGCCTGGGAACCAAATTCTGGGATCAGTTTTTTAATTTTATTCACTTGTTATCTAGACTTCTGCTGTTGCAGAGAACAATTTTTCCTTTTTACCTGCATTTCCAAGAAAACATTCCATATCATTTAGTGCGAAAACATACATAAAGACTGCTGAGGGGGATATGTTTTCTTTTTTGTATTATATTTGAAGAAAGGAAGTAAAAAAAGCCTCAGGTCAGTCGTAGCATGTGATTATGCTTAATTCCTCACAGCCTACGGCAGCTCTTGTTGAAAGCCATCAGGTGGGAGGAATTCTGAAGCCGGTTTAAAACTGTCATATCGTTAGCTCCACAAAGGGAAGTAGTTCTCTTAGACTATGAGTTGTTTTTTTCCATGTGTAACCTATATCAGGCTGAATAAAAATGTCTTTATGTACAAGAGATCGTCAAAGTGTCATGCTTTGAAAGACCGGCGTCTTTTGCATTCAAAATGCCGCTTTACTTTGTATTGTGTTTGCTGCTGAGCAAATGTGGCACTTGATCTGAGTCTGCTTTACTGCATCAGTCAGTGTAATGTCTGTCTGATGGTGGTGAATAGCTTTTAATAGCTCTTTCCTCAGATTATTTGTCCTGATCCATTGACAACTGTTAAACTGAGAAGGGATATCAAATATAGAAGTATTGATGAAAAAGATTTGCATTAGGCACCTGGGATGATTATGCATTGGATATTGTGTGGACACCACAAATTCTTAGGAATATTGCAGTGCAAGTAGAATATAGTTTAAACGATAAACTGCTGACCATTGTACATAATTCATTTTATGCCTTATTGTATACCTGAGAAGGCAAACTTACTCATTCTCATGGTTTCAATTAAATTGTAGAGCACAGTTTTCAACATACAATGAAAAATATGATTACAGCACTCTAAGGCTTTCTTTGGAATAGTGGAATTTTGAGGTAAATGCTAATTTCATCATTCTAACAAACAAATGCTAAGTAGGCAAGCATCTATAATGTTTACCATGTGTACTATCTTATATTTGTTTGCTAGCATGTTGTTTGATAAAAGCACCAACACTAAAGCAATCAAACTGTATTATGACCTTATACTGCTGCTAAAAATAATCCATATTAGCATGCATCCTGAAAGGGGCGTAAGTGTGTTCACCAAATTTCATGTAAAATCATCCAATGTCACACAACTAAAATTGTCACTAAAGGCTAAAAAGTCAGAGGATCACTCAAATCATTAAGATTATTTTTCTATTAGCACCATGATTGTCTGCACATAATTTCCTGGCCATCCATCAAACAATAGTTGTGGTATTTCTAGACCAGAGTCATGGACTGACAGACTGAGTGACAGATGGACATTGCCATCCATAGAGCTATGCTGCTAGAATGGCTAGAATCTAACTTTAGGCTACATAATGATAATGTGTGCAGTAAATACAGTATGTAATGTGAACCGAGGCAGCCACCAATCATTGTAAGGCTTGCAGTGACATTGCACAACTCCTTTCTTCCCAAAGAGACAAATTGTTGAGGAAAATGTGTTGCAATGAATTAAAAATATTTTCTTTTTCTTTAAGTCAGACGGGAGCATGTGTATTTGGAGCCCAAATGGGCTAGTGTAGGTGACAAATGAAAAATAGCCCTCTGTTCTGTTCAAACAATGAACACGCTCTTTGTATTGTGGAGGTAGCATCATGCACTTTTCCTCTCCCTGCTCCGCTCTATTCCCCAATGTGATGACAGCTGAACACTGCTGGTGAAAAATACATCCATCCTTAATGTGACTTGCAGAGCGCAAAAGCAACATCTGCCCTATTTAAACGACCCATTCCATTTTGGATTCACTTTTCAGGCCCAACCTCAGGCTATCCCCAAACACCCGTCGGGAACGGTGCATAGCCTAGATAAAAAATGATGAAGACCTCGACCTATTTCTGTTTTCGCCAAGCTATTTTCTCTGACCTGCACAGTTTGGTTGAGCAGTGAGGCCTTTTACTGCATACAATTTTTTTTAAGATATATCTTTTCTGAATTGAGTCTGACAGTACTCCACTGAGCATATGTTTAATTCTTGTCTCTAATATGGTCTGTCTTATAAAAAGTTAAAGGCCATTGTCAGCTTGGTCATTATACATGTGGATATATTACACACTTTAATACCGAGCTGTCCCATATCAGCAAGCCCCACTGACATTTAAAACATAGGAGGACTGACATCCACTGGATGGAGCCTGTTATTACAATGTTGTGCTCACGTCACAAAGCTAAATGCAAGGCAGCCAGCTAAAGCGGTCATAATATTAGTCAACAGCTTGTACCACTTTGAATGTGCTTCTATTATAGTTAAATAAGAAATAGTAAAAGATCATAAACATTTTATTTGTAAAAGTAAATGGTACAAAAACTGTTTGAAATGCAAAAGTAGTGAAGAGCAGATGGTGGTGGAGGCTTTGTGATGTGGGAAGGAGAGTATGAGATAGTTCAGTGTATTGTAAGATATTCTGTATGTAAAGGCCTAGCTTGGTATAATGTTTTAGAATAAATGAATGTTGGTTACATTTAAGCCAATCAGCTCCACAAAACTCTCTCTGTAGTTCCAAGTATGACAGCGTTTACAAATCACCCCTTTAACCTGATGCAGGAGCTCAGAAAAATCCCAAGAAGCGCCCAAGAAATGTTTCAGTTTTTGATTCTACTGCTAAGAAAAAAACCTAGACATACTACAGCAGAAAATATCAAATCCATGCGCAATCACAGAAGGCTTACCTCATGTAGATGCTCTGTTGTAATACCTCAGAATTTGTCATGGGGGAAACAGAAGTTACGCGTTATAGCTTTAAGTGGGGGGTGAAATAATAACAATAAAGGCATCAAGGGAACTAGACAAAAGGTGGATAACTTTCATAAACCTGGCTGTCATGGTCCTTCATTACCATGAATTTGGGCAATATAGTTTTTTTTAGGTCCATTCCACGTACCCCAATCCTGCTACTGTGAATGCGTACATGCAAAATATGTATTATTAATCCAATGCTGAAAAATAGACCCCTTTTCCTGTATGCTAAAAACTGAAAAAAAGAGATACTACGTTTTTAAAGATTTACGTTTTCATTAGGGACAGTGGGTTATTGGTTTGACTGTCTCAAACAGACAAGGGACTAAAATATTCTTCTTTTCATGAGATTTCTTGACAAAAAAAATGAAAGTATAGAATTGCATCAGCCTTATCCCTGGGGGACATTTTCTATTTTAGATGCACATTTTAACCTACCTAATAATGATCCCTGGGGAAGCAATTAAATTGCTTATCAAACCGCAGCCCAAGTTTGATTGAACAAGCTGCTGTCTGCAATGCTTCCATATTAGACCTGTTTATTTGAATCTTGTGTACCATGTTTATCAGTTAATGTTCAGCAAATATATACTGTACAAATGTAACAGACCAACTTAAAGCTTTGCAATTTAACTTTGTTTTGTAATAAAATATAACGACATATGTGCGTTTCAGTTACGGTTTGTGCTTGTTGTTACCAAAATGATGCTAGTGCAAACAAAGTGAGCTTTGTTACAGCAACAACAGTGCAAAAATAATGGCATATTAAATTGTGTTGTATTCATTCTTTTTTACATTTTTATGTTAATGAAGTAAACAACTTGTTTTTTTGTATTTGTTGGGTCCCTTGGTTTGGTGCAGCAAAACCTGCCGGAACAATACTGTTTTCATGTCCTTGAAATGTACTGAAAACTACTGTCTTTCTCATTTGGAATTTCTGTCAGATTTTTATGCCTTAAAAGTCCCATTCCTGCCAGCAAACATTGGCAAGAATTTCAGAGTGAAATCTCACAGGATTTCAGCAGCATCTTTGAGCGTGTTCGTTTTTAAAAACGTCTTTGCTTGAATATAATGTCAGTAAATTTACTGTGAGACGATAGAAAATCTCAGTTTTTCTGTATGTGCAAGCAGAGTTATACTGTTGAAAGTGCATACACTGTTTGTAAGAGAAATAAGAAAATTGCCAGACAGTTTTATTGAGAATGTAGGATATGAAAATCATAACATTAATTACAGCTGAAATTATTTATCGAAAATGTATCATTTGGGGTAAAACAACTGTTCTAAAATAAGGATAAACAAGAATAAATCACATAAAATCAGCTCAGATCTTCTCACAAATATGTCAACTCATTGACCAATTACTCCACTGTAGCCTATACGTTTGCATGTTTTACAGCCAGTGCCTCTACCGTTGAACCAGCACCACTAGATGGCACCCAGCTGACATTTACTGTACAGTAAGAACTGGACCAACATTAGCACATAGTAGTTCAGCACCCATCACACCTCAATATACAGTAGTGCATGCTTAATGTAACTCAAACCAACAACAACCACCACACGATGCAATGTTTTTTCTCTAATTGTATACTATTGTCAATATGATAAGGGTAATGTTAATCTTTCCCATAACTTTTTTTAATATAATAGGTGGGGAATCAAGCAGATTTTTAAAAGTGCACATAAAAATGTGATTATTACACAATTTTGTCAGATTTTGATGATATATATTCAACTTATTGTTATCTAATGTAATATGTTTATTTCTAATAAGCCAGCTAAACTTTGTACAAAGTATTTTTGTGAGAATGACCCTTAAATTATAAGGAATTGTTGAAAGTGAACTTAGCCAAAAGACAGTGTCTTATAAGATTCAAAACATATACAGTATTTCAAGTATGTTACAAACATTAAAAAGATCCCAAATAAATTAGGCAAAAAGGAAAAGAAAAAAACTATAATATTCTCATTTCATTTCAAACTTTTCACACATTATCATCACATTACAGATTACCGATGTACTGTATTATTCTAACGTTTTCAAGCTGACTGGTAAATCTATACTAGAAAACTGGCAATTTGACTAAAAGAAACGATAATAAAAAAATATATAAATGTCAGAGAAATAGGTTAGGAAAAAAATTAAGAAAAATAATTCATGGAAAAGATGGTTTTATATCTACTCTGCCAACTTATCTTGAAACAGAGAAGCGTGTGTGATAATTAATGGATGAAGAGCCCACTATGTCCTCCGCTGAGATCTCCTTTTTTTTGGTAACAAATGTACGAACAGTGGCATAAGGCGCGTTCAGAGACTGCCGCCCTCACATTTCTTTTTCTGTCACTTGGATAGGACACAAAATAGCACAAACAACCTGCCTCATTGAACTACAACTGTGTTTAAACAAATGTTTGAGCAACGGCAACACATTAATTCAAGTCCCCGCTGGTGTTCTCATCCTTTAGAGAGTACTTTTTTAGGTGGGGGACATATTTTTAATCTTTGGGGAGTAAATGGTTGTCTTTATCTGATGCAAAATCCTTATCCAGCTCACTGAGCATTTTGACTAACTGAATTTTACGAGAAAAAAAGAGGAAAAATTCACTTTCCTTCATTTCCCTTCAGTTATGTGTCCAATTCAAATCAGTTGAGACGAAGCCATTCTTTGTATTGCATTACATCCTCTGTAACATGCACATCTTTCAGGTGTCAACTGTATTCCTGTTCATTATCAAGGCTCATGAGAAATGTCACTATCGATTTCTGTCCTTCTCACCCGAGTAAGCAGCAGGGCCTACCCAGCCTGAACCACGCTCCCTTTCTATGTGTGGAAGGGACTCATAAAGGGAAACAAGGCTCTGATAGTAAATGTGAACAGCAGTCTTTATAAGCTGAGCTGTAATCACGAGCAGTACTTGAATAAGGTACAAATCTGAATATTTACTTTCACTATTATTTTCACAAATTACTGTTCATGGTTCAAGGTGCTACACAATTTCCTTTTTAGAGATGCATAGCCCTGCTCTGCAAAACAGAACTCCATATGAATTCACAAAGTCTTGCTTTTCAGAACGGACCAATTAAAAACATCAGATTCAAACTCAGTGATTCGCTTCAGTTAACCCTGTCATTATCCTTACACATTCATAATGAAAATTGAATTTCAGAGACTTTACCACTGCTTTTTTTTTTTTTTTTTTTTTCAGTTTCAACCTGATAGTAACAGAGAAGCACTGCTGCACCAAAATTAGGTAAAACAAAACTAGTTCTAGGAAAAACAATACAAAACAGGCCGAACTTTTTAATTGGTCTGGGGGATATTTTAGTATAAATTTTTTACATGTATTGAGAAGAACAAGTCTTCAGGACTATTTTGCAGTTATCAAACATAATTTTTTTATTTGTATAAGTCTTACCAATAGTAAATCTCCTGAGATAAATGTTTCAGTGTGAAAGGAAAAATATTTCCTTCTCAAATATTGGTGAGTAGAAATATAAAGTACAATGAGCTGTAAAGTAAAGTAAGTACCTCAAACATTCCCTTAAGTACTTGAGTAAACTTAAAGTTTACCTCCTCCCCTCCCCCCCGCCCCACTACTGTATCAAGTTTGATCAATCTTTGATGTAAATATATAAATAATATTCACTTAAACTGTCAAATTATTTTCATGAAAATGTCAAAACCCTTTATTGCCTGAACTTCACTGTTGTGCCTCTTTGTTTTTCCTCAGTCTCTCCACTAGGGGGCAACACACACTGAGCTGGAGTCTGTTATTGAAGATAGAAGTTCCCCTGTAACATGAGATGGTTCAAGGACAAAACAGTGATTTAGAGGACAAACATTACTGCGATTCAATCTGTGATAACAGTTCTGTTTGTATGTATCTATTGTGCAGTATTAGTCTAGTATTAGTATTAAATAGAGTTACTAAAAAGATGTCCTGTCCTTACAACTGACATGTTTGAAGGCTGATTTAAGTCTTGACTACAGTAAGAACATGTTGTTGTAGTACTGATACAGAAAGGATTATACTTCATATCGACCAGCTGTTGAATCGGTGTTCCTATTTTGAAACAATATGGAGCTTATATTGCACTAACTTTAACATTGCAGAGGTTTAAACGGCTGTGACCTGGTACTATTCATACCAAATACTGTAGCAATGAACCACAACATCTGAAACCCTGCCTTGGTGTCTCATTTAGCTTCAGAGTGGATTTATATCCACAAGTTGTCATTTTAATATTTTAGTTTATTTAAATTTAAATATGTCAACCAAAAGAAAGATCAGTTGGACTCTTTACGCTGCAGATGTGGGCGAAATCTGCATTGTGAGCAAACCAGCAGATATTATTGTGCATTACAATTGGTTGTCAAATGTTGATAACTGTTGCAAATCCCTTTATAAAAAAATGAAGAAAATAAAAATAATTGGGAAATTTGAGTGTGGCTGTTGTGCTTACTGTCCTGCCAACATTTATTTTTTATTACTCATTCTTATCTCATGTATTATAATTTTTTATTATAGATTTTTAGCCTTCTTATTCTCGCTCTGTCAAGCCCTTTTACCAATTATTTGCAGCTGTTTTTCTTCAACCACACACATCCCTGGCTGCAGCCCGAGGCCGTCACTTTCCCCTACCACCTAACCTTTTATTTCCCTCAGCTTTCTCTCTCTCTCCATTTCACAACCAGGCCTTTTGTCTGCTGCTCTGCACTCTCTCCTGGTTTCCACAGCAGCCAGTAACTGTTTCAGGTTATGTATACTTTCTTTTAAAGAACCCCTTTTGCGTTTTGCCACAGGGCAGAAATAAGGTGTTATATAAATAGCCACATAACAAATAATGTCTTTAGCTTTTGCTTCTGATCCTATTTGCGAAATATACGTATATATAATGCAAGTGATAATAACACCCAACCACCATACAAGCCATATCAATTTTCTCTCAGGTGGAGGATCCCATGTGATAAATGATTACATTCATATTGCAACAGATGTAAATCCCCCTATGAATATAAATACAGACTTAATACCTTCTTGATGAACAAACCTGCCCACACAAACACATGCATGCACACAGTGCTTAAGCCAGGACAGACACTGTGTGACACTGTGTGTAAGTCAGCCGGTTGGATCGTCCACCACTTTGGTCAATCAACTAAATTATGTCCACATTTTACGATGGATTGCCATTAAAGTTTGTACAAACATGTATAATCACCACAGGATGAATCCCATTGACTGTGGTGATATCCTACATTCTCCAACGCCGGCAGCAACTAAACATTTTATATTTTTAGTGAAATGTCTCCACAACAACTAGATGTATTGCCATATTTGTACATGCATATCCCACATGAATAATTAACTCAAAGTGAGTATGTGTGAATGTTTGAACACTATACCAGCAAGACATCAAAATTATGTTTGCATTGTAATTGTGAGCATGTTAGCATGCTGACATTAGCGTTTATCTCGATAACAAGCAAATGTAAGGATGCTAAATTAAGACGGTGGATATTGCAAACATTATACCTATTTTTCTTTTCTTTTTTATAATGGTTTAAATATGTTTTCTTCCTTTTCCTGCTTTGGAGGTATGTGCTTGTAATATCAATTTAGCAGGTTTTTGTTTGTTTGTCTGACTGAACTCACCTCAACTCGACTCAAATAAACTAAACTATAGAACAGATTCAGTTCATGGATCCCAGTCTAGAGCTGCTGGTGTTCCTGGGACTCCCTCATCTTCATTATCCTCACGGTGTGAATGGATAGCGTCACGTGTGATCCTCCCTCATGTCTCTGTCTATTGTCACCTGCTTTTAAGTCTGCTCTGTCTTAACAGGGATGTTGACGTTACCTCCTATAGGCCTATAACTTGATATTATTCCACTGATTAAGTCCCGGGTCCCGTTGATGCAAAAGTGATTATAATATAAATTGGGTTTTTGTTTAAATGCCTGAAATTGTGAATTCATGTCTAAAGGTCTAAGCAAATGAACCGCTGCAGTGCGAGCATAATATAAAATTTGATCAGAGACACAATTCGTGTAATTTTTGTTACAGAACTGAATGGACAAGCAGAGGCAATTAACTTACGCCATGGCAATATGCAAGTCAGGTTAAATTAAACAATGTCAGTCAGTGCAGTGGCTCCCAATCTTTTTTGTCTTTTGACTCCATTGGAATACAGAAATACTTTGGACGTCTTTGTCATTAGTTGCATCTTTCTGCTGCCTGTGTTTTTCCCTGCTCTGTTTGAATGATTTCAAAAGTTCTGAAGAATTAAAAGTATCCAAAGCAATTGATCCTCGAAGTACCCTGAACTCTAAATACATTTACCAGGTTGCTGGAAACACCGCTCAAAATGAACGATTGTGACCTTGTCGGATATTTTACATTCATAAGGTGATAGATACTATGTCAATGTTTTATATACAGCTGGTTCTTGCTACCCCAAAAATCATTTGGTTTCAAGGTGGTTGTTGATATTTTAGTCATAAAGTATTTGACTCTGGTGTCTTTCGGGACGGTTTAATCTCCATGTTAATATTCTTTTTATTAATTTGTCTTCATGCACGATTTCCATGTCAGAACAAGACTCCACTTGTGGTTCTCTGTGGGAGCTTCCTTGCAAGTTCACCTGTGCGCACTGCTGAACAGTGTGCTGCAACTATATAAGACTTCACCTGTGTGATGCTGATGCCTTACTTTACACACACACACACACACACACACACACACACACACACACACACACACACACACACACACACACACACACACACACACACACACACACACACACACACACACACACACACACACACACACACACACACACACACACACACACACACACACACACACAGTGTACATTTGATCTGTCCACATTATTATTTTTTTGCGTTATGCACTTCAAATCTTTCACTGGCTCTTTGCAAACTCCATGCTGCTGTCTCCTGCCATCTGGCCACTCTCCCACACAGTCCAGATTTGTGAAGTGCTGCACTGAGTGTTGTCTTTCCAGAAAATCCTCTTGTAGCAGCCAAGGAACACTGTGGTTTAGTCGGACAGGTCCTTGGATCTCAGTCACCTTCGCGACTGGGGGTCCATTGTTGCCTGTCGCTTGATTTGTGTTCGGACATCTGACCCTGGGAAGGAAGCTTTACCTCTGGCCCACTTTGATATTATCCAGAAGCTTTCAGGTCTTTTTCCAGGAAATGTAAAATGGATTTTGAATTCAGAAAAATTGAATCAGAACACAGTTAATGCAAAACACAGTTTATGACCTGTGCTGTGCTGTAGATAGAGATGATGTATTTGCTGCGGGACACTGTTTCCTTTCCTTTTGTTCAGCACTTCTGAACACTACATGGACAGTATGTTGTTCCCGAGGAGTTCTTTGTCATACTTTGTGTTTAGCTGATGGAACGTGTCATCAAGTGTGCAGTGATGGACAGCACTGATCCATCTCAGAGCTGCAGGGAGCTTAGTCCACATGCTTTCTGATTTTCTGAGCTTCCTGACAGCGTCATGAATATTTTGCCCAAACTGACACCCCTCACTGAGTTGACATTTTTTTGTTTCCATTTTGAATGTTTCCTGACTCTCATTAAAATGCTGTAACCCCAACAGTATGACAACAGTATTACAGATTATAATCGAAGAAGTGGCACAGCTCAATGAAATGTAAAGTATCATTGGTGATTAGCCAAAGCTATTGTGCTTCACTTCTTTTGTCCCTATTAGGAATTCTGAGTAATCACAACAACGCTGTCGGCGCATCTACATGAAGTAAGCCTTTTGTTGATCATGCAAGGATTTTATACCTTCTGTTGTACTTCCAGGTACTTTCTTAGCAGTAGAATTAAAGCTGGGGTATATGATTTCTGATTTGTCAAAGTTAACATGAGCTGTACACTTTGACCAATCAGAGCGAGGCTCCGATTCTCTGTTCTTATTGACTGTTGGGACTGTCCATTCACTTTGGCACGACTTTGTTGGTGTCAGGGAGGGACCATAGGGGAGGGACCAAAGAGAACAAGTGGAGCGGTTGAGGTATTTGGATTCGAATCTCTATCCCAACTGCCATTTTCTCCCCAAATCCTCCACCCCAGCTTTAACAACTAAAACATTTCTTGGGCGCTTCTTATGCTTATGTTCTCTCAACTCGTTTGGCGATGTGTCAACCAACATTCATTTATATGAAAAAAGTTTTGCACTATGGCTTTAAAGCTAGTTTTTGCAAAGTCAATGTTTGCTGTAAAAAATGGTATATAACAAATAATTTAGCAGTATTTTGAAGGTTTTTCTTAAGCAAAGAGAGGAAAACATGTTTGACAGCAAGTAAGGAAAGTGGACACAGATAGACAAAAGATGCACTCACTGTCACCGTCTCCACTGGAAAAACTGTATGAATGCAATAAGATTTGACATGATCAACTAAATAACAGCTGCTTGTCCAGCTGTCTGCCCTCATCTCCAACCAGTTTGGGATTCACAACACTTGAAAACATTTTGGTGCTTCAGGTGTGTTTGGAAAGCTTTTGGAAAGCCCCTTAAAAACAGAGTTCCTGTCTACGAAGTTGTGCCACATGTCAATTATCCAAAAGCAGTGAAACAAAGACTGTGTAGAAAATGCTGAAAACCAAGAAGTGTTAAATCCCACCTGAGGAACCTGCCAATCACAACACATGATCTGGGAAATTAAAGAAAAGTGGAACACAAGACACCCATGGGTTGCTCCACATTGCAGTATTTATGGTGAATACATTTTGGTCCGTGTGTTATTGGTTACGTTACACCCAGGGGTGGGCTTAGGCTGTTTGAAAAAGGAGCACCAGCTGCATGCATTGGGGTACCAATGCCATTGCATTTAATTTCCTTTACTGGGAGGGAGCTCTGGAGGGCACGTTTTACAACAAATTGGGCCGACTTGGAGGGCGTTTCATAATGTTTGCCACATTGGTATTCAACAGGGAAGTTTAATCAATTTTATTTACCCATTAACAATGTAAATTATTGTTGGAAATGGTATTTGGATTATTAATATATGTCTTGCAGTTTGCACACTGCATTGCAGATCTAATAACATTTGGCAGAGCTTTAGCTCATCTGCCCTTAGGGAAGCTCTTGGCACTGCTTCATCAATACCATGGCCCAGTGGCAGTCTAAAAAAAAGGGGAAAAAAAGATATGTAAATGGTAGACTTTATATAATTCAACTTTGAAAATTAACCAAACTTTTTCTTTACTATCTGATATGGCTTTTACGATCTTACTGGTTCAAGTTTTACACGTGTTGTCAGTTCGCAGTATACAATATAGAATTGCATAATAAAATGCAGTTGTTGCCCCTGTCCAGCTTGCAAACAGAAAATGCATAAATGGGTTAACTATTTTAAATAATAGAATAAAGCAATACATCATACAAAAGTAGAATACAATAGTAGCTCTGAGGTAAGTCAAACAAATCTTATCTGTAACCGATACGTACATGTTTGATTCTAGGTTGAGCTTTTTGCAGCATATCTTCTTGCAGTGCCACAGATGACTTCAGTATTAATTACCTTTGTTGGACTGAGGAATTAAGCAAATGGATGCCAGAGGCTTGGCAGGTCTGCAATCTGCATGGTCCTGTGTGGCAAAAACATGCTGAGAAAGAAAAAAACTGCCTGGGTGTTAGGCAAAAATCCCAACCAATATTACTGTTAATGTGCTCTGCATTACGTACATGGAAAATATATAGATTATCTGCACTCACACTACACGATTAGATCACGTGAACACACTACTCCGCTGTCTTAAACAGATTTACACAAGAAGATCAATAACAATTTCATCGCTGCACATTCAGTACAAAGATATGTTGTGTATCCGGCTTCACTTTGCACACAAGGTGTTAGTGAGCAGGATATGAGGATATGTTAGAGTAGCTCTGTTGAGAGCTGTCTCCTTTGTGCTCAATAACACATGTTCATTATGATCGTGGTTTATTGTTTACATCAAACAGAACTGTGTCACCGTAAAGCAAACACAGGGACCGTGCTTCCTGTTGGCTCCCTCTCTGCTGCTCTCTGGCAGCGACAGCAGAAGTTATGTGCTCTTGCATGTTTCCTCGTCATCATGGCAATGGTACAGGCTATGATGGCATGGCAGACCTGGTCACAGATGGCACACTTAGGCGCCCCAGAGGCTGCCCGCTGACAGGACACACACCTTACACAAGAAACACTGTTTTCCTCCGCTTCCACCTTAGAAACTCTGATAAAACACCTCCACCAGGTGATTTGATATTTGTAACATCACTGATATCTGGCAGACTTCTTCATATGCTTAGTTAGACAGATGATTTTTTAACAATTTGTATTTTGCTTGTGGATGTCTGTTTACAGCAAAGGGGGTGTGACTGCAGTAAAGAAGACTTGTTTTGAGTGTCCTGATAAATAGTGATAGTGTACTGAAAAAAGTCAAACTAAACTCTCATGGCATACTTCCCAAAAACTAGTCAAATTAAATAGTTTTTTCTTCAGATTTTGGAAATGACCCAATGGGATATTGATAGAGCATTGTTTTCCTTCTTCAAGATGAAGTAAATTATTGTTTTAGGGTAATTGTTAGTGTAAACTATGCTGATGCCCATTCGTGAAACAGATCATTGCACTCCATGGTGTTACTTCGTGTCCCGCGGTCAGCAGTGAGATTCTGAACAGCTTCACTTTTCTTGTCCTTTCCAAATTGACCCTATTGACTCCATCTCTATCTCTTTCTTGTGATGAAGTGCTCTTGGCAGATCTCATTAAAGCTAGACGTTACATCTAAAAAAGAAGGCTTATGGCAGATCTCCCCAAGGCCTCGCATCTCTTTAGCAACATCGCAAAGCTCACCAATCAATCAGAAATTTGAAGATTACCCGCTGTTCTGTGCCCCGACAGTTTCTTTAGTCTTGACAGGGTTTGAGAGCATGATATGACCCCCTAAGCCCAATTTGACAGAAAAAGTAAATACAATCTAGCCCTGTGTAAACTCATCAGTGGACTGTACACATTTAAAAAGTGTTGCCTGTTTATCTTTTTTATATTTTTGAAACCACGGCAGGCTATATGGACGGTAAATGGCCTGTTAGTTTTTGCCACAATTAAATACCTCAACAGTTTAAGTATAGATTGCCATAAATATGCAATGACCTTCATGGCTATCCTTTGACTGTTTCTCTATAACCACTAGCAGCCCAATGTGTTTACTTATCCTGTGAATCCTGTCTCAACATTTACCAGATGGGATTTGCACACATTTTTATTACAGATTTTATTGGTTCCCTGGTGATGCCACTGTTCCTCCCAATCCATCATGAGATACACCGTTATTTATCCAGGGAAGTTTCACACCTGGATGTTGCCCGGGACAACCACAGTCTGGGTCACGTTGTGAGGTGGGTTTTTGTAAAACCTTTTGGGAAAAATACCCAAATGTTGTTTTTTTCTCCTTCAGTTTACAGTAAATACATAACCAAAGCCTTCACTTGAACGTGGAGACGTCTGACAGTAACTGACACAGTGCTCTGCCATCCATGAAGAAACTGCAGGAATGGGATCGCTGTGAGAGTGAGATTGTTTGAAAAGGACACTCAAGAACAGAGGTGGAAATATAAACAAAGCAACTTGGGGAGGATGGATATCACAAGGAGGAAAATGTTATCTTTTGTGTGAGAAATGGAAGCAGGTGCTGTAGAGTTGCTAAATAAAGGTACCTCATACCCTGACAAAAAGAGATATTAGTCAGACTGGAACAAAAGCCGAAAATTCGCATAATAATTGCTGGCTACGCTTCATCATGATTTAGTCGCTTTACATCATACTTATAAAATGGTGAGCAGGAATATTAATGTAATGATTGCTCATATTGTTTAAGTGTGTACACTGTTCAGTATACAATAAGTGTGCAAATTACTTTTACTACCTTTTTGTATGCGATAGCCCGATAAGAAGTCTGTTTCTCAGTTCATTCTCTCTGAGACTGAGCTGTGCTACCATCTGAGTGAAACATATCCGTCTCTAGGTGACTTAAACTTACAGATATGTCACTGCTGGAGATGCTGTTTACACCATAGAGCCATATTTTCTTCTTTGTTGGTGAACCCATTCCTTCCCCTGTGTCACTATAGTTACCAAATGTTTCTTTTGTATCTGATTTCATTTTATTTTTTGCTCTAGTTTCTCTTGACCTCCATATCGCAGAGTGTATGTGTTTCTCTCAGATCTGGTTTTTAATTAGCACAGTCAGACAGGCTTGAATTATCTGTGAATTCTCTCCTGCTGCTCGAATTGAACAGCTGTCACTGTGTTGACCAACATTCTAGATTAGTCCCAAAATGTATTTGAACAAATTTCATACAAAGGACAGTATATTTACCTCAAAACTTAAAGCTTCTCCCCCGTTTTTAAAAAGCAATGTCTCGTCTTTCAGTCTGTCTTTTTTGACAGTTACTACTTTACGCCCAAGTTTGTTTTTTCAGACAAAGCCATCTGGAGGTACATGGACCTTGATTTTCCCTTATGACTGAAGAATGACGGTCAGGTCCCCAGTGTCCTTAGTGGCTTAAGTTTTTTTCATATGAATAAAAAGTGTCCAACCTTCAGATGAACGCTTCTGTGTCACCTGTGGTTTTGGCATATCATTGCCAAAAACACACACCAGATGTATCAATGATGAGTATGCAAAAATATGCATGCCCAACTTTCCATACAAAAAAACTGACATTTACTCTTGTGATTTGGAAGATGTGTCTTGTCATCACACTGCCGAGTTCTAAACAGCTACTTATTAGTTTGAATGCTGGAGCAATATATTTATATATTATATTGGTATATATTGTCTTATCTATTGTTCTATTTTGGCATACAACCACGTACTGTAAATGCAATACTTTACACTAATAATATGTACAATGTGTATAATAAATTTGCCAAACAATAGGCTGCTCTGGTGAATTTAAAGAATTAGAAGTCTTCTCCTCCATTATTACAGATCAATAATAGTAAATGTTAAGCTATTAAACCAATTGTTTTTGTTATTCAGCGTTTTACGTTTGTTCCACGTTTTACTAACGACTTATTTTTGCATGCATTGTTCATTTGCATTTGCCAAAATAACAACATGAAGCAATTTGACACTTCTTTAATGAACCTTTGATTTGTATTAGCGGTTAAATCTGAAGGAGCAAAATAACAACTCGGTGGCTACATTAGAGGCTTGATAAGGAGAACTGGAATCTATGGGAGAGGATTATCTGTATCGTAGCCTCTCTCTCTCTCTCTCTCTCTCTCTCTCTCTCTCTGGTGTTTTGCCAACCACTTGTTACTGAGAGGTGAACCGTTTGATGTGTGAGCCCTTGAGGCTAATCAAGACAAGCTTTGACATCGTCTCAACCATGAGCCATGAGTCTGCAGTCACTGAGGCCCCTCTGGCAAGATGCAGTTGAAAGTGGCAGAACAAGGATCAGTCTGTGCACACACTCACACAAGGACATGCACACGCGCACATTTAGCAGTACTACACCACAAGAATACTCCATTTGAAGTATACTTCACTCAAAACTATTACCTAAGTCAAAGCAATTTCTTTTTGTTGCAATTTTGAAATATATTTCAATTATAAAAAACTATTTTAATTCAGAATAGCTGTCATTAGAAATGAACAGTTGTATCATTATTATAGATGCATTCAATTTAAGAAGTGTTTTATATTGAAAAAATATTCAATTAATATATTAGTAGGAGTACATTTTAAAAAATACAACATTTGCTTCTGAAATGTAGGCTAGTGGAGCAGAAGTAGCCTATAACGTAGCATCAAACTTAAAGTAACATACAAGACGCTTACTATAAAAATATACTTAAGTAGAACTATACAGTAGCCATTGGTAACATCTTTATTCACAGTATCTCTCGTTTCATCTGGTAAACTTTTCTTCACCGGTCTGCATTCAGTTTTATCAAATGAGTTCAACAGCGCCCCTCTGGGTGGTAACGGCTGGTTAACGTCTCCCGTTTACTGTGGTGAAAGATGGTACTGCACGCTTTATATTATAGGCCGTTGCGTGCAGTGCAGACTACTGGAAGACGCTCACAGGTGCAGCAGGTGCCAAATTTTGATGAATTAAAGAAAGAGGAAGAAGCCGTTAAATATGAAACAAACACGTGAGGCCAGGCTCTCTGGAGATAAACCCTGGGGTGAATTATGAAGCCAGTAGGCCCTACTTTGGCCTCAAAGCATATGCTCCAACAGAAAGTTTTCATTTTGATAAAACAACCGCGAGTTATAGCTTGTTTACAAGACGAGTCGTGAATTAGCTTCCAGGGGCCTATTGCATAAAAGTAGTATTAAGATATCCAGGATGATTGATAAAGCCAGCCTTGACAAAGTCTAGCCTGGGCACTTTGGATTAGTCAGTTGCATAAACGCCAATCCAGGATGTAAAGGGGCCGCTTTGTCAAGCCAAGTGTAAGTCATTAGGCTCGTTCGACCTAACTTTCAGCTCGTCTGGAAAGTAGACGAGAGTAGCCGAGTGCAGTCGGGGGAGTGACGAAAATGCCTGACTGAAGCCGGACAGCTCCGAGTCGGAAGTAGCGTCCTTGTTGCGGATGCAGTTCGTTTTCTAGTTTTATTTTGAAGGCCTATTAGAAACATATTCGCAGGAGAGTCACACATGCTACAACCGATTAGAAGCAGAACACAACACAAAGACGAGTAAACACTTTAAAAGCGAGGGGCATTTTCAAAACAAGAAACGAGATATAAGCTAATATCCCCATTCCCCACACATCTTTATCTTTCTTGTTACTTTACTAGAACACCTACTTTTAAGTGATAAATAATAATTTACAAGAATAATTTACAAATCCAAATAAAGGAGGTTTAGTATTTCTCCCTTCACATAACGAATATGATCGGCCTAAATAAAGAAGGTCTAAGAAAAGATCCCTTATTATTATTGTAGGGATGGATATGATGAACTGTATTATGATGTGTAACAAACAAACTACTTGTTGTAGTTTTGGTCTGGCTTTGCGACACTACATGTAAAATACAATTCCCAGACCATTTAGATCACTTGAAATAAGCCTATGATTTAATCTTAATGGTATAAAAATCACTTCACCAAGATCTTATGTGACTCAAGTTTGTGTTCACTTTTAAATATATCTATACAGGAGAGTTACACATCCAAATTATTTCTATGTCAAGGGTTCAGAGGTTTAACTCTGATTAAGTACATTTCTGCTTAAATGCATATTGTGGCGGCCTAATGATTAAACATAAATTAAAATCAAAAAGAATGGATCGTAATTTAATTTTGAGCGGTGATGTCAGACTTTTGCCTAACCAATTGGGGAAACGCATCAAAGGCACGAGGTTTAAACTCCCAATTAGCGCTCAGCTCCGCCTGTCAGCAAGACGTTTCCCATCAGACATTTCGCTCCCGCAGCCCGTGGGGAGCAACTGCAGCGACTTGCTCCAGTGTCTGTGTCCGTCTTGATACCGCGGGACTTCAAAGTCTCAAGCAGCCGAGCCGCAGCCGGCCGCAGCCAGCCACGGGTGCAAGTGGGACAAAAAGTCTAACCATAATGCAGTGCGCTCAGCAAGACGAGCGTCATAATTGCGCAGGTCTTAGCAAGACGGCGACAGGTCGAACGAGCCTAATCTGTTAAGAGCCAGCCCACAGCTTTCAGAAGTAGACCCAGAGATCGAACACAGATTTACTGATGTAAAAATGTAAAAGACGGCCCATTTTCCCACAATGCCTTGCTAGTTTAAACCGTAAATCAGGGGGCAGTTCATTTTATACAGGGGATGTCATCTCTGCCGACTAATCTTGATGTCCCTGCATTGTTTTATGATAAAATAGTTGACAGTGAGCAGTCTGCAGGTGCATTTAAAAAATAGAATATCATGGAAAGTCCATTCAAAAAATTAAACTTTCATTACACAAAGTGAAATATGTCAGGCCTTCTTTTTGGATGATTGATTGATCATAGAATAAGTATCTCAAAATATTAGAATATTGCATACAACCAATCAGAAATGTCGACCTTCTGAAAAGTATGTTTATTCTAGATTAATTTCACTTAATGTGTAATGAATCTGGAACATATTTAAGTTTCACTTTTTGAATTAAATTACAGAAAAAAGGAAACTTTCATTGATATTTAATTTTGTTTTAGATGCACCTCGATATAGTTATAAGTACAAAGTGAATTTATTTGACCCACATTTGCAACGTCATCTACCATCGATAATCAATTGTATAAATATAGCCCGCAATATGAACAGACTATCACATAAATTATTATAATTTATATAATTTCATCTTAATGTAATTATAATTAAGTTAATTATAAATGGTTCAGGTTAAATAATAAAAAAATAACTATTTAACTAAATGACAATGCAGTCTTTTATATGGCACTTTAAAACAGGTTATTGAAACTTAAGCATTACACAGAAGATCATGGAATAACTGTTAAACACCTTCAGATCGGAGTGACAGCTGACTGAGCCAGTCAGGCAACAGAATAAGTTTATCCTTTACGTTTAGCCTGGTCGGGACCAGGCTAAACGTAATGGATAAATCTCCAGGGTAACTTATATCCCTCCGCTTTTATGCAACCGGATCATGGCTAACGCAAGCCAGGATAACCGAAAAATCCTAGGTTAATCTCTTATCCTAGTTTTATGCAATAGGCCCCTGGTGAACGGACCTTTACAACGATTAATAAGGTAAGTCCGATTCAAATTAGCCTCTGTCTGTCTCTGTCTCTGTGTTTCTGCTTGATTTCCTGATGGTTAAATGTCACCATGGCAGTTGTGTGTCTTTAACCAGGCTTACTGTAGCCTACTTGCTTGAATTAATAAGATCTTTTTTGATCATTCATCAGATAGTTTGTGTCTGTGCAGAAGGTCTGTTGGTTGTGTGATTGTGTGAGACAATTTCTACTTGTTTTTTGTGTTTTTAAGATGCATAATGATAAGCTTTGGAATATATGGCTTATTTATATGGCTCTATTTTTTATATATGGCTCAATTTTTTTGTACAGTAGCTGAAGATGTGAATAAGAGTGTGTATTTGATACATGCATCAATGTGTGAACAAACATTTAATTCATCTTTACATGCTTTGTGTTGATATTTTCTCATTCTGATTCTGACCTGGATCACAGTTTAGTATTGAAGTGTGTTTTTAGGGTTTTTCCTGCATATTGATTTTGGAGGGCGGCCGCCAACACCGATTTCGAGGCCGCAACCACTTAAAATTAATTAAATGTCTGCGAAAACTAACATTCTATAATCGTTTAATACTCCAGCACATTTTCTTATTAAGATGCAATGACCATAGTTGTCCATCGAGGCACTGTTGTGGTGCCTGACATTATGTCTGCATCCCCGAAATGGAAACAGTGGAGGGAAATATAAACTTCACTTTTTTCTATGATGACATTTCCTCCTCCAAGAAGTCGTCGGCGTCAGGCGATGCCCTGATACCTGAGCAGGTGATTATTGTTTCTTTTGCATTTCTTAAGGGGGTTGCTTAAATGAACATTGCATCCTATCAGTGTAATTGTATACAGTTTGGCAGGTATGGCTCGTAAAATCAGTTATTGCTTAAAAAGAGTTCCCTAAGAGGACAGTCGTGTTGATCATTCTGGGCAGTTAATTAAACATATTGCTCGCGACATGTATGCTGCGATATACGCTTATCACAGTAACCGGCATTTTATGGCCCGATGCGATGCCCGACAAAAGTTATCACTCATGTTACAGACAACATTCGGTAATTTGGTTTTAAGTATCCCGTTTGAAAGTGTTGCTGCTCAGCCTCAAGTAACGGACGGGCCGTTGGTAGAGAGGAGCTGAGTGCAGCTAGCAATACGAGGAGGAGTCATGTCGAAGAATAGATACAGCTGCAGTGCTATTAGTTCAGATCAAATTTTTTTTATTTGTTATTGTTTGTTAGTTGTGTATTAAAGCAAAGCCGAATTTTACATGATTTTAACATCACCATTTTATTCATCTTCCCAGATCTAATGAACACAGCGTGAGAGTTTTTGACCCACAATGGCTGGAAAAATTCACCTGGTTCAGACTCAATCAGGAAGGAGCTGTAGCTGGCTTTGTGGGGCAGCTAATCTACTGCTTACATATTGTAAAATATGATTGAAAAAACTAGCACTGTTCATTCCTCACCAGCATTATTCATGTCTATATGAATGATTTGTAATGCAGGAATTGTGTGTCTTTTATCTCTTGACAGGGTGAAGACATGTAAAATGCAGTGAACTGGGCTCGCTGCATCTACGACAACCCAGATCTGTGCCAGGATTTTTTATTTTTTTACACTAATAAAACACATAGCATATGTGTCCTGAGGGCTGTTATGTAGGCTATCTATGATTACTGCTACTGGGTCTGTGGTGTATAAGCGATTTGGAAATTTTACTTATTTAAGTTTGCCACAATGGTCCAGTTCAACAAATTGGAACTTGTTAACTTTGGTTAAATTACACATCCTATCCTATTTAACACCCCTTTAGATAACATGTTTGACTTGGCTTCTGAAACATGTATCTGCTAAAATGAGCTTTTGGTTTCAGTTCATTTAAATGACCCCGCTAAAATAACATTTACCCCCAGTCTGACCTCTATTATCCGAAAATGACAAGCTTAACTACTGAAGGGCCATTCCCTTTGCTAGTGTACAGATTAGCTGCTCTTGGCTGCTTAATATTTTGTGGCAGTTGGTGGTCTCCCAGTCCTTCCAACACCATGTCAGGCCACCCGGTTGCTTTGGTGCTGCTCTGCTTTTGTAAGGCAGCATTTAGAGCGCTTGAGCCCTGTGTGAAACACAAAGCCCCCACTTTTACTTGAAGGAGGTCGGTATGGCCCACGATAAAAGGTGTAGGTGAAAACTTGAATCTAGCTCAACTTTTGGCAGACTGCAACTTCATCTAGCAAGGCGTTGCAGTGGGCAATTCATTACGCACATTTTTGGTAATTATTATGTGACGTGAATTCTCCTAATATCCTCACGATTGTTGCTAGAAAACATAAAATAATTGCAACCGTGATACATTTCCAAAGATTATGTTTCATGTCTTAACCTGAACCTAAAGTAACACACCTGACCACACTAATAACTTCAGTTATTTTAAGGCAAAACTTTTTTTCATAAAGGTCGGGCCTGTGATCAAAAGTTGGAACCACCACTGAAAGTAGAAGTAGCTACAGTGGTTCCATACATGAGTCCTGTCAAAAGACTGTGGAAATAAGTGCTGCTGTGAATTTACTCAAGACCCCTCTGAGACAGAATAGATGACGGGGGTACTACTCCAAAACAGACTTAAATTACCACTTGAAAGTCTGCGACATCTCAAAAAGCATTGCAGAATTTGACCAAAACATCCTTCTCACGGCATGCACACACCATCTGTCACAATAGTTGTTAAAAATTCAAAGAAATTTGACTGAGAAACTATCAAAGTGTATAAGGGGGGAAAAAACAACAACATGAAAATCGCTTCTACCAAACATTGTTACAAGTCAGATTTGTGAGCTTGAAGCCACAGGCATCTCCACACTATCTGCTGTATGTCTGCAAGAGCATCGGAGAGGGCAGACATCCCATCCCATCCCTGTTTTACAGCTTTCAAACTTCTGTTGTCAGCCCCCCTGGTACCCTTAGCCTGACAGCTTACTGAAATGACAAAGATTTAAATTTTTTGCCTGAAGCACAAGCTTTTTGAGAGGTACATTCTGAACAGAGGCAGCCATTTCTAAAACATGTACCAACATGTTTAAAATATGACACACTGATACTTAAGATGGACATGTTACATCGCAAAGGCAATGGAAGACAGCAAAACTAAGGCCTATTGTGAGCAGTCTACACTTGATTATTCAACACACAAGCAACCTCCAAACTTTGGAAGCGCATAACTGTCACCTTGACGCCTCCAGCAGGATTTAACAACCAGGCAGAACAGTACACATTATATGAAAAACCCTTTAGAGCAAATATATAAATGTGGCAAATTGTAACCTACACCAAAGAGTGACTGCAACCAAAAGCTCCTTCCCAGGGGAGTTTCACACCTGATAGTTTGCTTCCTCGGGTTCGCACCAGATTGGAGAATGATACATTGGTTATTTTTTTTTACAGGTTCGGTTCTCTTTCACACAATTTGTTTTCTCTGCCCAAAGAGGCCCATTTTACTCAAGTAGACTTGAGTTTGCTTGTTGTGTACAGCAGTTGTACTGAACACCACAAGATCTACAGGAACACCACAATTAATTTTTCAAAAACAGAGACCTGATCTTTAGGGGACCATAGTGAAGCCAGACCCGACCTGCACAGACCTAAGAGTAATTGGACTTGATCCAAAATGTAGGACAAACCCCTAATGGAGAGAGAATACCAACACCAGCAGCAGCATGACAAACAACCACGGTCCAGAAGAGCGACATAATATAATAATTGTCCTAATACAAATGGTAAGTCAGTCCAAAGATAATTATTACATGCTTCAGACACTAGATTATATATAATTGAAAGTCATATGAACGTCCTGCATCAACAATAACACAATATGTAGCCAGCTGGGTGACAGGTAGACGGATGTTAATTATTTTTTTTTTTACCAATTTGTCAATCAAATTCCCAAATAATTAATCTATTACATAGGCTGGTGGCAGGGACACTCGATCAGAGCTGATACATTACGCCCCGATCAATTTAGATCCACTTTTATATTGGACATACCAGACCCTATCAGACCCGATTAGACCGTGCAATTTGGGTCTGATCTGACTTCGGAAATGTTAATGCTCCCTAGTAGAGGAGCGGCTAAGTGCTACAATCTTTAAATTTGTGATACAAGCGTGAAAATTGGCATGAGGAGTCTCCATGGGTCACTTGACAAGAAAATTGTCAGAGACAAAAAAAATAATATATATATATATGAAAAAAGCCAATACATAGGGGAGAACGGGGGAATCTGAGGCTTCGGGTAATGTGAGCCACCCCCTGTATCTAGGCAACGGAAAACATTTGTGGTCATGTGAGATATATGTTTTCAAGCCCCTCTCATTTCCCCTTGGCCCTGAAAGAGAGGACCTCATGGTGCTGTGGTAAGCATGTTTTTTTTCACCAAAATAGGTATTTTGCATGTAAAAGTAAATTTTCTTGCTGTCAACTTAATCAACTGTTGTGCCAAATCAAATGTATTCACGTAGAAAAACTTATATCATACGTGTTGATGAACTACCAACATGAAACCATGTGATGCTGATAACTGAAGATTAGCCTGAAATGCTAAGAGAGGTAGTTTTTTTCTCAAATTGTGGTGGTGGGGGAAAGTGAGCCAAATGCTGTGGGGGGAAAGTGAGCCACTAGCCCCTTTTACACAGCCAGTGAAAGCCGGGAATATGCCGGCCTTTCGGCCCTCCCCCCAGCTGTATAAATGCGACAGTTGCGGAACGAGGGAAGAAAGGTGCGAGTGATCGTTCCGGGAATTTTACTACCTCGGGGGGTAGTAAGATTCCCGACACGATCAGTTCCGCCTCTGTTTAAATGCTCCAGCTTGTTGATGTGGAACTGGGGGGCGTTTGACGTTCCATAGTCTACGTTCTAAACATGCGACCATGTTAGCAGTTGAAGGACGTGTGTTTAACATTAACCACGGCGGCCTGATGTCCCGTAAAAATCACCAAATAAAAGGAACGGCGCGTATAATCTAGCTGATCATAAGGTCCGTTGCTCAATCCAAACCCCCGCGCTTCATTTTGCAGAGTGTATGAGTCTATTTCTGCCCAGGAGAAGTTGTACAATGGGAAAGCTAGGCTAGGCTAAGTAAGGGATAAAGTATAGCGAACGGGTCACTTGCTAGAAATAAAGACCGACAAGCTGAAGCAGGAGCCCGACGCGCAGCGTAGGGCTCTTGCTCTAGGTTCTTATGTAACTAAAACGTAGTTCAGTACGCCAGTAAATAGGAACGACCAAGGAACGGTGGAATAGTCTGCTCGCCCCGCTAGACTGTCTGCTTCAGCTGACTGAAGGCTCGGGCTCAGCAGTTAGCCACAGAGCTACTGTTTTGCTAACACAACTCAAGACTCGCACACTCTACAAATAATAATTCTAATCGGCCAATATGTTTAACAAGAGTTCCATCTAGCTAACAAAGCATTATCCCCCAACATAAATAACACAATTCATGGAGAAAATTACTGCGGAACGTTTACATTGCGGGCTGCAGCCTGAAGTTACTGTCTAACTGTCAATATGCGTCCAAACGTACTCACATCGTCTTGACTGGATTCCGCCGCCGCTATTATTATCCTAAGTCTGAGCGTATATCCACACTTTATTTCTGCCTACAGTAACGTGACTTCACACACTGGCCCTCATTTATCAATCTTGCGTAGACCAGAAAAATGGGTGTACGTACATCTCCACGCAAATCTCGGCATTTATCAATATGGACGTGAGCGTAGGGTACGCTCAAATCCCACGCCAGCTCTCAGCTCGTGTACGCAAATTTGAAAACAGCTTAGACTCGCAGTGCAGGCTGTGCCGGGTAGCCGATGACTTTGTTGGACAATTATTAGAAGATAATACAAATGCAGTGCAAATAAGACCGAAATAAAGATATTAATCACTTAAAAATGAGCAGCTTATGGTGTGCAACTGAGTAGGAGAGCTGATTCAATAGTGCGCACACGTAAGGGCAGTTGTCTCCGTTTTGGAGCAGCTGGGGGGACACTGAGGCACGGGGGCTGCATTCATTCAAAATGTTAGCCTAAGTATTAAATATGTAGTAGGCCTACACTGCTCTTTATGATACAAAAAAATACACGGCACAACAATCAGCTTAACATTTTATTTATTTGACGCACTTTGTAGATGTTAGTTCCTCTTTTAATGTGTCATTGATGCTAAAGCGAGCGATTTATTTCCACCTTAACCGGCACGTTTTTCCGATCTGCTGGTGGAGCAGCTCAGCAGGACAGGGGGCGCTCTCACAGCTGATCGCTGCCGGGTCGGCTTGTGCAGCTGACGGCCGGGCTGACCACTCGTGCCAAGCGCATGCTGTCATACAGTAAAACGCTAAATGTGTTATTTTTAGTTTTTAAAACCCTTTTGAGTAGTGCTATCTAAAAGGGCCAATACATTCTAATCATTCAAATCTCTGCAGACCTCTATTTATTTTATGGGGACCATTATCGGACAGTTGGTGCGTCTTTTTCTCCTCCACCACTTATATTATGCCCGCAGCCCCGCACCCCCAGTTGGTTGCATTTCAGAACAGCAACACGCTTTTTTTAGTGGCGATTTTGAGTCAACACCAACGCTGTTGACCGCAGCAGTTATTTCCTTCCTAACTGCTGCCTTCTGTCGTTATTTGATGCTGCTTGTAGGCTAATGCTCCGAAATGAAACTCTTTTTTTTCTACTTTCGCTGTTATTCTGTCAATTTCTACTTCAGGGAAGTGCCGTATTGCGCATATCCATGTCGCAAAACCTTTGGGCGAGGCCTCTAAACTGAGAAAATATAGGGGCGTGGTACGATTGTTTTCAGCCGCTGCATTTATCAATAATTGCGTGGCGTACGCCGAGATTGGCGAGATACGACTGTTTGATAAATCCCACGCGATACCTGGCGTAGGGAGGTATTTGCGCCAGAATCTGCACCAGTTTCCACGCAAGTTTGATAAATGAGGGCCACTGTGTGTATGTTTATGTCTGTCTCACAACCAACCTGTCACACAAACACAAACACACACACACACACACACACACACACACACACACACACACACACACACACACACACACACACACACACACACACACAGAGGTGAAGCAGTGAGCAGCGGAGTGATTTTTGTCAGTTTGGTTAACAGTCCCAGAGATGTTGGACTCAGCGCGTAGCGAGATCAACTGGCACATCGTGGGGACAGTAAAATACGGCCCTCTTACTGCAAGCTCCAGCACTTCTGCTCTCAATTCACCGGCCAGTATTGTTGTTGTAAAGCAGCTGACCGGCGCGGCGCTAAATGTTTACGTCACACCTGACGCTGTTTACAAGCACCTCTTTCATTCCGGAGCGCTGTGTAAAAGGAGCTACTGATGCGCCAGCAGGCCGGCGTTGCTTGGTTCTGTGTAAATAACACAGAAGCAAGCAAAGCCGGCATTTTGGAGTGATGTTGTTCCGTAAATATGCCGCAATCTCTGTGTAAAAGGGGCTACTGTCTCACTTTCCCCCACCGTAAGGCACAAGTTAAGTTTAGTCTTAAACATATTTTAATGTAATATTACATGTCATATGTTTTATTTTAATGTCATACACATTGTAGAAAAGCCATCATGCCAAGGAAATACACCAGGAAGACGACTTGGGGCAACAACACAGAAAGAGCACCATCTCATCTTTCCCTGTAACCTTCAGGGCTGGAATGTAGAGTAGGCCTAGTTGTAGAGTATGACAGGCTGATGTTATAATCCAGTTGGGTCTTCTCCCGTGTTCTGAGTCCCAGGCTGTTCTCGCTGGTTCTGATTTTCCTATGCTTTGACCCCCAGACACTAGCTGGCTCTAAGGGTCCTGTGTTCTGACCCCCAGACTGTGTTCTAATCTAACTGGTTCTATCTTTAATTTGAATCTTATTAAAACCTTTTGAATTATAATATGTTGTATTTGATTTTGTATTTTGTTCAGAATTACTTTCAAGTGTTTAGAAAATTTGCTTTGCTTAATTGACCAAACCCCATCATTCTTTTACCCATCATTCTTTTACTAGAACATTAGTTCTGGAATGTGTGGCTAGCTTTCAGGATTCTTACTGTTACAATATGTGTTGTTATGGTAGTTTCAGAGTGGAAAAAGAAAGTGGATCAGTTTACCCCACAGCTGGGGTAAAGTGAGCCACATCACAACTTTTTTTAAAACAATCATATTTTCACTGCCCTTTGTCTTGAAAAAATTCTGCTAATGCCCATTTCTAGGAAACATCCTGAATTAATGGGAAATGTGTAAATTTGAGTGATAAATCATTTTAGCTCGCTTAGAGGGGAGCAAATGTAAAAAGTACCCCGTTCTCCCCTATATGAGAAATTTTAAAATTTAAATGTCTCTGAGAATTTCCTTGACAAGTGACCCATGGAGACTGCTCATTCCAATTTTCACGCTTGTATCATCAACTGAAAGATTCTGACACAAATAAGCACTTAGCCACTCCGCTATAGTGATGGAGACGTTGTGGTGATTGATAGAATATAAGGACAAAGGATTGAAGAGAATAGACATACACCCTTATCTTCTGTAATACTCCATTCAGATTGTGGGTTGGGTGTCTAACTAAATGTATCATCATGCATCAGCTGACTGTCCTCTCAATCAGCGTTGGACATCGGTCAGATAATGTCGAGTCAGAGAAAAAAAACTACAGAGAAAAAACAACAGTAAAGATGGAAAGAGAGAAATCATGAGTGGGCGATAAAGGGACAGGGAGCCGGCAGACGGCTGAAACTGAAACTTATTCGATGAAATCCTGTTGTTTATCAGTATTGAACTACACTGCAGACTGGAGTCTCCCGGCCCTTGCTGACACGCACTATAAAGCATGCAATTATTCAGCAATAATGTGAGTGAGGCAGAGTGCTCATTAACGGCATATTCTGATGGCATTAGTTGAACAGGCAAAACAGCCAGAGGGCAGAGTTTTGTCTTAAAAAAAAAGAAGCCCAACCCATTTCTAACTTCCTCCACTCACCGACTAAAAGCACAAGGATTTTTCTTATTCTTTGTTAATAAAATGCTAAACCTTTTGGACTCTACATTTAGAGGGTAACTTGCTTTCATATTCATTCACTCACTCAGTCATAGCCCCAGGTGTTTGTCGTGCCTTTATCCACAGATGACAAACCAAACTACTACGGCAATGTCATCTTTGCAGCCAAACTGCACTCTGTAGTCTGCTTTACTCTATTTCTCTTGGTAGATAGCTTATTTCTAGCAATATTGTGTCCATTATTTAATTAACCTTCTCCACAAAGCTGCAGAGTACTGAATATGCAATTGTTAAGTTCAATTCTTCACCTGCAGTTATTTGTATTCACCGCAAAGATGCCTAACCCATCCTTTCCATGGATTTAAACTTGCTCTTTAGGGAAGTGCGTGCTAGGGCCTTGTGCCCCAGCATTTTTTTATGTTTGGCAACGCCTCTGGGTGTCTTTACAAATTTCTTTAGCTCAGCCTCAGGCTAGATGCCTCAGGTAGACACCTCATCAGGATGAGTGACAGCAACTTCACCAGAGTGGGATTACACTCTGCTGACTCAAAGATGCACAATGTGTATTTAATTTAATGATAATATGCGTTCAATTTCCATTTGTAAATCGCATTATTGTTAATGTAAGTCCTAGGAGCACCTTCATCTGATCAGTGTGTGCTCATTTGCAATGTCTCCACTATACACAAGTTGATGTCAGACCTCAATGCCAACTGTTGCATTCACATACTAGGTGATGGCCTGCCGAAACATAAATTATTCATGCATATTAATGCAGTTTTATTCCGTGATACCTCACCAGCTTTACTGGTGGAAACAGTTGGAGTTTTTTTTTATCAAAGTTATTTTAAAATGTAGTTGCAGTTATTCCAGTCATACTAAATTCACTAATTTGAATGCTGGATGTGAAGTTATTTAGTGGTTTTATTAGCTGTAGTGCTTTATTATTCCCTGTAATGGAAAAGAGCACACAGGTAATTGCTTTTCAAAATTTGAATTTGTGGAAAGGATTTTCTCCACATTGACAGCTGACCGGATAGGCTAATACATGTTGGCACAAGACTATTTCATTTAGATGAAAATATTTATTTCCTGTCATTAGTTTTAATCAGCTTACTAGTTTTTATCAGCTTTTCTAGGTTTGCACGATGTATGTTATATATGCTATGTGATATAACCATATGTGTCTAACAACCCGTGTGCCAGCATACTGATTATTATTAAATACATATGAACATGACATGAAACCAGCCCAAACCTACATTTTCACATGTTAAATGGCAATATGGTGGGAAAATACTTGTGTGTAAATACAGTACATTTGGCCTATAAATCTTTCCCATATTGTTTAGGTAGTAGAATGTCTGTAATGGTGTCCTTGAATATTGTTTTAAAATAAATATATAATTTATTTAAAATAAATATATAATTTATATTTTGGAAGCATTTGTATTTATTTATTTAGCTCCTTGGTTTGTTTTCAGTGACGTTGAAGTACAGCAGCCACAGGAGATCAGATTTTAGAGGTATAACCACAGAATTATATGGCACAGACTAGTTCCATGTACGGTCGCCTCTCATTTATTTGTACAAAGATGCCTGTAATACACATTTCTAATCCGTTATTGATGTATAATTCTGGCTGGCAGTTGTGATTTTGCCTCCAGAATAGAGGAGTGAACCATAGCTGAGGTCCAGGGCAAAAAGGACATTATCATTAAATCCTGTGTCTGTCAAGACAAGGGAACAGATGAAGGGTGCAAAAGTGTAAGTTGTAAGTGATTGAAACAGTGCAAAATGTTAATTGGAATGTGCATGATTTAAAAAAACATCTGTATAAAACACAGGTAATCGGCAACATATACTAGACCAGTTGAACCAACAAGTCCTCCAAATTAAAGGCCAAAATACGTTATTTGACCATACTTAAACGGCGGGCTGTAGAATGTATGACTGCATGTATGTACTGCCATGCGTATTATGGAAACACAGGATGTCTGCAAAAGGAAAATTTAGGGCAATCAAGACGAGGAAGCCTCAAGGGTCCATGTGAAATCTACAGTCGAAAATAATCCAAACAGGAGGCAGTGGTACAGCTGGGAAAACAGTACAGAGATAGAGACATCTTTCACTAAACTGTGAGTCACGTTCAGGAAACGCACACACACATACATACACACACACACACTCCAGCATTGGCAGGTGCTATACCGTCTAAATTTGTATTGGTCCGTTTACGAGATCATAGATGAGTGTTTGTGTAACATTCAATGTATGGCTGTGACAGTATGTACTTTGTCCTGGTCTCCATCTCTCATCGCTTAATGCTAATAAATGTGGTTGGCTCGTCTCACGGACCGCTTTGAGATGTATTTATGACACCCACTCTGTCGCTGTAAACGGATCCAAAAGATAAAATGTAATGACCATTAAGCTTCTTTTGCACTCATTGTTCAGCTATTCAGAAGTGAAATAAGAGAAGAGGCTTGGTCAGAGACTTCACTCTCATTCATTTGTATATATCTCAGTGTTGCTCCATGTATAATTATATTAGGTGGGTTGAACTGATTATTAATGTATTGGTGTAGTAAACCCTAATGATAAATGTTTTGTCTTGAATAAAGGCATTGTGTGGCAGTTCAAGTCTTGTATGGTGGAATTAAATAGCAGCATGCCTTTTGTCTTAAGAAAAAAAAAACTTTTAAATGAATATGCCTAATTTGTTCAATGATAAATTTGTACACAAAGCCACTAAATATTTTTAAAGGGGGAACCATGGATGAATGTTGAGTCCATCTACTTCTGTAATATTTCATGTATTGGATAATATATAATCATCCAAACTTAATTTAATTCTCTTTGGTCAGAAGTGATATGTTTGCACTCTATCCAAATAGTAATTTGCAATCAATGTCCTGCAACACATTTTCTTCTGTACCTTAACACAATTTTTCAATGTTCTACATTCATAAATTATTCTCTCCCTAGTCTGAGTTCTTGACACCATTCAGGCTCCGAGGGGATGAGCCCTATACACAGAATAGCTAATACAACTACCACCAGCTCAGAAACAGAGGAGTTATACCATAGTCCTTTGCTTGTCATTCCTCAAAGTCTTGCTTATATCTTTGAGGTACTCTATATCCTGTTATAATGCAGAATCCATGGCTCTTTATCCACTGTGTACCTGGTCTGACTCAGCAGTCCAACATTTATTAGTGAAATTATGTTGTGGCTTTGCTACAGGGTAAAGAAAACCTTGAAGGAAATTTTTGGCAAAACAGAACATGTTGCTGAAACAGCCTTGTACTGTAATAAGCGATTGCCGGAAGTTAAAGATGAGAAAAACTGACCCTGAAGTAAGTCGCTATATCACTCAGGTCTGTCGAAAATCAGTATACTGTATCTCCACTTTGTGTATAATGGAAACTATTTTGTATTAGCCCAGACACTCTTCAAGTGACATTTTCAGATAGAAAAGCTCTTTGCAACTTTTATCAGAATAAAATAATTTATATTCTATTGACAGTAAAGCAGTTCTTTGTGATTGTCAGACAGACTGTTGGATTTCAAACTTGAATCATTTGTTTGTAATAAAAAGCATTCCACACCATGTCCAAAGTGAATGATAAAAGGTGAAGTGATGTTTTTTTTGTTTTTTTCGTCTAGACTTACTTAGCTTTTTTGTTTTTCTATACCCCACTGAAAAGAAGAACATTTTAACATCATGTAACTGTGGACACTTGATTGAATGAAAAAAAGTACAAGCAAGAAGGCAAATAACAGTCATATTTACTGCAAGGTTTACACTCAGTGTAATAAAATGCTCATTTTGAATACTTGTAAATGTCATTTTTTTTATAATTTATTGTAACTCCAAACAAAAATAATTTCTACAAAAAATATTCAAATAATGTCATATAATATTGATACGTGGTTGATATCTTTTCTCTCTCTTTTATACTTTTGATAAGTTAAATTCTGCTTCCTGAATACTCTGTGAAGAATAAATCTCGCTAAGTGTGGCAACAATCACTCATTCCTATAACAACCATAATAGTGACTAGTTTTTTTATATTTTGTAACCCCCTTGGATATTATATAATATGTATAATCTCAGCGACTGTTAGTGGGCACGTAAGATTCAATGACTGAAGATATAATGATAAAAAAACGCAGCAGAAATAGAATAAAAGTCAAAACAAGTCTCATCTTTTGAGAAGAAATGAAACCTGGTTAATATACTATGTAGGCCTCAGCAGCAGGATTCAAACGTGCATCTCGCCTCCCGACCCTGTCCGTCGTGCCGACATCATGTCTCCCGTCTGTCCACACACATGTTGGCCATCAGTCCAGCGGAGGCGAGATCCGTAACTCAAGAAAAAAAAAAAAGCAAAGGTCCTTGTGGTTACAACAGCCATTCCCTTTGTAGTGAAACAGTGGTGATTTAAGTGTTTTCTCTAATGCTTTTTGGTTTGATGCACATTGCTCCAGCTCAGGAATAAAGGGAACAGTGGTTGGTATGATCCCCCCCCCTTTTTTTGTCTGCATCTTTGTTTGTCCTTCTCACACCTGAGCACGCGCTCAGTATCTTAACTGTGAGGTGTGTGTTTGTGTGTGTGTGTGTGTGTTTGAAACGAGATTGGGGCTAGTCAGTGTTGTGAGTGTGTGCTCTAATGAGAGTGCGGCGGTGTGTGTTCGTCGGGTCCACGACTCAGGCAGGCCTCGACCCATTGTGGGTCACCACCCACCTCACGTACACACACACATACACACACATTCCTTAGTCCGAGGGGGTTTTGGTGGCTCAGTGGGGAGTTAACATAGCCAGCGTGTGGGCTAGCAGAGTGCAGAGCAGCAGGGTAACCATGGAGAGGTGCAGGGAAGAGGCGGCGCTGCAGTCCTGGCCCGCCTCGCAGCGGGACTGTTGGCACAGAAGCCCCTTGAACTCTTGAGGACAGATGCACTTCTGGTTCCCGTAGCACGTTCCTCCGTTCTGGCACAGGAGCATTTCCTCGTCGCAAACGTTAGCTGTGAGCAGAGTGACGGAGGAGGAAACACAGAGAAGCAAGAGAGAGGAGTCAGGAATTAAGAGGGCACAGCACAGTGACAGTTACAGGATAGTGGGCGAGTGAAGAAAGACGAATGAAAGATGAATGGCAAAGAGAGACAGATGGGGGTAGATGAGGAGGGGTAATGTTTGAAAAAGCACGATAGAAAACAGAGATACGGGGGAGGAGGAGAATCCAGGGCAGAAATAACAAAGTAAAAAAGAATACGGGAGGAAGGAGAGAGGCAAGATAAATTCTCCAGTCTTTGCCTAAGGGACACCTACAGGTAACACCTGCCTTTTTTGTTTTTGCAGCCCTTTTCTCTTGTCTGTTTTTATTGAGCCTGCACTTTATCAGGGTCATGTTAAAATCACTGTCTCAATTCCAGCAGGAAAATACACTGCATAGTGTGTATTTGTCAAGTAATGACTGGAGGAAATAATTGCATAATTAAAATGCTATAAAAGACATTAGGAAAAGCACAGAGGTAGTTGTACTGCACAAGATACTTGACCTAAAATGTACTGAGAGAAAACTAGAGAGTATTAGATTTCTATGACAAGACATAATTACATGAGTTAACCTTATTCTGTCACACCAAAGATAATTGTCTTTGTAGTATTTGGAGTAAGATGTTAGATCTGAAACATACTGAGCTAATATTTACCTCAATATGTCCAATATAGTAATAATAAACCCACAGTCAAAATGGATGCATCCCTATGGAGATTTCACGTGTGTGGGGGTGGGGGGTCGTCTATGTGAGACAGGGGCCCCTAACTAGATGGTAGATGGTAGAGGAAGGCCATTCCCTGTAATGGGGTTAAGGAGTGACGGGGTCATCAATTAAAGGATCGGCTGATGCTGCTAATGAGCTACATGATCTATTCCCATGGTAGTAAAGAAAACATTGGGAGATGCATAAACTAAGTGGCACAGTGCAATCGCAAAGGTCCTGTAAGGCAATTGTTCACCCCTGCATTGTTTTATGCCTCGTTTCCACCAAGTAGAGCGAGTCGGATCGGAGCGGTTCGGTCCGGGTAGTTTGGCTTTTCATTTGCCAAAGGTTGGGTACGGTACGGTTTAAGCGCACCTAACCGCTCTAAGCCGCTCCTAATTTCGGTACTCCTCCGTTGGGGTACCAGCCGCCTGAAACGGTGCCGAAAAGGCGGAGCTACACATGACGTCCGTTTATTGGTCGAAAGAATCATTTCCGCCGTGTGTAGTCACCTCGGCTAGAGTGAAGAGTGTAATGTTTTGGCGAACATGTGAGCGCAGCACTGTTTATTGTGTGGTGTTTTTCCTCGTCATTAAATGAATCAGTTGGCTACACTGTGTCCCACTGCTATGTCACGTAGCTGCCGCAGCCAGCGCTGTTCGCTCACTGTCTCTATCAGTTGCACGGAGCCGTCTCTGTGCTCACAACAACACGGGGGGAATAAATAAAGAAGCCGCTGGTTTGACCAAGCCAAAACGAGAGACCGCTGGCTTGACCACAGTTGTTCCACAGCCCGATAGTTTGACCCATATTCTGGCGGCGGCTATCGCAGTCCAGCCTAAACCCTGCCCTACCAGTAAGGGTAGGGTCGGCGGTGGAAACACCACCGAGATTCTTAAAAGTGAGCTGTCCCGCTCTGAGCCGCTCCGACCTGCTCTACTCGGTGGAAACGAGGCATTAGACATGAACCCTTATACTCACAGTAGCAGCCTTGTTTCCAGTAATATCCGGGCAGACAGTCATCACACTTGGCCCCCGTGGCACCGTCTTTACACTGGCAATAGCCCGTGCCGTTACACCGGTCATGAACAGAACCCATCTGGTTGCAGTTACACTCTGAAAGAGAATAGTGGTGGAGGAAAAAGAGTCGAGATGGAGTCATTTACAAATTCCCGATTGTAATTTTTTTGGATTTGATCTAGAATTGAATTAAGTTCAGCCAGAAATGTGTGAATTTGACAACTATCCTTGGTACTGAAGCCCTTCAGAGCTCCAGTTCTGTACATATAGTTTCTCCAGAGGAAAGACACGTCCCAAGGTGCTGCAGAGATTCAGACCTGAACATTCAACCCTTTCGTACAGTATGTTGAATTATTTTTATGTTTTACCCATCTTTTACATTCTTGGCGAAAAGTGTTTTTAATACCTTCAACTCAGATAATATATCATGTTGTGATCTCATCTCAAAAGAACATAAACTGTCCTAAGGTCTCCAAGAGTTTAACGTAGTCCTTGACATCAATTTCCTAAAAACAACACATATTATAGAGCCTATCAGACTGAGAAAAGATTACTTTGTGGCTACTCTCTTATCCAAGGAGATAAAGAAAATAACAGATGCCCTGTGTCAAAAAGTATAATTAAACAAATTGTTGATGGTTGATAATCTTACAATTTGAATGTCTATCAAACACTGCAAACTCATATTTACTCTCAGAGAAACACATCTTTTTATTATTCTTGTATTGAAATACTAACTCTGTAAGCTTCATGTCATACCAGACAGATTTACCTCTCAAGCGTTGACCTTTTTAACACAAGATTTTTTGTTTTGTTTTACATAAACAAAGTTCATTTCTGCAAGTCATTATCATTACAAATACATAAATGTATAGAAGCTGAATGATATCCAGATTAGTGATAGTTGGTAGCAGATCAGAGATGGTACAGAACTGCAGAGCTGCATTTTTCTATCTCGTTTGACAGTCAGTTGATGATGAGACAACTTTTCTTTCATGATTGATCTAAGCCCATAGATTACTTTTTGCCTAAACTCAAAATAAAAATAATTCACTCTAAAAACATTAAAATATTAATCAAAGCAAAACAAGCCATTAGGACCAGATTAAACAATGCGGTTGGTATTGCGTGTTTGTGGGTCATGTGTGCTCACGCTGGGACTGCATGTGAGCCACTAAGAGTCAATGTGTGTGGAGAATGCGCAGCTGTGTAAAATGTTTGTGCAAACGCATTAGTGTTTGGGAACGCACTGTCCTCGCTCTAGAGACGCTGGTGTGAACTGATTTCTGTTGCCTTGCTTGGTGTGCCAGCGTGCTGGCAGATGAGCTAATGGGGCCTTATTTGTGCTGACTCCAAGTCCTGGCCCTGTGTGTGCACCTACAGCGCCGAGCTTACCCTCCAACCCCCTGCAGTCCACCTACAGATGGATCCAAATCAACACCAGATTTTCGCTCCACAGCTATGCAAGCAGAGTGACCTCTTATTATTAGGACATGCCCTTAATTAAAGAAGAGTAAATATAAACAGTATAAATCACTGTCCATGGAGACTCAAGGGTATCTGCAGTGCAGTTGGAAATAGTAGAACAGTCTTGTGTGTTTTCATTGTTTAGGCTCTATAGTTCTGCACATTTGATTTTGAACAAGGTTTAAGTGTTGACTTTCAGCTTTAAGGGGCTTGGTGCTGTTTGCATCAGTATTAAGTGAACAATGTTGGACTTCTAAATGATCTTGTTTAGGGACAATGCAGCAAGATAGTAAGCCTAAACACTTAAAGGGTTTTTATGTGCAAACCAAATCCTAATTGCAAAGTACAAAGCAAAAACAACTTAAATACATATATTTTAAAATGACCCCCCTAGAATGTCTTAATGTGGTAATACTCACTTTAAAAAAGTGTAGTCACTTAATTTGTTTCTAAATGGTAACAATAGCATCTCCTTCTTGGATTCCTCTATTATCCTCACACACACCCTGTCCCCCTCAGTGCACTCTCTCTGCCCCCTCTCACACACTTACCGATGCAGACGCCCTCGTCGTCCAGTTCGGCTGAGGCGTTGCGGAAGTATCCCAGTCTGCAGTGTTGGCAGTTCTGGCCCCTGGTGTTGTGCTTACAGCTGACGCATGTCACGATGTTCAGGTAGTCGATGTAGCTGCAGCGGTTGGAGTGGCCGTAGCACTCACAGTCTGAAAGAAAAAGAGACAGATTTAAGTCTGTTTTACTAGAGGAGGATAGTTAGCGTTGAAGTCAATACTTCAAACTTTGGATCGCATCGGCTTTAAGTTTTCTCATAAGATTCTTCAGTGACAGTAGGAATTGATAAATGACTTTCACTGAAAGAGGTGTGTGACGGTTTTACTCTCAAATGTCAGTGAGGTAACAAATGACTCCGAGTGGGGTTTATGACTCCTTTCTGACTATACTGGTTCAATGAAGACAAACCACTCCCTCTCCATTTCTACACTCACAGGTTTGCTGAGTCTGCTTCACTGGGCTGCACTGATTACTGATGGGAATTCCACTCGTGTGTGTGTGTGTACATGCCTGTTTGTGTATCTGTGTGCAGGCATGTGAGTTAAATGCATGTTAATTGTGTCTGGGAATTTTATTGCATGACTGGATGAGTAGATTATAAGATAAAGAATCATAACCAAGGGGGTTTGAAGTGAGTGATACAGCATAGGTGTTTTCTGCACCTGACACTATGTAATCATTCTGACCCTGGTTAACCTGAACACATCCCTTGCCTCTCAGCTCTTTTCTGTTCGCTCTGTATTTTCCAGCGTCTTCGATTCTCTTTCATAAAGAGCTCTTGATTAAAATTTCTCTTTGTAAACCGATGAATAATCTAACAGGATGATGTGGCAGGTTTTACGCTACATGCTTGATACATTAAGACGTCTTCCAAATTGTATACCCTAAAACCAAAGCTAAAAAAAACAAATAAAAAATATGCTGTGAATAATGGTGTTAGTTACACCGTTTTTTATCAATTTCCACAGAGAGAGAAATGAAAACCTGCTATAATTTACCACAGGAATCTGCATTTTTCAGATGGGAGCAGCGAGAGGTGTAGGGCTGTTGCTCTACATTCTCGGTACGATTATCTTGGCTGAGGCTGGTACCTAATTAAGGTTTTATTAAGCTTCAGAAGTTGGCTGCAATAGTGTGCTGCAAGGCATCCTCTGTCCTCTAAAGAGGCGTTTACCAGGCATGTTTATGCAAATACACATTTAAATGCACATTAAAAAGTCTGAGTTTAGCTGTTTAATCAGCCGTCACATTATTATTTTATTATTGTTTGGTTGATGATGCCAGCTGAAATATTAATGAGCTGGTTTAAAGGAAGCCAGCTCGAGGAGCGCCATAAAGTGCCTCTCTCAGCACTGAGGGAGCCACGCTAGCGGTGGGGGAAGAACTGCCTAATTAAATATAAATGGCCAATTACTCCATAGACTAGAGAGGCAATGGGACATTGTTCCACAAATTAACATTACGAGTCAAGATGCTGCTTTATTGGTGTTTATCAATTGTGAATTGTTCACGGTGAAAGACAGTTACATTGAGAGAAAGAAACAGGGGCTTGTATAAAGAGTGTGAGGTTGGAAGAATAATACTATATTTAGCTCACAATCCATCCAAATCAATAAAAAGGTCAATGTAGTCAATTGTTTGATGTTTTAATATGAATTTAAAATACTTACCTTGATCATGCACATGTAAACACGAGCACAAGGGAGATGCATAGGAAAATAATGAGTAAAATGAAAAACCTGAAACATGCAATGAAAGACATTTTTCCACAGAGTTTTCTACTTGAAAAACAGAATCCAAATAACAGAAAGAGATTCCAGTCCACTGATCTGAACCGACCAAACAGTCTCCTGTCTCTATCTCTTACCTTTGAAATCATCGTATATGATCCCAAACAACTGTCTGGCCTGGGGCTTTCCTGAGATCAAGAGTTGCAGGAGCCCTTGAGGGATGAAGGAATCTTTGTTTAAGATTCGTCTACCATATCATCCGCTGTGCTACAGTCAATCTAGAGCACAACACCATAGCAGGTGTAGCCTATCGGTTACTATCGGTGCTACTGCTACAGAGGGGTCGTATAGATTAGGTAGAGGAATCCCACTAGATTCTACTATAAAGACTATGTTCTATAAAGCTGACATTATCCTCACCTAGTGCAATGTTTCTTAACTGGTTGGACAGAACCCAAAAAGGCATCTTCAAGATTTTAGGACGGTCTCTTTGAGAAGACCTACTGTTATGCTGCGCCCAACTCAAAGGTATTCAATTCAAATCTGATTTTTTTTATATTTGACAGTTTGTAATACCTGGGGTGGACTGGCAAACTGACGGGGCGTGTCTTTGTAGCATAAAGGTGAAATAGAAAATGAGTTATTGACCTTGGAAACTGCTGTTGGCAAACAATCCCACCACAAACTCTATTCTGGTGAGATTAGTAGAGATTAGATTGAGTTTTTGATCATCTCATATGATCTTCCAACGAGAAGTCATGATGGTGTTGGAGATTTAAAAAAAAAAGTATGCCAAAATCGAATGTCAAGAATTTAATCTCAACCTCAATTTTTCAGGCCGATATCGAGAAACCCTTTGAAGTGCTCAAACCAGTCTTTACCACGACAAAATGCAAACTTCTTTTCTTTAAGAACATCACGTGATTTAATTGAAAGCTCCCGATAACTAATAATCTAACCTGTGGTGCAATTATTATGCCAAATCCAGAAAAGGGAGATATGAAAAACTAAATTTAAAACTGTTACTGATACTTCGATTGGATACTACTTTTTAAGACCCTATTAAACTTTGTAGCCAAAGTGAATAAGAAAACCAAGAAAATTATGACCCAACAATGGGCGCAAATGATTAAAATCACCACATTTAATGGAGCTATAAATGCAAGACTGTCACCTATTAACCTCATCATGATAAATGTTTGGGGTCCCATTGGCAACCAGTTATGAATCACTGCGCTCTTATACCACACTTTCGAATTCTACCTTTCCTTTTCATTCTTCTGTTCTCTTCTCTTTCTTCATCCTCCTCTCCCGAAGTGAGCTCTGGAGTCTCGTCACCGCCTCTTTCCCTCTCGGGATTTTCAATGACTTGGTGCACTACAAAGGAGCAATAACTCGAAAAATCAATCTGTATTGACACAGCACAGATGATCTCAGAGTGTTTTCCCAAATGACTACTGACAAGACAATCTTTGCTAACATAGATCCTGTAAACATCTATTGTTGATGAAAACAATACAGCTGGATGCTTATTGGTATTTAGAACGTGAAAGATTTTGTTAGAGGCATCCAAATGCCATAAAACTAAATGCTTTAACTATCTGTGAACAGTTGATCCAAATTGGCATAAGGGTAATTAAAAAATTTTCACATTATTGTGAAGACAAAAAAAATGGTGTTCCTATTTCATGAGCATTCACAATGTACAATTAATCTTTTCCTAGTCTACACATTTTTTACACTAACTTCTTCTGTCTGTCTGTCTGTTTAAAAAAAAAAAATTATACGCCAATCGTCTCATACAGCGCTACAGTTGACACCAAATGAGGATTTAGCCCCATAGCGCATGTTGACTGACAGGCTATCATGTAGGTAAGAGATAAATTTAGATGCACATGTTGTTTCCACTTAACATTTTTCACTGCGAGCTGCAGAGTGAGAGTTTATCTACTCCATATTTACTGCACCAGCACAAGTAATCTATCGTATATAGCTGCCGTAAATCTACAAGAAAACCACTTCGCATAAAAGATAAACCTCTCCTCTCAGATGTTCTTTCTATGTTCTCCTCTTCCCTGTACTCAGATGAGGTCGTTGTTTTGTGGCCATTACTCTCGTGTACGTGTTCCTCAGTCTTGTGGGAGACTGAAACACCACAAGTATCGTTGACATAACATTTGATATGCTCTTTTTCTTATAAATCTAGAAAAAGTATCTCTATGCGTGTGGAGACTGCAACAACACAAATGTCGTTTCAATAACAAGCTAAATCTAGCTCATATTTTTTCTGTTTACCAGTGTTTTAGGGACCATGTTTTGCAATGAGTGGTCAAGCTAAATTCTGCTCTACTGTACATGTAAACTACAGTATATAAATCCACATATTTGTTAGTAGATTTATATACTCTCTTGTAGATAATACCCTAGACTGAAACAACACAATCATCATTGGTAGAAGTAAAAGCAGTGAGCATTTCCGTCCACTACTTTTATGTGAATATTTACAGTTGGGAATTGATTTAAACAGCTGGTGCTAATTCTCAAGTCAGGTACCGTTAAACCATTGCAGAAGGAGTAAGTGCGTGGGGATGATGTAATTAAGAGTGCCAGTCAAAACCAAATAAAAATGTGTTTAAAACAGCTGGATGGAAACCGATTTACCAAAGAGAAAGATTTACATACAATTCTGCTGTATTACAGTTTTCAGAGGCAGATTTGCTAAGTTCAAGACACGATTAAAGTTCCTTCCCTGTTTTTAGATGAGGTAGTAGTTTAGTGGCCATAACTTTCATGTACGTGTCCATCAATCATGTGGAGAATTGATACACCACAAGCTTTATTAACTTGCCAATTTTTCACTGGAAGTTGTTAAGTTTAGGCTGTAAAGACAGTGTATCTACTGCACCACAAGTAACCTACAGAATGTAAATCTAGAACCTTGATACCTGTCCTTTCAGCATTTCCCCCCTCCACCCTTTGTTCCCAGTGCTCAGATGACGTTGTTGTTTTGTGGCCAGGAACCTTGAACTTGTGGGATAGGGGAGACCGGGGTAAGTAGGCACACTTTTTACTCTAGTGGGAATTGCTCATCACCTAAACATCTTTCAATAGTCATTCCTACATTAAATTGAAGCTTAAGGTGTTGGCTTGAAATGTGAACGCCTCACTTTTTCTAACTTATTGTAATAAAGAAGAAATTTACCATCAAAAACACATTGTGGGGGATGGTTGTCACACACTATGGGGTTGTTTTTCACAATGTTATCTTTATGGGAAAAATCTTAAAAAGAAGGCAAGAAAGCAGAACTACATTTGAAAGTTTAATTTCATTGTCCAAGTTGAAAAATAGGCCTACATAACTTTATGCATCTTAACACAAAATGAGCAAGGAATTAACAAAAAGGAAATCCATATTAAGACCAACCTACTGTATGTAACAACATAAAGAACAAAACAAATAGGTCTAACAATAATTGCCTACTCAACTAGGATACACACATTCACTATCTGAGTTACAGTGATGGCAAATGTAGGGTCTGCTCACTCTAACTAAGCAGAGAGTGTGTGCCCACTGGTTGCACATACAACACTTCTCCCTTACCTCCCCTGAATGGGTGCTGGAGAGCGTTTCCATACAAACCAAACACAAACTATCCTCTTCATCTGATGAAGATTCCTCCTCCTCTCTTTCTCTTCTGTTTATTCTTCCCCAGCTGGGGTGGAGTGCACTGGGGTGCAGTAGCCTTGGCAACTGGTCTAGTTTGGGATGCACTGGGTCGTTTTGATTTTGTTGCCCTTTTTGTCTTTTGCATGCTAGCTGCCTTTCCTGCTCAATTCTCTCCTTCTCAGTGAGGATACAGCTTGACATTTTCTTTTGTTATTGGGTTCCTTTCCTGGCTGCACCCTTTGGATAACATGTGACAACCAACCCCCCAAAAAATGTGACGACCAATCCCAACTGGAATTTATTGCTAGCATCAAGGCCAACAACCATCTGACAACTAATTAGCTTGCTAAAAACAATCTAAACTATAGCTTACCCTTCACACTTTTTTAGGGTAACAAGTGTTTTGTTATAAACCCATTGTGTAAAAGCCTAGAAGAAAAATACTGAGGAGCTAAATATTTTCAATTTGACATGAAAAACACTAACAGTCCTCTCACCCCAAATGCAGCAGTCTAACTCCAAGGAAGACTATGTAGGTGACCTCTGATCCCAGTTGTGGATATTTACATACCAAAATTGAACAGACAGCGCCTTCTGGTTCCGAGATATAACGATTGTGACAACCTACCCGTGTGACAAATTACCCCGTTCTCCCCTACTGACCAACTGTTAGTGATGAGCATCTACTGGTATCGATTTGATGTTTTTTGTCTCAGCTCCATACCCAGAACAGCAAATAAATTGGCTATCCTTTTTACTTGACCCTACCCATTTAGCTCTTTAGTTTCAGTCAATGGTTGCGTTCCGAATCGCATACTCTTTCTTTTTTCTATTCTACATACTACATCCGACGATAAAAAGAATCTAGTTAGGATGCAGTAGGCATACTATTGGGACATATTCTCTCTTATTTCATCATAACATTGCGCCTTGATCTTGCCTCTTGCTTTTATATCCGTCGCATCCCCGTTTGTTTTCATATGGAGGCTTCGTCGATGTTACGTCACTTCACGTGCGCACTGGATTGTGGGTCAGAATCGCCCAAATAGGATGCACTTTTCAACACTAACAATCTTGGCCGCATGAAGTAGGACATCCGGGTACTTCTAACCATCCTAAATCTGGCCACAAGAATCGGGACATCCTAAATCTTTTTTCTACATACTATATAGTAGAAAGTATGCGATTCGGAACGCAACCATAGTTGCAGATAAAATGACATCACATCAGTGCCAATATTAAGATTTAGCTGTGTTGCTTACGTTAACTGACAGGATATCATATCGGTGAGGAAATAAAATTAATATACGTTTCTGCTGTTTTACCTTTTTTGGGGGTCCACTTTTCAATTCGAGCTCATAATGATTGTTTATCTACTGCACGAAAAGCAAGCTACAGTATATGAATCTTGCATTGTCAACACTATGCTTAAACGAATACCTGTCTTTTGAGTAATTTTTTGTATTTCCACCTGCCTTGTCTCTCCGTGTTTGAATGATATTGTTTTGTGACTCTCTCGTCCTTGTTCCTCAGACTTGTGGGAGACTGACACACCGTAATTGTTAGGAACATAACAACAACAAACAACATCATGTGATCTTATTCAGCAACCTGAATAGTCAGAACTTTATAATTGGGCTGCTACTGCAACGGTAAAGATTACTGATATCATCTGCCTCCCTCTCTGTCTTCCTCTGAGACCTTGTTTTCCTCTTCTCTTCCTGATTGTCTGTCAGATAGTGGATTTTCCCCATCAGGGGCCTCCGCCCTGGGCTTGGGAAAAAGCTGTGAGAGTCTGTGAGGCTTGAGAAACCCCTTCATCACTACACTTTCACTCCGTGTGAAGAAATGCCACGCACCTCCTTTTATCTGAATGTCATGATATCTTTTGACTGGTACTTGTTCTAACTCGTGTATGTGCTCATTTCTTTGTCCCACGACGTAATGTAAAGTAGACCGGTCTGTAATAGAATATAGACTGCTATTATTTTTGTTCCTGTATTTACCCAAAGTATGAATATAATTAGGAAACTATACACTGTTTTGCATCACAGAAACATTTTCTCATGGGTGTTATTCCTTATGTTGAGATTTAATGTTCTCTCTGTTGCAACTTTCTTGCAAAACATCTCGATTCAATATAGGTTCTAGAGACACATACACATCCCACTTTCACTGCATTTTTAATTGTCTCCAGCTCAAGTTTTCCATTTCTTTCCCCTTTTCTCTGTATGTTTCACTTTCCCAGAGGGCTTTCTGCCATTCCCAGGATCCTTTGCTTCGAGTTGTTAGGGGCTACAGTGAGCTCAAACTGAAGAAGTGAAAAGTGTAACTAGTTCACTTTGTGGATCAAGCCTCCTCTGTCTTTTACCTTTTTTCCCATTCTGTGACACACACACAATTCAGTAAACCCAAAACACCACAGTCCTTCTCACAGAGACGATAAGGTCTTAAAATACTGATAACCAATCACATAGCGCGACCACATGGTGCACATCATTGTGGGACTAATGATCACTGGACCGCTTGAGAATACAAGGCCGCACACTTCCATCTGTATTTCCCCCTGAGGTGTTTTGTGCAGGCGATATGTACGTCTCCAGTTGTTCTTCTTCTTCACAAAGGGGGCATCCCGCAAGCATCCTGCTCCCCTGCCGAGCCTCCCCCTCCAGGCTATCTCCCGCCCACATACTCACTCACTCCCCCCTTCATCCCTCCCCCTCCCTGGGGCTCCAGTGGGATTGGACGCCAGCAGCTGTTCTCACAGCACCCTGGACCATTTCACACAACTGGCATCATGCCATCATTGCATCTCATCAAAGTAACCCCTGCCTACCTCTACCCATGTCCATCTCTGGCCCCAATAGACCTACTCTCTATCACATCTGTCATGGCTAAACATGCACACTGGAAAAAAAGGGGGAAAAATACTCTTGTGGGAGCGCAGGATTCTAAATCGCGGTTGTTTCAAAGGCTGGTGTAGCACAGCAGTGAGCATAAATGCATTTAATCTGGGTAACCCATGCTGCCTTAGGGGCAGGAGCATTAATCTCAATCAGCTCAGCCTGAAGCTATACCGACATCAGACACCAGTGTCCAGAGCATTCGGGGTTACCACTTTACTGAAGACTGACTGGAATGAGACCACGTGATCCTATCTTGACCCTTTATGACTTTTTTGTTGTAATCTGCTGCAGTAAATTGAGGTCAGCGTTGAGGGACGTTTTAGGCTTAGTCCTGTTACCTCTTCTCATCATTACGTCACTCTGATCCCTGATTACTCTGAATGATGCAAAGACAAAGTCAAATGAACCCAGACTTTCACAAACCTTCCAGTGTGTGTCCTCATACAACCTCTTATTTTTGTCTTTCTCTGCCGGTCACTTACACGCATTAAATAGATTTCACTGCCATTGAATCAATTGAGAACGCTTCTCTGATTTGCCATATGATGCTGAACAACTTAAGATAATTTTTTCCTGCATATATAAGCGTTTAGTGACTTTCACCTCCTGATAAATGCCCATTCTTGAGGCATTCCACACCGTTAAAAAAAACTGTCTCACCGCCTGGAAATGAAAATTATCTCCTGATTCTAAATTAGATGACTCTATTTTCTGGCAGGTTCTACTCTACTCTAAATCTACAGTCATGTGAAGCTATGGGTGTGCCCTTACCTCCTTTCTCAGTGAGCCTTGGCTCTGGTGGTTTTTCTTCCGTTTCTAACGGGTTTGTATGGCGGTGAATGCGGACGATTGACTCTGTTGTCATTGAACGGTGATGATTCTCAACAAGGGCATGATTTGTGGGCTCCTTTGGGACTGGCTGAGACAGATGTGAGAGTTGTGGGATTGTTTCTGAAGGTGTGAACTCCTGTGGTGTCAGGGAAACTATGTGCCCCTCTGACAGAACGGATGCTGAAAGAAGGAGCACCTCTGCTGTGACGGGAAGTGTGTCAGATTCTCCCATGGGTGCCAGCGGAGGTTCCGACAAAGGGTTGGTGGTTAACACATTGTCTGTTCTCCAAGTTGAGCTCTCTGCAACTCTGGTTCCCGCTGGTGGAGCTTGGGCGTCTGTTGCATCAGTGGCATGAGGACAAGGGAGAATGTTAATGTGATGAGGAATGAGCGGGCTAAGACATTAGCATAGGAGATGCTGCCTCAGATTGTTTCTCCAAAGAAAGCCTCGCTCACGTATACAAACCCAGGCGTGCGCGCTCGTACCCACAGAAGTGAGAAAAAACACAATGGAAGTGTGATTTCACACTGCTGAGATAGGCTAAACTCGAAAGCTGCTCCACAACCCTTTCAGTGCTGAAGAATTGCGTTTGTGTTTTCTCGTTTTTTGCAGAGCACAGACATTGTTAAATGTGTGATTATGGTTAATATGCTTGTAAAAATAAATCATCCACTGTTTGTGGATGAGTATCCCTCTGTTTTACAAGTAAGAAGGTGACGTATGGATGTTTGCACACACTCAATTTTGTCTTCCCTGAAACTGAACAGAAAATGTATCAATGACTGATCAGTAAATATAGTATTGGTAGAATATACTGACTGCAACATAATCTGAATATATAAAACTACTTGTGTGTGTTCCTTGTTTAAACTGATCTTCTGGCTTATTATGACGCTAGTTTCCACTAATGTGATTCTCAAAAGGATTTAGTGGCCACAATTTATTTAAAGTGACTAAGAGGAACTTTTTTATTTTTTTGATACTAGTACCCTTTTTGTCCGAAAGCAGTAGTGGTTTTACAATGCCAGCGCCTGCTGTGCTTAAGGTTTTTGCTAGCGCATGCTGGCGGCTTGTACATCTATCTATCTATAAAGCAAGAAACGTCTGTCTGTGTGTCTGTGGCTCGCATATCTCTCTGAGTTTTGGTCAGATCGGCATGAGCTTCCGGATATTGCTTGCGCACAGCACGAAGGTGTGCATCCTTCATCCTTCATTTTGAAGTTATCATATTTATATCATGCTGGCGAATAGTAGCTTACGTGCGCACAGAGCCGACTAAACCCCGCCTCCCTCTGACGAGCGGGACACACACACACAGCAGACCGACACAGCCTTACTTCCTCAACAACTCCTCACCTGCTCCACCTGTCCGCTTTAGTGGTAAAGACTGCACTTCACGCTATTTTCACTGTAATAATACAGCACGGTCTCGGATGCTTCCACAAAATGTTTTATATCCGTTTAAAATCTGAACTGAAAGCCCGAGCGCGACCGCGCGCACACAAGTCCGCTCCCACACACCGAGCGCGCGTGCGCGCACGCAAGTCCCCCTCCCCCCTCCCCCCCCACACACACACAGCTGACTGCTACTGACACAGTAGGCTAACGTTAATTGACAGTCATCCAAACTCTGTCTTATCTTTCAAATACCTAACAGTAATGGTAATGGGGTTGACAATGTTGTCATGGCGTGCAGCATATACTCCTTATACACAGTGCAGCCATTTACTACATAGGCAACTGATTGTAAGTTTGAGTGCATTGTGCAGTATGGATGGCAGTTTGCAGGGTACCATAATATCAGATTGTATAGGTAACACCTGTACAGCTCGATGATTGTATAGGTAACACCTGTACAGCTCCATTCTTCTTTAGGCTTCAACGCTTAATTAATTAACACATTTTCTGTTTCATTTCACTTTACAAAACACATGGAATTAGCTTGTGGTTATCTTTACACAATACACTAAGGAATCTTGCCCTACTCTATAGCCAACTTCTACAAAGTAACTTACTGATAATAACCTTTAACAGTGTAAAATTTGCCATCAATGATAGCAGCCAAATGTACTGTTTAATATGTTTCTTTGTTTACCTGCTTCCTACGGGCACTGCACTAGTTTGTTTAGGAAGCGAGTTAAAGAGACACGACATGATGCATCAGTGTAAAAGTGAGACTGTTTGCTGAACTAAGAGTTCCTCGCAGTCTCTTTAAGTTGGTTCATGAGTGGAAATAACGTAATTTCTAGACATTCAGACTGTTTTTTATGAGGTTATTCATGCACTGAACACAAGTGTTTTGGACAGTATTAAGTAGGAAGAATCATGAAATTTATTTAAATTTTAAAAACATTTTTTTGCAGTATTATTTCATCCACTGATGTGGTAGTAATTGCTTAAGATTTTCAGTCAGTTACTACAAGTATCAGACTGTCAGATTTGTTTTTGACTAGTGCTGTCAAACGATTAAAATATTTAATCGCGATTAATCGCATTAATGTCATAGGTAACTTGCGATTAATCGCATTTTAATCTATTCTAGCATAAATGTCCCTTGATTTCTTTTTGTCCCATTATTTTTTCTAATTTTAATGCTCTAATCACACCCATTCTCTACACCCTTGTAATTCAGTGTATTTCTTCTAAAATATTATAATTTGCAATTCAGTGCAAATAGCCCACAATGTAGATGTTTAGCAGTTTTGCCAGTTAAAGAGGACCTATTATACTACTTTTCTGGTCTTAATTTCTTGTTTTACACTGCTATAGAGCAACCTGACACGAATCACATCACAAAAAACTATGTAAATTTTCGGGAAGCTCTTTCTCTTATTTTGGCGATCCAGCACGTCCTGTCAACACTTGAGTGTGTGTGCTTCGGCAATCTCCGCTCCCTCCGCCTGTGCATCGGCCATCTCCGCTACCCTCCCCCCCTCCTGCAAACCCCACTCCGTTGTGATTGGTTACCTTCCTTCCGGAACACTTTCAGTGGCGGGAAGCGCGAGCATGGACCTATAAGGACGCGAGGCAGACGCGAGGCAGACGCGAGGCAGACGCGAGGCAGACGCGAGGCAGACGCGAGGCAGACGCGAGGCAGACGCGAGGCAGACGCGAACAGGGAAGTGACAGCATTACCATACATGGAAACATCCGCGTGGTGACTTCACAAAGTTAAATGCGACGTCACAAAGTTACAAAGGGTAGACCGCTTTGAAGACGTGACTTCTCGACTGGCTAGAATAGTGTTTAGTGCTCGGCACAGACACCCCAGACGGTCAGCAGGGAATTCTTCGAAATGCATGTAAGTCATTATTTGATAATTTAGTATGGTTAAGCATGACTATGAATCATCATAACAACGTTTATAGGTCATAAAAGTCAAAAAGCATCATAGGTCCTCTTTAAATGATTACATTTTGAATTAACAGTAACTTAACTGTGAGCCATATGTATAGTTTGTGGTGTTTCAGTTGTTCAAACATTACTAGTTGATTCAACAGCTTGTGAAAAAACCACAACGTTTGCTAGGCCATGACGAGCATTTAATCGCGCGATAAAAAAATTATCGCTGTTAAAATGGGTTTGCGTTAACGCCGTTAATAACGCGTTGAACTGACAGCACTATTTTTGACATTTAGTTCTCTATTTTTTTCTGGTCACTGACCCACTATTGTTACTTAAAAAATACGATGCAACCAAGCCGCCTTGTAACATACTGGTGTTGTCATAAAACTCCCTCCATATCCAAACCACTATGTAGAAATTGAGCAGAAATCATTCTGTTCCCTATAGGATAGTGGGTTGTCTACTTTCATGGTAATATATATATTCTTTATTAAATTTGACAGTGGGAAAGCAAAGATAGAGCAAGCGTCAAAAAGGGATGGGAAAAAGAGGGATCTGGCTGGCTATAGTCTCGCAAAGCAAGACCAAACTACAGCAAGTAGTATGGTCTGGAACCACGCTATTTAGAGCCGTTTATCCGGGGCGGAAACTGGGCTCGCCTGTAATTATTTATTTAAACCAATCACAATCGTCTAATGCAGGGCTAAGCCCGGGAAGCAGCAGCGGTGTCCGTGAAAAAAAAGTGCCGGGGGGAAAATTGTTTTGATGGAACGTCTGCAGGTTCAGAGGCTGTCAGAGAAATGCCTAACCCATCCGCAAACGCCATAAAAAAATATTAAAGATGAGGTAACTTTCATAGGCAAAAGGAACAAACATAGTTTGTTGTTTCTCACCAGGATGTCAAAACACCATACACTTTAGCCCTCGGGGAGCTCACAGGAGGAATGAACTAGTCACGCAGTGTTTACTCTGGTAACATTAACCACGGCGGCTGGATGTCTCGTAGAAATCACCAAAGAAAAGTAACGCGATTGGTTATAAGGTCCGCTGCTCAATCTAAACCCCCACGCTTCATTTTCCAGAATTTATGAGTGTATTTCTGCCTGGGGGAAGTTATTAAATAAAGTGGAAAGGCTAGGCTAAGCTAGGCTGCGTCCGGATCGCGGCCGATATTATTATTTTGAAGTCTGAGCGTATCTCCACACTTTAATTCTGTCTACAGTTGTGTGTGTGTGTGTGTGTGTGTGTGTGTGTCAGAGCGCTGCCCTCACAGACGGGAAGGGGGAGCACAATATGGGAAAGCCAGCAACAGGAAGGGGAGGAGTTTACGTTGGTAACCGACAGGAGCACGATAGACGCTGACGAAACCCGTCCAGCCACACTAGGCTGGCTATAATCACAGTCTAGTGGGGGGGGGGGGGGGTGGTGGTTTGAGGTCCAGGGTTTGAGTAAGCTCTACATCATTAATAAAAGCAGGAGTTTGACATCACCTTTAACCATTGTACTAATTCATTCCACTCTATTCACACAGCAATCATGACTTAATTACGTTAAAACTAGTCTCACACTACCTAGTTTGCAAGTTCCTACCTTCACTTAGATCAAAATGATGAGGGGTTAGAGAGATGAAATGTGAGTTTCTGACCCCAAATACAGAAGCACTGGAGGCAATGGGCTCTGCATGTGAAAGCAAAAGGTAAAAAAACACAACTTCAGTCATTTTCAGCCCTGCAACAGCGTCATCACTCTCTCACGCAATGAATCTACTGTCTAAGCTTATTCATTATATAATCCTGTGACACGTGCCTATCTATCTGTCTGTACAGATGTCCCATGGCACGTTCTTTGGTGTATACAGACACACACACACACACACAAACACACACACACACACACAAACACAAACTTCGGCTCGTCAAACAGTGTTGGCTCGTGTGTTGCCCCTACTCGGCCCCAATCGGACACATTTTTAAGTGTCTTCCACACAAATGCGTTTGCATATAATGAGATCATTTGTCACTTGCATTAATGAAGCCTGAGAAATGGTAAAAATAATGTTTAATGCCACCTGTCAGTCTCAGCATTCTCATCATTTATTACCACAGTGCTAGACGTTGATTTAGCTCCAACACTAATGAAGCCATCGGGATTCAGGACCAGTTAACGTTTCACGGGAACACCTAATGGCAGCGGACTGAGTGACAGCATGGATGTTATTAATAAGTCACATGATTGTCCAGACATGATCTAGTCGCTCTCAGTTCAAGGGCAAGTTCAGTCTTTCATAAAAAATGCAAGTCTTTCAATAGATGGGGACGGTGGGCAGAGAGGATTGTGGTTGGGGGGGAAGTAGATAGAGTGTATCTGCTTGTATTGTGTTCAGATTCAGGGTTCTGATTTTGAATATTAAAGTGAATTAGGGTCATGTGGGGTCATGGTGGCTGGTAGATGTTTGTATATGGCTTTTAGGATTTGGTTTTTATTCCCCCTCCCCCTTCGCTTAACGCCCATCTGTCCAACTGACCAATGGGCTGCAGCCTCTGTGGATCAGACTCTCTTGCCAATAGATTGCTAATCCTCATCTGAGCATGCTCCGTGACATAACTGGGGCAGGGGTATGATGACAAAGGGTTCAACTACTATAACGCATTGTCCAACCTTAAAATCCGTTGTAAGGTTTATAAGGATATATTTGCTCCTGCAGCACAGACTGCAGTCAAAAATGTATCATTGATCTTACTGTCAAAGACATAAATAAAAGGGGATTTGTATTTCTAAATTCCTGGAAAAAGTAATAATACTGAAAATATGATTCATACAACTTTTATGTGGATGAAATATTCCTAAATAAAATCCCAGGCTGCTTCAAAACTTCTCCACAACGTTCACAGATAAGGCCAACTATGTCTGTTGCTTTTACTTATATAAAGATCAAAGTTTGAATGTATCTTTGAATAGAGTAGTGAGTGAGTCAGATAACAGATTATATTATTCAATACAACTTATATTGTAGTGTGACCTAGTTATACATGTCACAGGACCTTCAGCCACATATTACGATAAAACCTGTGTGTGAGTGTGCATGTGTGTGTATGTGTGCGTGTATAAATAGTAGTAGCGGCTGCTCTGTGAAAATCGAACCTAAGACCTCAGATCCCCGGGAGGAAAAGGAAGGGATGAAGATGATTTATGTCTTTCACTGAACTGCACCATATGCCCGCCATAAATCTACACACGCACACACGCACGCACGCACGCACGCACGCACGCACACACTCACACAGACACAGAGATAAAAAAAAGAAGTGTTTGCATATATCAGGGTCACGTTCAAGCTAAATACACTTCTCTAGACCTGAGATAAAAAAAAGACAGGCAGACTCTAAGATTGTATAATCTCTTCATCTCTGGTGTCCCGGATGTGCAGTTGATAAATCTGTAAGGTTTAGGGTTAGGCAAATTACATGACCTAATCATATATTTGGTGCATTCATATAATATAATCAAAGTAAGTGATACCATCAATTAAATGAAGTTGATAGTTGTCCTGCAAAAAGAGTACACCCAATATCCGCATACCACCTTTAATTTTCCATTATGGATTAAAGCGGCATTGAATATCTTTGTTGGATGACACAAAATAAAAAGCTATAATGGGTATGTTTTTCCATTTTTCACACCAAAGTAATGATCTTTAGATTAATTTATAAAAAAAGTGTGAATTGCAGCCCACATTATGGATTTGAATTTCCCTAAACATTACTACATGTCCTCCGATGTTTGTGTCCTCATGTGCGCTTTTAAAAAACTTAACAAAGTTACCGTAAGTCTTTTTTTATGCAACGTTAAAGCTCCTGTCAACCTCTCTTAAACCACAGCTAATCATTGAATTCATTGAGTTCCCTTCTGAAGTCAGCAGAACAACAAAAGTGCTGTGCTGTTCAACCAACGCACTTAATGGATTTCCTTCTGACAAAAAAAAAAGAAAGAAGAAAGGTCTGACGACATCGCAGTGTTGCCGAAATCCCTACTCCTCCCACATCCTAAGTGCTTTTCTGGTGGAACATGAGAGGCCTGCTGCCCACCAAGATGGCAGGTTTAAATATAGCCTGGAGTTTGAGGACCACTTTACTGTACATTCAACCAGCTGACAGAATTTGTTCACATCCGTCCAGGGTCTGCTTAAAGCCAGCCAGTCAGAACAAATAAAATCTAAACGTCCATATAGTTTGACGACCCTGCACTCAAGACTGGGACAACCCACGTCTGACATAAACGTCAGCGAGACATAGAGCCGGGGAAACAGCCAATGAACATCTTAAGCCCTCCAGTAAATTGTGGGATTAATTATTTATGAAATGTATACACAAAGACACAAACAACACTGCTTGTCACATCTAAGTACATCCATAGGCACTGACAGTCTCCACTTCGCTTAGCTGCTACTGGATCATTTGATCAACTGTGGCCGTTGGTGGGACATTTATTTAAATCCTTTATGCAAGTCAAAATTATTTGATGGAAGGATAAAATATTTTATCATGAATCTTGATCAAAAAAACAATGCTAATCAATGGAATATCCATTACCTGAATCTCCCTACGAGTAATTTGCAAAAACTGTCGGGCTCCCCAATGTATTAATTTCCTGATTTATTTTGAATTGCCTCAACGGGGCGCTGCATGTTTCCAGTCATTCCTGAATCCTAAACCTTTCACCATGGCTGAAGGCTTGGCTTTTTCACTGTACCCCCCCCCCCCACAAAAAAAAGTAGTTACTTTTTGTTTAATTGTCTCTGAATATAGATGTGTACTATCTGTGATGCAATGACATTTTTTTTTTATTTGTTTCTTACCAAACATTTAAAAAATATATATTTGAATGATTGCCACAGTAATAATAATTATTATTTTAAGAAAATAACACTTTAAGGACTCGGTAAAGGGCAAAACTGACATGGTAAGATGACGATTTCTGCAGTGTGTGTTCAGTTTGTAACAAATGCATCGACAAAGTAACTACGGCTTATTAAATGAATACAAAATATGTCAGAGTAAAACATCTGAATTGTCACACTGCTAGTCTGCTACTGAGTTAATCTACTATGTTGCTATTCAATTTATGGCTATGTCTAATGTACTTGTCCATAACTTCCCCAGAGGCTCCGAAGGCCTCATGGGTACATGCCAGGGACCCATCAGCTTCTGGGATGTTTGTAGTGCTCTCTGCTTCGCCCCTTGGGTCCGACCTCACCCTCACCTTCACTTTCTCTCTCGCCTCCTACTTTATTCCAATCTGTAAATGTCATAGCTGAGGTTCATATTGAGGCTATTAAGCGAACACAGGTTCCAAATCTTAATTAACAAATAGACTGTTATTTAGTAGACTGGCTATGTGGGGACATGAATCTGAACTCATTATCAGTTCATTAGCAATTGTCATTCTTTGCTTGTCTACATTAAACCCACTTTTTTCCCAAATAACCGCACAATTGTATGTAATTGCGAGAGGGGGACCATTTTTTAAAAGCAGACCTCTGCAGTGCAGTCCGATTGTTCAGTCCATCCATGCATCAGCCTTTTACTGTCCGGCCATGTGGAGAAAAGCCCAGTGCTGTCAGGGTTGATGTAGCCACTTTGCCGATCGTTTTTGTCTAACAGCTCGGAGGCTGAGAGCCTCTCCACAGAGAGAATCCCTAATCAAATTCCCTTTTATTCCTGCATCCCCGAGCTCCTCACCCAGAATCACACTGCATTACAACACAATAACATATGCCAACATTCTTTCTCCATCTTTCCGTCTCTTTTTCTCTATCAGATCACCCGTTCTCACCCGACACTCCCAGCCCCCAACCTTATCTAGAATACATCAACAGCACCGTCTTTAGTCTAAATAGGAAAAGCAGAACTGTGGAAGAATTCCTCCTGTGCAGGTTAGTGTGATGTGCTGTGATGAAAGGACATGGCGACAGAGAGGCCTATTAATAATGAAGAACACAGGGCACAGAGCTGCAGAGAAATGACTGAACAGAGAGCCATGCTGAACATCACAGGACAGAGGCAGAGTTTTAAGGAGATGTACAGAAGGCGGTTGAAAACTTAAAGCCTCTGGAAACCTGGTCTAAAATAGCAAAAATCACGTGTATATATGTATATGAAAATAAATGTTCATAAATATTATAAAATGCAGTTAAGTTGGCTGTCTAGACAGTTTCACAGGACTGTGTGGGTGTGGCCTTATCGAATGGTCTTGATGGCAACAGTCATTGTTTCTATAGAATGTTCGGGCAGTGAATTGCCTTGATTGGTTCAAAATACTTACTGTGTCATAATAACCAGAGCATAGCCCACTCATTATCATTGATGAATATGCCTAACTCTTTTCAGATGCCTACTATCTTGCAACTAACGCCCAAAATTACAGTTAGAAGAATTTCGTGGATTTGGGTTTACAGGGGCTTTAAATGTCAACAAAACAATGAAACAAACGGGGTGGAGACGATGCAAGAGTAGAGAGTGGAATACCACCTCTCTTTCTTCGCATTATTACTTACTAGAACCGGAGGGTGAACCAGCAATTGTACCTGAAAGAGAATAAGAACAAGGAAGAGAAAATGAGAACTTGTTTATTTATGCATTCAATTTGCCTAAAGACTCGACTGTGCCTCATTTATCAGACTCAGGTGGCGGAGAAATCTTAAGAGCCTTTCTGCAAAAAAACAGGGCTTGTTGGAGACCACATCTCAACGTCCTGGAGTATTTACTGGGCCTGTGCCGCCTCCCGCATCCTCACTAATTCAACCTGTTACTCTTCCACAAGCCCCTCGCATTCGGAGGTCCTCGTCATATATGTATGTTTTAAGAGAGTGCTGCTAGATTGCTGCGCTTGAATGACAACTTTTTGCCTTTCTTGCATATTTTCTAAAATAGTGTTTATAGTTAGCTTGGCATGCATAATGCAATCTGTCGAGACCAAACTGTTTCATGGGCCACGGCCATTCTAACTGGCATTTCAGCCAAAGCAAGTTGCAAACAAATACATTTTTAAATTCCACTAATGGGATTCATGTTTTTAAAAGGACGGTTAATGTTCTCTCAAGGTGTGTGACAGTAACATTAGAGATGGCTTGAAAACAAAAGCTTTCATTCTCTGCAGAGTGTGTGCAGGTACAGGTGAGTGTGGATCTGCCTGAGTTTCTCTTTTGCTGCATGCAAGTGTGCCTGTTTGGTCGAAAGGAGAAAACCGGGGGGGGCTGCCCTAGATTATTATTTTATCACAGCTAGCTACTGTAGCCGGCTACATTCTCCAAGAGGATTTCCCCCCACGCACTCCCACGTTCTCTCTGCACCGATGTGACACAACTCGGAGATCTCATTCTCCCATCACTTTCTCTTCACTTGTCCTTTCTTTTCACCTTGCTCCCTGGATCCTACTTTTCATTCAGTGAAACCCTATATATTCAGATATTTAGAATGCTGGAGAATGAATTAAAAGTAACTACATGCATTTAAAAAAAAAAAAAAATTTAAAGAAGAAAAATAATGTCATGATTCTTGAACTCTTGATTTAAAAAATGATCTGCCACGGGAAAATCTTGTATCATTAGAGCAGCAAAAATGAGAAGGGAATAAAAAAGCAAACATCTAAGAAATAGCATTTTCACTGTGAAAATCAGATTTCCCATTGGGGGTAGAAACATCTTTCATGTTTCCCTCAGACCAGTTTATTGGTCCAGTTTACTGGCCATGTGCAGTGGTTAAAGTAGGATTTATTTCCATTTCCATTTTATTTATTTTTTTAAGATATTTTTTGGCATTTTTTTATGCTTTTATTGATAGAGTAGAGCCATAGTTGAAATGGGGCAGAGAGGGGAGTGACATGCAGAGAACGACCGCGGGCTGGAATCGAACCCGGGTCTGCTGCTGGCCGAGGCCCATGGGGGGGACGCCCTACCAACTGAGCTAAGGGCGCCCCTTTTATTTCCATTCTTCACTCTCTATTTTTAGATTAGTTAGAAGAACATTGTAAGGTCAAGCAAGCTGGCAAAGATCCACAGCTAAAGAATATTGAAGGAGTCGGCAGGTTTTACCTAACTGTGTTTGTGATTGATGAGATGATGAACACATTAGGAAACAGGTAAACATGTTGAGGTACGTACAGGTGTTGGGGGATCCATTGGGTGTTGGCAGGTAGGAACCAGCCTTCCAGGACTTGGCTTTGAAGCCCTTCTTGCAGCGCTGGCAGTCTTGGCCCGTGGTGTTGTGTTCACACTGGCACTGGAGGTTCCCATCCTGCAGCAGGCACTGGGAGGCATGGAGGTTACACTTACACCTTTAAAAAAGGAAAGGAGAACACACAGAGGATGAAGGTGCTGACACAAGGCAACAAGTGAAAGTTGTAATCACAAGTTGTAAGTGTGGCGTTAATGAAGCTAGGTAAGCATTTTTACACCAAGAAAAAAAATATCTGATGGGGGGAAAGCCTTAAAGGTACAGTGAGTAGAATTAAACAAATGTAATTTGAGGATTTTACCTGAAAATCTAACTGAATTTTTATATTTTCAAGATTCTAAGGTTTGTTATGATTATTATTATTTTTTTTGGCATTTTTATGCTTTATTGACAGTGTAGAAACAGAGTTGAAATGGGGCAGAGAGGGGAGTGACATGCAGAGAAGGACAGCGGGCTGGAATCGAACCCGGGTCCGCTGCTGGCCGAGGCCCATGGGGGGGGGAGACGCCCTACCAACTAAGCTAAGGGTGCCCCCAGCTTTGTTGTGTTTAATATAACTTGTATATAAGTATTTTTGCCATGAAAGTCATTAAATTTTCATATGGAAATAATTATTAAATGGCATGAATATCACGTCTTGCTTTCACTCTTTCTCAATACTTCTGCGGCAAAGCAAAACAAACAGCAGGATATAAAACTGAAAAAATGAATATACCCTCTAAAGTTGACGGTGAAATACTATAGGCCGAAGATTGTGGGGGATCTATTTACCCACTCTATCCAAGACATCAATTTGGGAACAAATTGTTGTTTGCCATTACTGCCTGTGAAATCAAAGTGTGTGTGTGCGTGTACTTGTGTGTCCAAGTTTGTGTGTGCATCTACATAATGTGTGTGTGTGTGTGTACGCGGTGAGCACGGCTCGACCTCAGCAGAGGGCAGGGCCCAGGTGGGGTTGAAGTTCTTCTGGGGAAGGAAATGAGGTTCTTAAGGACACTCTGCAGCCACGACTTCAAATTACAGCCTTTTCCAGATGAGCGACTGGACTCCAATCCAGTTTGTTCCACTGGAGTGAGCAGCTATCCGTCTGCATCAAATATTCAAAGAATGGCTCGTGTATTCTGGAGAGATGACTATTTCAATCTTCCTTTTCTCACACTGATCTGCACTTTCTCATCAGTTTTATTTTTTTATTTTGTTTTTCCTGGCTGCCTACCAAAACTCAACCCCCTTGTTCACATTATTTTACATATAGCCAAATGATGACTGACTGACTGACTGATACTAATAAACAAAGTAAGCTTCAGGGGACAAGAGGGGAGACGGTCGATCATGGTAAGTTGTGTCTCATATCACACTGTTGCCTTCAGTCCTATAAATTACCAACATTTTTCTCTGATCACCTGGACGAGCTGACAGGACATGCCAGGGAGAATCCATCCACCGACAAGGCCTTGTTTCCTCTCCGAAGGACACAAGCTGTCCACTTAGCGGAGAGGAAAATTGAACATCTCTTTTTCATGGAGATAATAGAGAGAGAGAGTGAGCGTGTGTGAAATGAGACAGGTGTGTGTTTCCGCTTTGTGTGTGTTTCCGCTTTGTGTGTGTGATTGTGATGCATTCGTCTGACGATGACAGACAACAGATCAGAGAAGCAAAGCCGCAGTGACTAATGCCTGCATTGAGTGACTGACAGCGCCAGACATATCACTGCTTCTCATCTCCTGCTTCTTCTGTGATAAATCTCATCTGCCTCATGTTAAAAGTGGAAGCGCCACTGAGTGCAGGATCTAAAAGTTGTAGTTTTAAAATCAATACTCAAGGACAGTGATTTTCTAGGTATAAGCTCTTGCGCAGTGATGAGTCTTGCAGGCCTAATGGCTGCGGCTTGCTACAGGAAATGGCCTCCCTCTTTTCAATTATCTGGACAGTAGACAGACCTTGAGGTCAAAGTCTGAATGAGTTTATGCGCCCGGATGGAATGTCACTGGTTTCCTGGTATTACCGATATCCACTTCTAATCTAATAACCAAAGCAACATTTTGAGTCTCAAGGACCTGTAGGTCAAAATCTCTGTGGACAACCTTGACTCCCGCCATGCAGCGAAGCCCAGGAAGACTAGGAGTACCTCCTAAGCTTTTCTCTCCTTCCGCATGAATGATGTGACACGCCCGACATCTCAAGCTCTCAAGCTTTCTCTCTCTCTTGGATGACAGCTTGCACTGGGCTTTATCCCGATCCCTTTCTTCAAGTCCCTCCGCACACGAATAATACATGGGCGCAATCGTATGTTAATGTGCAAGATGTCTGCCTTCAGTGCAAAGTCATCAAAGTGGGAGTTGCTGCTCTGAGGAAGTTAAGACGGGACAGCTGGATCCATCACATCCCCCTGTCTATTTACTTTGAGAGAGAGATGGGAGATGAAATGAGAAAACGTGAGTGGAGGAAAAGACAAAGATAGGCGAGAGAAAGCCAGGTAAGAAATAGATTCTATGATCAGAAGGAAATAAGTATTCAAATGTATTCCAGTCTACATCAGAAACCACACACACAGAAGATGGTAGCGGGTATAATTAAGAGTCGATACTTCTGTTGGAGACTATCCGCCCAAGAAAAACGAGAGTATTGGTCGTTTTAACACATGGGCAAAAACAACTTATGTTCACGGTCAAGCTACAGAGACAAAGCCCTCTGGTAACCATGATCTATCCCTGTCAAAGTATTTTTGTAACCTTAACCGCACCATGTGCTGTCAAGGTTCTGCGCCCACCCCGCCCACCACCCTGCAACCTCTCTGTGGTACAAGAAGTTGCACTTTGCAGACGGAATTCTTTTTTTTGCCAGTGACTGTAATCCATTCAAGAATTCATACATCCAAACATATAAGTCAAAACCATTTATTAGGATATATAAACATCAAGAAAGATCTCTGCCAGTTAGAGACGTGTGTTATCTACGTATCTGCACGCTTACGCCATGTTTTGTATCCAATTATGTGATTGATAAAATAATTGTCGGCCTCTCTGTTATCTGTGCGTTATCTCCCGTCCATTCCTCTTTACAGTCTGTCTCTGTGAAGTCACGTCGGCCCCTGAGTATTTAATGATATGAGGAGTGCCTGTTTTTAGATGGCGGAGACGCAGCAATTAGGGGAATAAATAATAAGAAAGATAAACAAACATCAAGGGGGGAGTCATGTGGTGGCGGAACCAGGGAGAGCAGCTGGAAGCGGCAGTTAATGGGGCTTTCTCTGTCTCTTTACTGTAGTCAACGCCTATTCCTCTATTTTCCTCCAGGGACACAGCTATCACTGCCTCTCTTTTATTGTACAGTTTTGCACACTCCTCCCAATGTATTTTTTCTTTTAAACTTTTGCTCCCGAATTCCATCCACCGTAACCGTTCCAGTCCTGAAGTCTTTCTTTGCGCTTGTCCTCTGATTTCCCCATTTTCTCCTCCCTCTCTTTCTCTTTCATTCTTTTCCCCCCTTCTGTCCTGTCTTACGCAGCCTTCCCCCTTTTAGCTCCAGTGCTCACTGAGGAGCGCATCGGGTAAATTGGGTGGCAGACGTGTGTGTGAGAGGAGTTGGACGGAGGAGAAAATATGAGTGTATAGACGATGCATTCTGCAGTCTGACGTATACGGCAGTGAGTAGGGCAGTTGTGTCAAAGCCCTGACAGTCCATCTGCTTCCCCGAACTACAGCGCTGAGACTCTTTAGGAGGAGCAGGGGGCGAGGGTCCGCATTGACGTGCTCTAACCTGCGATGACAGACCGCATCGATGCGGCTCTAACCCAGCAGGAGATCTCCCTCCTACTTCGACTCTGTGTTCGATCAGCTGTCACCAAGAAGGCCCCACTCAGCTGACTTTCTCCATGCCGCAAAATACACAACCAGCTACACAACTTGCTAGGGAAATAGTAGAGCCTAACGGGCGATGAGTGTCTGAGAGAGGAATGCTTAACACCCAAACCAGGGCCGACTGATGGCATGTGTGGATACGCAAGGGAATGGATAAAAGAAAATCAGGAAAATGGACAGGAAATTACACTATGATACAATCTAATACAGCCCTACAGTCAGCCACACCTTTGTAAAGTGTATTATATCTGATTTGTGTTAGACAGAGGATTGATTCAACTTCTGAGGTTTTACTTTGTATTGGACAGATTCCATTTAAAACGGCTTAAATGTTCTTGCAACCGTTAAGTAGATGCATTTCTTAAAAAGAAATGTGAGGTCTAACCCGATCCCAACCCCTCCAGTCAAAAATGTTTTACTTTTTGTTATTTCACTATGATGTCTGTGTCACTTTAAATCTGAGTTTCTGTCACAAAATATTTTAAGTGTGGAGCCAAAAGTGTGACCAGGAAACTTGAAACCGCTTGAACACTGAAAATGGACTTTGTTGTGAAGTGGAAGACAACTTGTGTCGAGCACTTTTGAAGTGAACAACATATACATATTCATAGATTTAGGATTTTTCAATGGGCGAGAAGCCGTAGATCTCACTTTAACAAGGCCATTGAACTGCTTTTTAGACATGAATTATTATTTAATAGTGCATATAGATTTATATATATATATATATATATATATATATATATATATATATATCTGTCTATAAATTTGCAGATGGTGGACAAGCGCAGCCCTCCATTGCGGTGAATCCCAAGCATAGCGGGGAGGCGACTGAGCGAGGAGTGGGAGTTTGCGTGAAGCCTGGATCATTGATCAGCAGCACGCCTTATTGGCTTCTCTCTGAAGTCTTTATCACCGCGTCCCCCCTCCCACTTCCTCCCCTCCCCTTAGCCTCGCCTCGTAAATTCAGAGCAGCTAATTGGACATGACTGCATTTATGTTCCAGCTTCATAAATTTCTTTCTCTGAAGGGAGAGGATCGATTTTCCTCCGAGTGTAGCCTCCCGTAGCAGGGGCAGCAGCGTGAGTCTCTTCAAAGGTTCTCTCTCCTCTCGACCATCCATCCTTTTTTCTCTCACATGTGTGAGTGCTCCTTCTCCCTCCCTCCCACTAGACTAAACAGGTAATCCATAACTGACCTCCCCTGCGATTGTGTGGTGAACAGGAATTACGCCGCCCCTCTTTTTCCTAACCACAATAGTTCTTTCACACATTTCAATCAACCCCTGTCACTCTCCTCTCTGTAATAACAGAGCTGGTGACATTTTCCCTTAACAAATCATCCCAGCCAAGCTCAATATTTGTCATTTTCTAATAAAAGTTGTTGACGGCCAAAGACCTCGACTGTTGTTGATACATTTCCTGCCATCATCCCGATCATCTCCTTCTGTCATTCACACTTCCTCCATCTCTTTCTAGTTTCTCAGATTAAAAATGTTCTGGGGGGAGGTGCATATCTCAAACTCCCAGTTTATGGGATACACACACACACACACACACACACACACACACACACACACACACACACACACACACTTACTGTACTTGCATACAGTGTATGCACTGCTAAATAAGGGCAATGTTCAGAGGTCATAGTTTGTTTTTGGCCTCTTAAAAAAGAACGATGAGTGAAATGTCCAGCAAAAAGAAACCTTAAATTATTCAGAGCACAGCAATGACCTTGCTTGCCTTTGCAATCCACACCCTGTGTGTGTTTGCCTTGTGTTTGTGTGTGTGTGTACTATACAGTGTGCGGGGATGACCTCCCTGGTGTGTATGTGGGATGATTCATTATATTAGCACAATTTGCTCCGAGTTAAAAAGTATTTTAGTTTGGGATTTTGCCGTAGATAGAGGGATGAATGCAGATATGGAGGGACATACCGAGAGAGAGAGAGAGAGATATTGTGTGTGACTAAGCGTATGAGTGAATTATTTAAACGGGATACAGTAAATGGCTTTTGCGTGCGTGCATAGCCGGCGCACAGACCTGAGAGCTTGTCTCTGATTGGTCTGTTTTGGGTCGCTTCAGGACCAGCAGGCGGTGTCAGGCCCACTTTGAGCTACCTGCTCCACTGAAATATGTACTGTATTCACAGGACCAAATAACTAAATAATGGAGCCTCGGCACATCCTGTTCTCAGGGCCAGACCTCAGAGGACCGTTCTCATGTGCACAGCAGTGTGTGTGTGTGTGTGTGTGTGAGAGAGTGAGCTATATAATAGAACGGTTCAGGTGTGGGTTACATACCAGCTGTGTTAAGTTGACTGTTTTTGTTATGGAGAGTCCATGTCAGTTCATCAGGATTACGTATTTATATGGAGGAATTTAAAAGATATTCTTTAGATTTTGTTAAACAAAATCGCATTGAGTATAAAATCAAATCCCAGTAGGACATGCCTACTACTATGCATTGATGTGCATATCTGTGTAGAGATAGTGTATGAAAGCCTATGATCAGCAATTTCACCTTGTTCTCTCTGCCTGTACACATGATACTAATGGAACGTTATTCTCCCATGCATAACATATGCCGAATGTTATCACCCATGAATAGAAAGTCACTGGCCACTGTGATGGGTGACCCTTATTAATTCGTCCACACAAGACATATATTACTGGCATTTGGCGGGTGCAATTTTAAGACACTGCACGCCGAGCATTGTAATAATCATGCAGCATGAGCTGCACCATGAATGATGCAGAATGGCTGACATTTTTTATTTAATTTTTTTATAACTTTGTGAAGCAGTCATGTCACTGTATCTTAAGGCCTTTTTGCCCCTCTGTTCCTGAGATCACCGTGATACTGTGCTGGATATTAGAATGTCGTCTCCCTGCAGAGTCCTTTATACTGCGGCTGAATATGTTTTAATGAACACTACAGCGAAGAGTAAAACCTGGGGAGAGGTGAAATTGGGCTTGAGTGGGTGGAGGAGGAGGATGTGGGGGGGTTATTATACTAATACATCCTCTTCTTATTTAATATATGAACTAGGAAGGAGAAGTAAAGGGAGTTCGGAGGACTGGAAAAGTGATGACAAGACAGAAACTCTGTGAGAACATGAGGGTTTTGGTGGGAGGTTCTTCCTGTTGTGCAGAGTCTTTGGACCCCTAGGGGCGATATAGATCTATAGGATCTTTGTGGGTCGTGTGTGTGTGTGTGTGTGTGTGTGTGTGTTTGTATGTGCGTGTGTGTCTCTCTCTTTAGAGTGGAGTAAAGAATACACTCCCCTCTTAGACAAATGCCCGCCACATGAACTTTACGATAAACACTTTTGAACTTCTCATGTGTATAGGCATGTTATTTGCAATGGGCACACTGACAAATTTGCAAAACCTGCACTCGCACCCATCTTCACCCGTGCAACCTAATTCTTTTTGCACAACACACAACTACTTTACATATTTTCTCAAATTTTCATTCACAGAAAGTCAGCTTAACTAACACAAAAGCACCTACACTCGCACATACAAAACCACATACGAACTCTAGTGTGTGTGTGTGTGTGTGTGTAACTATGTATCTAATTCCGGTCAGACCTGGAAGAGGAGGAAGCCGGGGGAAGAGAAGCTGAGCTGAGATCAGCCAGAGGACAGGGGTTAATATAATTATCCCACTAAAACCTTGAGACTGAAAGAACATCATTAGTCATAGCGAGAAGAGAGCCGCTCCGAGCCGCGGGGCCAGACAGGGAGAGGAGGTGAGGAGAGTAGGAACGGAGGGAAGGAGAGCTTCAAAACACACTACTGCACTTAGCAAGACAATTAGTACATGGACTAAAACTTGGGGGTCTTTGCTAAAAAAATAAATAATGAAAACCTAAAAAACAACAGAAAGGACAGTGTTTACCGGTGCTCTGAGCTGTATTAGTAATTATGACATTTTGCTAAATAATTCATAAAAAAAAAGTACTTTCAGTGAAATCGTATTTGTATCAGACCACATAATTATACCATTGTATTGCAAAGGCCCAGTGTTATTTAGCAATTAATTAAATGATCCCCGGTCTGTGCAGATTTAATAGAGAGCTGTAGTTACTGAGCACAGTATCTCTAATAAACTAAAATGAATGTGATGACTGCGGTGGCAAGCAAAACCACTGATAATAAAAGAAAAGGTATTCAAATGTGTCCCAAGAGCTGGACTCATTCTAAGACTATAATAGGCGGATTTACTGATCTAACCAGTCCAAATGCATGAGGATGGCAGAAATGAAACTATAATAACAGCATTATATCAGATTTTTCAAGTCTGGCAAATGTTGACTGGTGATAAAGTAATGACATGAAACACATGACTGAAAATCAAACTTCAACTCTTAAACACAAAGCAGTGGCGGTCTCACCCATTCTTTCCTCGATTGTAGTTCAATATATTATTTAACACATCTTGAGCAAATCTCCTGCCAACTACATTCTGTTTTAGAAGCTGAACATCTGCAGCTCCAAGTACACCAATGATGATGACCTTGTGATTCAAACAAGCAAGTTATTGGACCTTGAGCTAAATGATTTTCGTCATTTACAGCACTGTTGTATATTGGTGAGTCCTCAAGTCACAAATCAATACTATTTATTCCTTTGAGGATTTTTCTCTACTCTTGAGCTATTCATTAATTAGTAGTTCCTGCTTTGCTTCCTGTCTTATTGGAAAGTCTTTCTGAACTAAACATTGTTCACCCTGAAATCACCACCTGCTGTCTTTTTTAACTGGATTGAAAAGTTGTACCCTCTCGACCTTCTGCGCTCTGCGTCGGGACGACACTGTGTTTAAAAGTGAAAGTCTTGTGACTGATCACAGCATGAGCCGGTGGGTTTCATCGACAGATGCATGGCTCTTTCTTTTGTCCCTCACTTTCAGACTCCAATTGATGAGTTGTTTATCCGTGCACATCTACATGCCGGTAATGACAGCGACAGTCCCGCAGCAAAGACGCTGATGTGTTATTTGAACACACCATGCCTGTAATAATGCTATGCTAATTAATGTGGCTGACTGAGAACAAACCATCTTTCCAAGGACACCCTCCCTCTACCTCATGTTCTCCCACTTACAATTCCCAGCATGCTTTTCAGCTTTAAAGCACGCTTGTGGTATCAAGAGATTCCCCTCTCACCAGATGCTGGGAGAGGCGCTGTGCAGGCGCTAGTGGGGAGAATTCTTTATTGTATTTGATAATTTAAAAGGATATTTATGTGATGAGTAAAGGAAGGGGGAAGGGGGGAGTTGGAGGAAGAAAATAAATCTATCGGAGGTGGAGGAAAGTGAAACAAAAGATGGGGAATGAAAGGAAAACAGGCTAAATTGCTGACTTTAACTTTCTTCCCTTCTGAGGGGGGAGGGGGGGAATAAACTGTGATTATCAAATCAGTTACAACCATTGTGTCATAAATCATCGCATATGAGAGGAACAATGACACATTCCTCATTGTGGCCCCTCAGCTTTCTGCATGCCTTTCTTTTCTGGGGAGTGCTCATGAATGATTTAAAAAGTGATCTGTTTCCGAGCCTCGGCTGCCTCGAAAGGGAGATGGCTCAGAGGGGCGGAGTCCTAACGGGGTGGGACGGTCCACGCATGGAGGTATCCTGTCTTTGGTTTGGTAACACACGAGGCTGCTGCTATGTTATCCTCATCACACATCAAGCATGGATCGTATATTTCATTCATGAGTGAAAAGGGTGGCAGTGTTTCAATTGTGATGCGGTTTCCTCATGAAACGGAATTGACATGGGGAAGTTTGGGCCCGAGTGTGTAAAATATGGAGAGTGTGTGTGTGGGTACTTTGTTTCTCTGCTCTGTGGTGGCCGTGTGAACTGGAGAATAATATTTAGAGAGCATCACACCTCACATCATTCATCACAAAATCACACACCCCAGCTAGTCCCATGAAACTAGGAGTTAATCCATCATCTGCCTCCCTCTTTCCTTTTCTCCCTCTCCCCCCTGATCCAGGCTTATACCTCCCATCCACTCACCTTCACTCTACAAAAGGACACAACGGAAAACTTTGGTGTATTTCAAAAATAGTGGTGACAGTTTCCGAACGTCAAAGTCACCCTATACGCGAATGATAAAAGACACGGAATGACTTGAGGCTTGGGGGAAAAAAAGGAGTAGAGGAGAAGCGTGTGCTCTTCCATGTTCTCGCGTTGAGAAGACGGACAAGCCTGGAGGCCACAAAGATTCCTCACTATCTGCTCCTGTCATCCTCATTCATTCAACGATAAACCTTTGTAACAGACACCGTAAGAAATTCTCTAATTAGTCCATCCCTCAGGAGGCAGAGTGACTGCAAATGAAATGATCAGGGTTACTGAAGGTTTTTGATTTTCCAAGTTCAAATCAGCACATTGCAGTGACACTTTAAATGATATAATGTACGTATACGGACATTGTACTCTACTTGACTCAGATTCACGATGGAAAGTTAAAAAAGGATCAAAATCGATGCAGCAGAACCAGAGATATTTTCCTTAATATTCTGCACATTCTTCTTTCCTTTTTAAAAAACCTGCTGTCACCTACATTACCCACAATGCACCACTTAAGTGGGGACTCAGACTGAAAACAGCTGCGTTGGCCGGAGCATGTTGTTAAAGGTTCCGGTGAGACAATGAAATTAGATCCAGGAGGTCAAGCTGGAGTAACAGATTAATGCATTTAACGGCTTATCAGACGCCGAAATACTGCACAACAGTTTGTAGGCTCACACACAGGATAACAGTTTCAATTCTTAGACTCCTCAAATGTTTTCATTCAACTTGTAGAGCTTAAAATATTCTGATAACTTCTGACTCTTTTAACCCATTTACATTATAATCTGGATAAGGAATAATGCATGCAATGAAGAGTGTACATGCATTTTCATTGGAATGTGATGAGATTGGTTTAACATTAACATGAATTAGCATACTGATGTTCGATCAAAATACAGGTATCGTTGTGATAACTGGAACTTTAAGTGTGAACGCAAACGCCTGCAAATCATTATCCAGATAATGGATCCAGATCACATGTAATTTTTTAATTTTTCAGTGGCATCTTCTTATCCAGAATTGGCCGTCGATTCATCAATACATTCTCAAAGACACATACAACGCAAACAAGCAGTTGGATTAGTATCTGATAGATGAATGCACTGATATACTCGCATAAAACAAATGACCACAATCTCAATAATAAACCTCCAACCACTAGGATGAAAGATAACTTAACTCTGACTCTTCCTGCTCGGTTGGTCAGGGCCAACAGAAGCTGCAAGTAGCAGCAGCAGCAGCTAGCCAAGTCTTTAATTGAAAAAGGGAAAAATGAAAGACACCGGTCCATGACATTTCTACCCTCGACCTGAGATGCACCGTGTTTGTCGCAAGTTCCCACCTATATCATTTGCATACTGAGATCTGATCACAATGCTGGCAAAATTTAGATAACGAGGAACGCTTCTGAATACCGAGTGTAAATGCATAAGCCCTTAGATCAAATGTCATTACCCTGATAATATATTCAGATATGATCATGTTAATACCAGATGTAAATCAGACACATAACAATGAAATATGCAACTTTAACTTAACAGAAAGATTCAAGAGACATGCTGCTCATCTTTTATGAATAATTGTATACATTTACTTTTACTACTACAAAGTTTTTATTGTCTAAATGTGAAAATAGATATAATTTTAGATAATATTCATGACTACTGTTAAGTAGTAGTAGTAATACAAAAGACTTCTGCTGCTCCAATCGTCATGGTATAACACAAACGGATGAATAAGAACACCAACGGAGGAACATGTAAAACGAAAAAAATAGAAAACTGTTTTGACTTTCTCTACTCTCTGCAACACGTTATTTAGACAGCAGTCAAGTTTTCTGTGCCAGTGTGTTCCAGTCTGTGAGGAGATGGAGAGCTTAAACCTCTCAGCACATTAGCTCTGTCAGCAGGGGGCCAGGATGGCACAGAGAGAAACACAGACACACGATGGATAAATGAGCCAAGCAGGCATGAAACAACATGACCATGAAAAAACACTCTGAATATCATTAGCATTCATATGGCTTGTTTTTTTTGGCAGGTCTGCTCTTCACTAATTTTCACTCCTGGAAAATAATTAGTTGTTGGAAAGAGATACGGCCTTCAGACAAGACTGGGCCTATCAAATGTGTAATTATGGGTTAAACCCCACCAAACCAAACAAAAGCATTGTTTCGTACTGCAAGTAGTTGTAATGGTAGTGGTGATGGTGTTACTATTGTTAACACTCATCCTAGGTGTTTAGCTAGGCTAGCAGCTGTAGGGGCGGCAATGTCGGTCTTGGTTAAAATATCTCAAAGTCTACTTGAAAATTGGTGCAGAGATTTATACTTTCCAGATGATCAACCCTAATGGCTTTTGCAATCTCCTGACCTTGCCTATAGCGCCACCATGAGGTTGACATTTGCGTTTCTTATGGGAAACAGTTCTGTCATAATCATATTAAATTACACAATCTGAGCATTTGAGCTTTGGTTTACTAGAGAATACCAGCAAAACCAATTACATGTTAGCCTCGGCTGTACTCTGTGTTAATAAGCCAATCTAAACATGCATTTTGGCATGGTTCACTTTTCCCCCAATGTGACACTAACACATGCTGATATGTTCTTTTTGTGCTCAACTTTTTCCTTCTATCAGCTCACCCTATCTGACTGACGTAAGACACAGTCGGATGGCATACTTGGCTTCTCTTAAACGTCATTCTTTACTCCATCAGCTGATCCAATCATATTGAGAGGTCGGGGAGAAAAGAGGACCTGATACTGTAGCGATTGCCAGCGAGGAGAGAAAAACTATGCAGACCTCGTCTTCCACCTCATCCTGCTCCATCTCCTTCTCCCCGCCTTGGCCCTAATCCACTTAGTTGGCTCTTCCTGAGCTTACAGCCTTTCCTTTATTCCATTATAAAGACCCACCGTATGACCTGCTGCTTATTTCATAAAAAGAAAACGCAATCCATGACCCCACTACTAATCCATAATGCAGACTACAAGCTAGCCACGGCCCGCGACAGTCCACGCCAATCCAGCAGGACGGCTGACAGATAGGATAGAGGGAACGGGGCACTGAGAGATGGAGATCCAATGAATGAGGGGGGAATTTGAGAGCTCCGCTTTATGAGTGAAGCTTCCCGGTGAATATGATTTCCCTGATGTAAATGATGATAGAGTTGAGGCTCTGCTACTCTATCTTTGATGGTTGGAGATGGCTTCCACATGGCCCATCAGTGATATGGAAATGGCCACATCTAAGGGTTGAATGTAGCCTGTAAAATGAGCATAGAGCCTGAGGCTTTCTCAATCCAAAAACACCTTGGCTTAGAGTGTATACTGTATTGTAGTCAGTAACTGTCAGCTCATTACAGTTAACCTTGGGAGAACTTTGCAACAAAAAGTGAGTGATGCTGAATCATACAATAATATTCTATCGACTCCAATTTGACTTTAACTATGCTCCCTCTGTTTGACCTTGCCCCCTATCTGCCCACTTCTAAATCCTTGCCCCACCTCTGGCTGCCCTCCACCCTAAACCCCGTCTCACATCTTGCTCCAGATCCAGCTGGCAGAGTGTTTTCATCGCGTCCACAAATCTAAATTTACAACCTCCCTCTCATCAAAGCTAGCTTCCCTGCGTTTGCACTTACTGCCCTATCAAGTTACGCATTTATTGATAAAGCAGCACTATTTAGCCCTGAGTACCTGGCTTCCCGCATACCTGCGCAAGCTCTTTAGAGGCCGGCCAATCACTCCGACAGTGCAGCGTCAGATAAAAGAGACATGTCCCATAGAGGTATAATGTCTTACACTGGTTGATGGGAAAGGAAGCTTGTTTTGCTCTGTCTCTGTCCATCCTGAACTCAGGTCATGAAGAAGAGTTAAGTAATAATAATTACTTTAAACTGGGTTCAGCCAGAGGAGCCGCAGCTTCAGGCCCGGGGACATACAATACGGCCAGGAAGTGCCTACAACCCTCTCTCCATCGATAACACAGGCATATCTCATTACCGTGGCGACCTATGTTACACTGCCACTCAGTCTTGATCATATAAAACCCATTTCAGTCTGCCGTCCCTGCCGGAGCACCAGCAGAGTGGAATATTCATTATTCAAATTTTAAGCATTGGAAATCCCAATGTGTTACTAAGGCCAGATGAGATGAGATGAAATAGCTTAGCCTTTTGTCCAGGGAACATTGACTAATCGTCTCGCTCCCCAAAATCAATTTCCCAGCCGTAAGCATCAGACACTCCTGATTGTACTGTACTGTTGAAGACCCCCCACCCACTATCACCAAATACTCCTGCTGGCTGCCCAGAATAACTTATTGATTAGTGATTATGTTACGGGAGGTGTGGGTGGCCCGGGCGGAAGAAGGACTGGCCTCAGTCATCTGCACAGGGCTAAATTTGGGTCCCTCCGATACCAGATCCAGCACATACTGACACTATCGCCACCTGCCACCAGCCCTTGCTCTCTGAACGAGGACAGACTTTTAGAAAGTGTTGTGGAAGTATAAATGACCAAGATAAATATTTTTTAGTGGTTTATGCAATGCAGCACAGCAGGCGATAGGATGCGCATGATAAAATCTTGGATGTGATGCACTTGTGGACTACTAAATAAAGGTATGAGCACAAATATTTCAAAACATGGATGGTTGATTATTAAATTAGCTGGTTATGTTGGAGGTTCTGCCGTGATGATGGACTGTTTCAAGCCCCCGGGTTCTGGGCTGATCTCTCCCTCTCTCTTTCTGATTCTGTGCTGAGCCTGAAAAGTGACTGTGATCAATATCTGCAGGCCCTTTCAACAGTGCCAGAGGGCTGTGTGTGTGTGTGTGTGTGTGTGTGTGTGTGTGTGTGTGTGTGTGTGTGTGTGTGTGTGTGTGTGTGTGTGTGTGTGTGTGTGTGTGTGTGTGTGTGTGTGTGTGTGTGTGTGTGTGTGTGTGTGTGTGTGTGTGTGTGTGTGTGTGTGTGTGTGTGTGTGTGTGTGTGTGTGTGTGTGTGTGTGTGTTTGTGTGTGTGCTGTGTCAGCATCCACTCAGGACTTCATCAAACATCCCCATACCTCGACTCCACACGCACATACACATAAGACGCCCACATCAGCCAACGCCCCTTTCAAACCGTTGCTGATTTTTACTTTCCCCTTCTCACGCACCAGCCATATCATGCACACACACACATACCTCTTTCCTCTGATTCCACGGCATCCGAACAAGGATGTTAAATACCATTCAAATGTCAGCCTGCTGTATTGATTGGAATGATAATTCTGAAAGGTAGGAGAGATGGCTTGTTGGTGCTAAGCAGGCGTGTGGTGGGCCAGAGCATCCTTCACTGTCACAAAAGTTGCCATGTAAGGGTTCCTGGCTCCCCGGGCAGAATGCACACGGCGGTTTACGTTGGACCACCGAGGCCGTGTGTTTTCATCATTAATCATTGTCCTCGAGGGCCGGTGACAGGCAGACTGGGATTCATGTTCTGAGAGATGGGGTCATTTTAAACTCCCTCAGATCAAAGTGGTGAGGTGTCTGTCTGAGCGCTTGAATGTCAGCGCTGAGGGTATGTTCATGACAGCGTGGTTTTCCTTAAATATGACATGTTTGAGCATGAGCGAATACTTGGTACAAGTATGATCGGCTAAACATGTATTTTCTCATCGATTTGAACAATTTGGTAGTACTTTGTCTTTTAAATGTAAATCGTTATCTTTTTATGGGAGATTTGTTGAGGGCCAGTTCATCCAATAAAAAAAATAAAAAAAGTTTTCGGCTTAAACTTAGTAGGTACCAACTTTGGCCATGCAGCTAGTTTCACTCCATCTGCTGATTATACTGATTTCTGCTTCTACAACAATAAAACTGAAGTGAATGAGATTTTTTGTCCCTCAAAGCTCTGAAAAATGACACTTGGAAACATTAGTTTTCCCTTAAAAAAACTCCCTGCTGAAGAAGTAAGCAATGTGAAAAGCCTTTAACTTCTGCACCAGCATAAGCCCTAAAGTGGGGAACCTTTTATTTTATTGACACTTTCGACTTGTGTTGGTTTTAAGGCGCCTTTGGACTTACACAGCAATGATCTTGTAGGTTTACTGCATGTCATACTCACGGGTCTAATAAACTATTTGTCGCAATCTGTAGGAAATCAATTCGAGGCATGCCAGATAGTGTGATGGATGGCAACTTCATTATTTTCTGGTATGCAATCGAGGACTATGAATGTGAAGAATAGGAATACGTTTCAACCCCAGATGCAATGTTCATTTGTCACGCTGCAGATTTCATCTTTTGTGTTCACTAAATGAGACTGTGTGACTCCTTCCAGTGTATTTTGCATCAATTCATATAGTATTGGGATTGGTCGGTTGGTACACATTAGGGGTGGGAAAAATAATCGATTCTCCGATGCTTCGCGATTCTCTCTCGAACGATTCCGAATCGATTCATAAAAGTTAATAATCGATTTAAAAAAATATATATATTTTTTTTACTAGTATTTAATATTAGTATTTCCTGCGCCACTGCGCATGCACACCACACAAGTGCAAGTTGTTAAAAGTGCGACAAAAGGGCTGAGAGCAGCAAACCCATATGCCTTGCACTGGCTTTGTGTCTGTTTACGTTTTTGTATGAGACCTGAATTCCAAGCCATACTTTTTGCACAACGTGTTCAAATTACATAGAAAATAATAGAATAGAAATCCTATAGAAACATGATTCACAAGAGTAGAAATAAAATTACACTGAATTGGTTTAGTTTTCACATACTTCCATATTGTGTTGAAATGCAGGCTGCATTGATTATTGCACTGGTCATAGAAAGTCATATTTGTGACAAGAAAAGCTTTTTCTCTAATACAATATTAGAGAAGGTAATTCATCTGTAGATAATATTTAATGATCATCACAAAAGTAGGAAGTGATTAGCAAACTCTGAGTAGCAAACTCAGATGTGTATATAAATATATTTTTGAAAATCACACAGGTATGTAGCCTGGAAATCCAGACCCTGATATCTTGAACGATAGAGGGTCTGGCCACGATCAATAGTAATTTCCAACTCAAGGGGCGGCTCCTACTCGTGAAAAAAATTAACGCATTGATTCCAGAAATTAATCACCCTGCTTTAACGAGTTAATTTTGGAAGCCCTAGTTAAAAGGCATGAACATCAAGGCATTCATGTCAAAACATGCATCCCTATTAATGTCAGCATTGACCCTCACCTGGCAGGTACCTCGATGTTGGAGATGGCATAGAAGTACTTGAGCAGGTTGTCTCTCTGGACGTAGGTGCCTCCGAGGGCGGGCTTGAGAAGCCTCAACCTAAGGTTGGTGAAGGTGAAGAAGTCCCTCAATCCCTTCATACTTTCCATACGAGTGTACAGGCTGTCCATGTTCTGTAGCCGTGGTCCTGCGAACACAGAGAACCGCGCCCGCACCTCAAACTTCACATTCTTCTCGTTCTTGGAGCCGACCCAGCGCGAGTACTGCTCGGTGCAGATGATCTTTGTGATGTTGGCGGGCGAAAGGTCTTGAACGCGTTTGGGTGGCATGTTGAAGGCATCTAAGCAGTCGTCAGCGTAGTACTGGTAGGGCTGCCAGGAGCGTCCGTGGTCCATGGACTTATCCAATACCATGATAGTAGGACGGCCGTACTCAAAGGTGATCAGGATGTCGTCTGAGAGCTCCAGGCTCTTGTTCCAGGACAAGCTGATGTTGGCCAGCAGGGGCTCGGGGTGGCTTCTCCATGTGACTGTCTGCCAGTAGGTGATCAGGCCGGTACGTTCACGGTCCTGCATCAGCTGAGGAGGGTGGGCCAAGTCTGGGTTAGAAGCATCACACTCGTCACTGCACATGTATGGGTTCTCCTAATAGAGAGATGAAGACAGAGCAGTAATACATCAGTCAGGGTTTGGGAATAAATCTTTTAGATGATAATACCTTTTTAAAGAAAAAGTTTCATTATACTTTGCCCAGAGTCCCAGAAACCAATAAGTATTCTAACCAATGCCAGAATAATTGACCCCAGGTTGGCTTGTTGTTGGTTAGTTAGTTTTAATTATGAGCACTATAAACATAATGTCAACAGATATAATGAAGGTGCAAAGCTACATTTTGACGCAGAGCCTGAAGATTGGTTAGAAATCAGGAGCCGTCTTAAAGCCTCACTTATTTCAGTTTACAATGAATCTAATTGCTATGAATGTCTCAATTAATTAGAAACCCTAACGTCTGGCAGTTTTATTTGATTTTATCTTTTAAGCTCAATGCCTTATTTAAAGGTGCTACGAGGAACTTTTAAATATTTCTGAAACGGTCTAATTTTTCCTCTGATGATAATAAATAACATGTAAATGAGACCATCAGTGCAACAAATCCTATTTTTATACAGTTTTTCTTAATGCCTTTGTCAGTTCCTTGGAGCACCTTTTAAGGAGAGTGAAAAGTATCTTGAGATACGGACAGTCTTTCCCCTAAAATCTCCTTCCCGATAAAGTATGGATTTATGTGATCATATATCAGTCCTGATTTAAAAAGTGTGTACCTTCTCTGCAATCTCCATAAAAAAACATCCATATTGTTCCCCACAAAGGAAAGTGTGTATCTTAATGAGGCACGCCTACGACCCCGCGTCAAGGCAAAGAGGGACAGAGAGCTTAAAAGTAAACTTGCAAAATACCAAAACAGGAAGTGTGAAGGTCAAGAGGATCAAGCACCATCACTGTGTTTGCATAGACAGCAGGGTGCTGCTGCACTTTAAACTCCAGCGAATTGATCCATCCCTTCTAGCGATTGCCAAGACTTTCAAGCCACGGAGACGTCATCAGGATAATTCACCTGCTCGCAGACCACTATCGCATCCTTCTAACTGCACTAAGAAATTCCGTTCGGAGATCTCATTGGCCTTTTCAACAGAGAGGAGAAATAAATTCTCTGCTCATTCGCATTCCTATATTTCAATGTTTCAAAAAATGTCAGGGTCTGTACCTGCAGTGACCTATATGGAGAGTTCTCATAACCCTCCACCAAACTGCAGATAACATTATAAAGTTTCTCTTCCCACAATCCCTAATTCCACAGTTGCTGTTTTTCATATTGACACGTTTGCAGACATTTCAGTAAAGAATTTATGTAGCTTACGGTTTTTAAGCCACTTGTCCGACATCCCCATGACTGCAGAAGTGTAATATTTACTCCATAAATCCATAGATCCTCACAGGCATCTCTCCTGGTGCTTAATTTGCTAAATGTAGCTGTTTGGATTGTTTGACGTTCATGGCCGTTAGTTTTTTTGCTCATATGTAGTCATTCATTCCAAGTACTTAATTTAGGCTTATTTCATTAAACATTACTGTGCCAAAAGTGTAATTTCCATTTTTGCCATTACAAAGTTGTGCTGTTGATTAATTTTATTTTCTACAAAATACACAGGTCATGAATTGGCTGCCGATGCCTGTGAAGTTTCACTCTTGATTGTGATTCTGACCTCCTGTCCTGTTTCCTACACTTGTAGTAACTTATTCAATATTATTGCCCATGTTGTCAATCTTTTAATTATTAGAAATCCAACAGTCCGTTTGAATTTGATCGCATCTGCTTAACAATGTCTTGATGGGAGTGTAGAGAACTTCTTAAAATATCCTCCTTTTTTCTTCCACCTCCATCTCCTCTTCCTCCCCTTTCTTCTTTGCTCCTTTTATGTGTGGTTACTGTATATTCGTTATTGCTACTTCTGATCATAGTGTTCTGTTCTGAGCTGTTGTTTGGAGATGCAATAAAACTTAACAAATACAGAAAAAGACAGATGTGCTTCAATAATTCATTTTGGATTTACAGTAAATATGTACAGTGTGGTAAAGAACAAATTAAAAGTAAGAGGGCAGTAAGACTCAAATCTAAGCTTCAGCATCATTAAACATTATCTGAGCAATACACACACAGGAATAAACAACAGCGTATTTGCAAATCATACTATTCATTGCCATCTCTTTTACTATTAGTCAAATCATTTACAATTTTGACTTGTTTAACCTCAAGAATGCCAATTCAGAAGTTAGAAAGTTGTTGTAAATAATAGGACACATTTATAATGCAACTCTGTGACCTTCAGGGCATCACATGTCTGCTCAGAGCAGGAACAGCCAATCAGAGACAAGGATTTTACCTTACACCTGAGCCTAAGATTTTACTCTATGCACAATCTTAGCTTTTTATTGTGTAATAATAAGGGATTGAATAATGGTAAATTGGCTGAAATGGAAAAAAAGAGCAGGTACATGTAACATTATATCAAATGTTCAAATAAAACGCTAATATTTGGCTTACATATCCCGATTGTGAATTACACACCGCACCTCAGATAACATTCTATTCACCTTGACCCGATATATTTCATACAAGCGTTTAAAAACAGGTCGTAGAAGATGTATGCCATTGCCTATAATGTGGCCTTCCAGAATCTATCTTTACCAATTTCAGAGACCTCTGGATCCCTCCTATTTTAAAGTCTTGAGAGGTTTGATAGCTGTTATTCAAAAAGTTCATAAAGTCGCTTTTTTATCTTTGAATTCATTCTCAAATTTCATATTTAACAGTTTGATAAATACAGGCCCTGATGATGATACACTTGAGCGATGTGCCGCTTTTCTTCCCTAAACCATATCTAACAGGAAACTTCAGGAAAAAAAACTACGTCTGAATGGGTGAAAATCGGGGAAATAAAGAAATGAAATGCTGTAGGCAGAATGATTCATGCTTACTCTGATCAGAGTGATGCAGAGATTAATTCACAAAATGATTATTCATCAAATTACAGCTATGACTGAAGTGAATAAACTGAGAAGACAAACTGATGAAGCACTAATATAACGCCATGTTTTAAGTTAAACACAGCAGAACTGAATTTGCATAATTACTTTGAGTAATATTAACCCCAGATCAAGTGTCAAACACACATAACCAGTAAACTTTCAAATTTGTCTGGAAAGATTGTGTAGTTTCATCCCTTGATGGAAAATGGCAGCTGTAGTCAACATGAGGCGCTTTAACATGCCTTTTTTTAACACTTCACATCAGAGTCCATTGAAACTAAGACAAATTCAAGTTGAGCAAACTTTCCACAGCCATCTCTCAAGCCCGCAAAGGCTGATTGTTCAATACTCAAACGATTTTGGGTGTAGTATCCCTTTAAACAGCACTTTCTTCTTTATGATGGCAGCTCTAACGTGAAAGCAATGCTGCATAATATCGATGTACGGATTGTGTGTCACCGCTTCTTTTTCAGGCGCTCACTTTCTTTCACGCCCATTGCCAAGAAGCAGCATCTGTCGTCGGTTCTGCCTTTTGAATCAAGTCATTGGACTTTACCGCGGGGAAAGTGAGCAGTCAGTCAAACCCACTCTACTGGTCTAATAACAAAAGCAAAAGTTACAATCCTGAGAGGCCGAGATTATAAATCATCTGATTTATGGTGACAACGCAAAGTGGGAAAACTCCAACCATAAGCAAACGCTGCTGAGCCCCGGTGCTGAGGGATGCTGTACGCCACAGGAGACACTGTATAGGAGCATAATGCATGTGAAGACACAGCAGTAAAAGTACAGTATCTGTTTACAAAGAAAAAAATAAATAAACTGTAGATTATCTATCCCTCTCCGCGCTGGGACAACACAGTGGCATTGTTCTCTATCTGATAACCCAATTATCTCCCTCACACTGACTCAGATAGAGATCACTGTCAGCGCAAACACACTTAGGATGATAATCTTCCATAAACAACTGCAACCGGAAAAGGTAATTAGAATTAGATGAAGGGGGTTGCAGTGAAAGTCAGACTCTTTGTACTTTTTGTTGTGGGGAAAAAGCCACTCAGTGCTGTAGCGGCCCCACTGCCTTTGTATAGCACTCCATTAGTGTCTCACTCCAGTCCAGACGCACATTTACACACACGGGACAGGATTAGTAGGCTTTTGTTCTGGGGATGACCCCTCGACCTACAAATCCTATCGGAAATGATCTCACTGTCACACTGTCCCAGATACGACCACACCATGTAGGTTAGCTCCTGAAGTGTGTTGATGACGACAAAGTGAAAGAGGTGTGTGCGTTTGTGGGCCAATCCACTAACTACACCAGCCACAATGATCATTACAGTATTTGCCTACGTCTTGTTGTCTCTTTCTATCGGATTTGAGCATGGGGGGTCAAAAAGCAGCACATAGCGGTTCGCCGGTCTGCTCTGACCTCTCTCCAAGCACCATTAGGATTAGCTACAGTATAGAGGTGGTGTGTACTGTGATATAGGCTGGAAGGTTTATTTATTTTTTTATCCCCCCATGCGAGAGACTTACGCAGGAGGTTATGTTTAAGCCCTTTGTGTGCCCTGTCCTCCTTATCCCACTCTGCCTCCTGCCCCGGCCCAGTGTATCTATGCCAGGACACACACACACCCACAAACTCCCTCTCACACACACACACACACACACACACACACACACACACACACACACACACACACACACACACACACACACACACACACACACACACACACACACACATAGACACAAACACACACGTACATACACACAGACACAGATCCCGGCCAACTGCTGCGGCAGGTGGCCCGCACTGCTAAGCCCCTCCAGCAATTATCCTCGCTGGGATCCTGTCTCCACGACAACAAGTCGCCATGATGCCGCCACTATGACTGACTTCCTTGTTTTCACTTTGCACGGATGACAATGTGATCGTAAAAACCCTTGTTAATAACTCTTTAAAGTGCTAAAGATTGCATCGCACTACTGTTACGAGGCCTGGAAAAAAAAGTGAGTGAGCTCTCTGACTTCCTGAAATAAAAATAGATGTTACACAAACATCAGTTTAGAAGTGAGTAATTTAAGTGTTTGAATTACAGCAGAAATAGCAAGCAGCAGTAAATAAAGTGTGGAAGAAACCATTTTCTGCCCCCCCCCCCCCCCCACGCCCCTCCTCAAAATGTTCTCCGTCACTGCTGCTCCCCCTCTCTCCTCTTTATTTCTTCCTCCACTTATAGAAGTTTCTAACTTATATTGCCAGCAAGGGGAATAAAGGTAGGGACACACAGTCAGAAAACACAATTTATTTTGTTTTGGAGAAAACATCAAATGAAATGACCCTCCCATTAAAAAGGCCACGGAGGGGAAGAGAAAAGGATATTGCTTTTTCACTTATAACATTAATCTTTCATTTTGTCGGAAGGTTTTTCCATCATACAGGAGATTCTGGTTACGCTGAGTGAAGACGGCTTGTGTGTGTCTTTCTGTCCGTGTGTGTGTGTGTGTTTGTGTTGCCTTGAAAAAAAAGTGTATATACTGTACATGAGTGTGTATGTGTAGAGGTGAAGTGAAGTGGAGAATTACAAAATTATATTCTATTATATATCTGCCTATTTCTTTAATTACCCGACACAGTGATTATTCGCTTGCTGAGATGTGAGTGCAAATGTGTCTTAAGTGTGTGTTTTCATGGAAGAGTGTTCTTAAAGTGTGTGTGTGTGTGTGTGTGTGTGTGTGTGTGTGTGTGTGTGTGTGTGTGTTTGTGTGTGTCTGTGTGTGTGTGTGTGTGTCTGTCTGTGTGTGTGGTGAGCAAAGGTAAATGTTGACTGTGTTATTGTGCTAGAGGAGGAGAGAAGAAGGACAGAGCAGGGACACCATGCTCAGATCACGGACGAGGACTTTATACCGGTTTATATTAGGATCTGATTTTAGGATTCAGGTAGCAGTTAGAAGCAGAAACTACACAGTGCACTGAAAGAGCAAAACATCAGGGAGGGTTGCTGTTTTTTTTCATGACATGCACTGATGAGGTCAATTCAGGCAAACGTTATTATCTTCTTTATTGATGTTTGTTATTAAATCCAGACCAATCAAAAAAAGGAAGAGATGTAGATAAAAGGCGGCAGATGAGCCTGAAAGAAGATTTTAAGCTTTGAGACAAAGTCGGATGTGGATTTTGCAACAGAGATCTTTTTACATATTATTTATTTTTATTTTACCTCCGGTGCTTTTGAGATAGTGCTCCATAGATTTAGCATTGCTCATCCTTCATCAAGATCTGCTGACTCTTACAGTCCCTACAAGGAACGTTGAAATGTTTATGAAACTGTCTAATTTTTTCCGCTATTGATCATAAACGACTTGTAACAGCAAACGAGACCTTCACCAAAAAGAACACTACTTTTATATGGTTATTATTAATCCCTTTGCTCTGGTCCGAGGCTCTGGTATCATCAAAACATTAATGCTTTGCCACTAGAATCAACAGAAACAGAAAGTTCCTTGAAGCCATTTTAATCCTTCCGAGATCAAGATGCAGCAGGACCAGATATATCAACTTTTTCAATCCATTCTTTTTTCTTTACTTATCAATACCTGACACCTTCATTAACCACAATGCAATTCGACCACCAACAGTTTAATCGGAGTGGTGTGTTATTGCTAGTAGCGTAGCCTCAAGCTGCTAACCCCAAGCAGAGATGAGTAGCAGGCCACAGAGTTCTAATAATGTTGTTTATTTTCTAACTCCACACCTCCAAATTTTATTTCTCGTTCTAAGTTCTAGTCACACTTACTCATGAGACTTCATTTCTGGAAATCTTTCAGACAACAACCTCTGGAGCCACAAAAGTTGAATACAACTTTTTTCACACATGCAGTAGTACAGTACGTGTAAAATCAGCATCCTTCTCCTTTAATCAAGGATCTGTGTTGGATAAAGAGAAAATTCTGGGATTTGTCAGCTCTGGGAGTTATCATCTTTGTGTCCCTCTGTAATGAGAACATTTTTGCTCACCACTTCTAAAGAAAGTTTTTTATAACCAACATAAATCTAACACTTGTCTTTGAGTCGACATTTGAGTGGCAATTTAAAGGGATATTTTTCAACCTGCTTGTTATTAATAGGGTTATTTAACAGAAATCATCTTTTAATACTTGACGAGAGGCATTCCCTGGCGACTACTTTCTTTCTCTCTGAGATGGATTCTGTTGCATTGAAGTTTTGGTGGACATCAAAACATCTCTGTCTGTATTACCCAAATGTATACAGCGGAGGTGGTAAGGGAAATGTTGTCTCTCGAAAAATATTGTGTCAAAGAGACACATATGAAAACAGGTTGACAATATTTCCTTTGAATTATCCCTTCAGATGTTGTGGCCAGTTTATCTTCCCGTATGTACAAACAGTGGCTCTGTAGTTCCCGTACATATGGTCTCTCCTTTGCAAACAACCATCAGTCCTGAGATTATGATTGATGAAACAAGGGAGGGGGGGTTTGTTAAGTTCAGCTCAGGCTGTCCAAGCCCTGCGGACAATCCCTCTTAGTATCACCTCAGTGAGGGATAAATCTCACTTATAACTATCCTCCCGTTCTGCCAACACATCTAAACACGCTCTTATCACTTTCAACTGTCTCCTAATGGGGAAGCAAGCCATGGCATTACATCACTTCTCCCTCCCCCACTTCCCTTGTTTGTATAGTCACTCTTTCCGTCGCTCTCTCTCTCTTTCTTTCTCAGCTGTCTCCTTTATTTCTCTCTGCTCCCTTCGTTAATTACGGCCTGCGCTGTCGAACCTGCTCACGCTGCGCCCAAATTCACCTCCAAAGGTGTATTATTAGAAAACTGGCCACCTGGCCTATAGCTTCTACCCTTAAGGAGGTTACATCCGGGGTGACCTATTGCTAGGTGTGGGTGACCCTATTGCCATGGGCTTTGTGACCCACTGCTAGGCAGGGCAGGAGAGCCGGGCCGGGGCTGGGGAGGGCTACACTGGGCTGGGAACATGAAGTATATGGCTAAAGGCCCAGTCTGGGAAAGCACTGATCCACACTATACCAGCTGCCATCTTTCCTCGCCATCCTGCATGCTCCCCTTCCGCTGCTGCGCGGCTTCTCTCTCTCTCTCTTCTCATGTCTATTTTTAGAGCTGGCTGATTTCTACCTTCTAAAACGGGCAAACGTGTTGTGGAACCAGGAAGGCTTTTTTTTTGTTCTTTCTTAGACATACTACCATTGTGCACTGTCGGCCAACTCGTGCACACGCTTCACACACACCCCTGCTGGTGCCCATTAACGTCACAGGCTACACTGTACATTCCTGTACACATGCACACATCGCATTTGCATTCGCCTCGCTCTCTGTTCTCCGCCCCGAGGGAGACGGTTGATTGAAGGTTTCGGTTCAGAAACAAAAAAAATAACAAAATAACAAACAGCACAGTGAGACCTTTTTGAGTGGCGCATTTTTTTAATATATATATATATATATATATATATATATATATGTATATATATATATATATATATATATATATATATATATATATATGTATATATATATATATATATATATATATATATATATGTATATATATCGAAACTGTGTGTTCTACTGTGGAACTGTGGTCTGATTTCATCTTTCATCTTAACTAAGCTTGGATCTTCCTCACCTCTCCCTCATCATTAGCTATCCCCCCTCTGCAACACACTGCCTCTAAACCCCCCCACCCCACCCCAAACCTCTTTCCACCATCATCCCCAACTGCATGCTGGGACGCACTAGTCGCTGCTATCATACAGAGAAACTACAAAGAAACTACTGAAGCTCCCAAACTCAGCAGTAGTGACAGTAGCATCTTTGTCAAAGTGCTGGAAGCCCGTCATGTTGAAAGAATCCAACATGCTGGCCTGTTTGGCTGAGGAGAAAGGATGCTGCATTCCCAGAAAACAAGAGAGATACACATAGTGGGAAAAAATGCATCCCTGTGGAGACAGAGGGACAAAAAACTACAGTTAACTGCAAAGCTACAGTACGCCTCAACATCTAACCCCCCTCTCCCCCCCCCACCCCCATAAAAAAAAGATTTTTTCCAATAGTTTTGCAATGTAGCACGCATTGAGTAAGAGAAAGGGGAGAAACAATTATTTTGCATCTTCCGCAGTATGTCTCAAGTCTTATTAAGGATGAGCAGCTCTGCGCATTGGGTGATGCAGTCTTTTTTTTTTTTTTTGCAGTGCCCTGACTTTCCCTTGACTTGTGGGATTGCTGAATGAGTGAATGTAAATTTACACCAATTAGAAAAGAAAACTGGCTTTTCTGTAAAGCTGCCAAATCCGGGGGGCCGGGAGGAGGAAAGGGGGGGGGGGTAGTGGGGGATGCCGCTTGTCTGAAAATAAATGATCTATTCTGTATACCAACAAACCCTCAACTAATACTCTGATGGTGGGTCCAAAAGAACGACAGATGAATAATATGTAATGGCCTTGATTCCCTGCTGAAGTGTGCGTAGATGGATTAAACCTCTGTTAGGAGTAGATGTATGCTGATGTTCAGCGATTCTTAACCCAAAAGGCAGGGATTTTCTTTTGGATAGATGCAAAAATGTGGATTATTGCACACCAGAACAGCAATCTTTTTTCTCTCTAAATAGCAAGAGCGTTAGTCAAATAATGATCTAGTTACAGTGTTAAATCTACTGTGCTCCCTTATGTGGGAGTTTGTTAAGTTAAGTAAACTTTCATCTCACCGCTTCCACACTCTCCAAATCCCCAAAGCTGGTGCACTATAGGGGCCTAGGAGGGCCTGGTTCAATCCCAGAAGACAAAGATGACCTGGGAAGAACCACAACTTCTAAACTGTAAAAGACCCCATCCTACAAAAAGTGCTGACTATACGACCAGACTCTTTCCTGTCCCCCCCCCCCCCCACCCCTATAGTCGGCCTAACGGCGCACTCTGGATCTTTGGGATGGAGTGACGCGTGGCCAACCCCTTGTAAAGAAGCCCATTAAGGAGCCCATCAATATTTCATCATTGCTCACTCAGAAACAGAGTTCTAGAAGTTTCCAGGCCGGGGCCATTAGGGGGCAGACGTCAATACGTTATGGCAGCGAGCATCTCTCTTTGACCCCTCCACCCCACCTCTCTGTCCGTCTCCCGTGTCAGCAAAAGTCATCGGAGACTAGGCCTTTCTCAAGACGACAGTGGTTTCCGCTACTTCTACATTAAACAAATCATTAACCATTAGGTATCCAAGCAGCACAGTCTCCTCTCCTGTGCCTGTTGAACCGTCTTTACATTAACCTCAGTGAGGGAAAAGGAGGGAGACTCCCAGCAAAAATCCGTCTTACAGTGACAAATCTCCAGTCAAACAGGATACAAATACCTGAGTAACAGCATTATGGCATAATTGGAGTTTTAGTAAAGATTTTGACTCATTGCTATTGAGACGGGTTTAGCAACTTCAATACTGGCCAACTATGAGTGGACACTTTCTGTGGCAACGGGGCGATCTTTGAGAACAACTTGTTGTCTCTCTCTTTCTCTCTCTCTCTCTCTCTCTCTCTCTCTCTCTCTCTCACACACTCAGACACACACACGCACACACACACACACACACACACACACACACACACACACACACACACACACACACACACACACACACACACACACACACACACACACACACACACACACACACACACACACACACACACACCAAAACACATGGAGAGTCAAATCTCATGAGTTCAACCTCTAAATATAAAACTTTCCACTAAACAGCTTAATTGCAGTCTTCTTGTGATTACAACGATTTTATAACCCTTATTTCAAATTGTTACACTTAAATTAAGCCATGGAGGGAAGTATAGCCTGCGGGCCAAAGTGTGTTAAATATTGCTGTAGCAGACATTTTAACGAGTTTTTCCCTCCAGCTCACCCTTCAGTGTCCTTGGAACTAAAAAGATCCGCGCGTATATGCATTTTAACAGAGGAAATGATGAGAGGTATTCTCTATAGGAGTTCAAACCAAACCGGATAGGAGGCTGATGCCAAGGCCATAATAATGTAAACAACACCTCCGGACCTCTCTGAGGGAGGTGAGACATCAGCCATGCCAAGTCATTGCACTTATGTCATCCCTTTTAGATCCCTATAGATTTTTAAGTGTGAATCCTGCTCTGACTGTAATTAGACCTTTTTTCTTTTTTTTACACTTTTCACTGCTATCACTACTCAGCTTAAAGCCATGGCCATTTGATCTTGCTAAATTCCAACACAATTAGTTTGAAACTTTTTTACAACTATAACAATACTTTAGACTTTATGAACTCGAACCAGTGGTTTGCTGCAATTGTGGAACACCTTTTTTTGCATTGTGTAAAAAAAAAAAATTAATATGAACTCACCAGAGTGCAGAACCTCTCTGGCGGGTTTCCACACGTGATTCCGGACGGATCCACCTTGATGCGCATGTGGTCTTTCATGGACGCGGCTTTGGGCTGGCACGCGTAATGCTCCCACACCGAGCCCTCATCCGTGCTCACCAGAGACTTGCACATGTCGTACTGGCCCAGAGTGGAGGCCAAGCAGTGCAGCAGCAGCAGCAGTAACACGGCCTGGAGGAGCATGGCAGGCTGGGGGGTGGGGGGTGGTGTTTGGAGCCGGGTCCGGCGCACAGCTGGGTGAGGGGGCCACGGAGCTCAGTGGAGAGGTGACGCGCATGGAGCGGGGATCATAAGGAAATAGTGGACACCCCTACCACCATACTGCTGTATAAGCCTATACTGTGTGAATGAAGAGGTGCAGTTGAAATTGACACAACTCTGCCTGCAGGCTTATAAAATCCTTTAAATGACAGGAGAACGCTGTGTTGGCAACTTTTCGCTCAGTGTCTCTTGAACAATATCGACGGCCCCCAGAGAGCCGAGAGAGGGACGCTTTCTTGTTTTGACGGCTGACTTTCTGACGGAGATGGGCGGCGGTGGTGGTTGGAGAGGCGGATAATGTTACAGAGATTAATCTCGGCATACACTTTAACCATAGTGTTGCTGGGATGTTGAGTTCAGGGGCGGTTGGGGAGATGTTAACGCCTATGCATGTGTCAGTGAGCGGTGTCCTGCGGGGAATCAGTGGCGCTGGTCGTGGAGTATGGAGGAGGAGAACTCGCTGCGTCTTCAGGTAGATCCATTGGACGTTTTGCCCCGGACAAGGAGCGCCTCTGATTGTCCTGGGGAAGGGGAGGGGTGCGAAATGAGGACAAATGACAGAGAAAGTGGGGAGTTAGTATATATCCTATTCAACTCATCTCATCCTTAATCTTACTGCAAATACAAGGAGACACATAAGGGATATTTTTTCGGAGCTCAACTTTAGATTAGAATTCTCCCTGCGTCTCTTTTGCATCAATAAAAGCTTTAGTCTTTGAAATATGCACGTTCTTATTACCGTATAATAATTAACTTAATTATTCTGTAGTAATTGGCGGTAATTTAGTTTTAGAAAGTGAAGAAAAAAGAAGTCCCATCCCATTCGTCTCCAGCCTGTGTACAGGAGAACGTTTAAGTGAATGTGTGCCACAGCACGTATGTAAAAACGGTGGCACGTTTGTTTAAAACCCCTCCTCTGCTGCTGCAGTGTATTCAGAGATATTTAATACGAAGAGTTGCACATTAAAAAAAGCACTTAAAAAGCGCTGCACTGTGTGGATAACCTTGTGCGTAACAGAGACACGTGCTGCTGCCGGGTGCCGCCTGGTGCGTGCAAGAGTTGTAATTGCTCCCGTAGTTCTCCAATGCTGGAGGAGGAGAGTAGGTACAGATGTTTGTTTTTAATAACTGCACTGCAATCACTGTAATAGCTTATATCACCATTTTATTTAATATGCAAAAATGTGACAGAACAATAACTCACAAATCAACTTATTTTTAGATTGTTCTTGACTCACGTGACAATTTCTTTGTAGTTTATGAAAGATAAGCCTTTTCATTCTTCTATTTCACTTCATGCATTCATGTAACGACAAACTTCACGTAGTGGATAGAGTTATTGTCGGATTTATCAACTTCATTTTATTTTAATTCGATTTGGAAGAGAGTACATGAATAATTATTGGTGGACATTTTGCAGTGTGTTCATTAAACATAGTCCGTCATCCCACACTGAGCCAGGTGCTTGCACCACCTATCCCACACATCCCTGTATGTGGACTGTGACTTTAGTTCAGTTGTCAAGTGAAGTCGCTAAAAGCTATTCCCCGGCACTAACAGTCGTGCAGGGGTGTGTCAGTCAGTTTTTCTACAGTATAGTGCATCCAACCATGCAGCATCGCTCACACTATATGTACGCTACTGCACGATCTCAAATGATGCATCATGCATTCAATTCGTTTGGTCTGAAATAGTGCAAAATAAAGCAATAAAAAAGTCTCCCTCGCCACTCATGGATATCCTGGAGTGGTGAGGTGATCTGTAACTCCAAGCAGCATTTTCTAGGTGCAGACTTCAAAGAGCTAAAAATAAATCAAAAAGCATCCTGTTTGCGAGATTACATCAAATTAAGCACTTACTTCTAACCTGTCCCGCGAGAAGGCTCCGCACTCCTTTCCTTGGGTTGGAGTATACGAGTTCCCCCTTCTGTGGCCCAAAAAAAGAAAGAAAGATCCCCCCAGATCATCCACTGTACTCGTTCCCTCCGCGGTCCTCACTGTACTCCCGTTATCCGACTGCCCGGCTCGCTCGTTTGTTTTCGCCTGCTGCCGGATACTTTTTTTCTTCTAAATCGCGCCCGGAACATCGGTGTCCTACATCTAGGAACGACGGGGGAAAGAGGGCTCAAATCCAGCGTAAAGGAGTATCAAAAGTATAAAATATTGACTTTGAGGAAAAGACTTGTGCCCGCCCTTCTTCACCCCCTCTCTCCTCCTCCTCTTCCCACTTTTACAAGCTCGGGTTTACCCGGGATGCTCAAGGGCAGAGAGAGAGAGAGAGAGAGAGAGCGAGAGAGAGAGAGCAGAGCGAGAGAGAGAGAGCAGAGAGAGAGAGAGAGAGAGAGAGGCTTTATGGAAAATATCACCCTCCCTCCTTCTCCACCTCTCTCTCTCTCGCTCTCCCTCTCTCAGTTAATGCCCAGGCTAAATCCTTTTACCATCACTTTCAATCACTATCTGAGCTTTCATCTGCTCCTGCTACCGCCTGAACGGGGCGGTGCAACTTCCCCGCTCCTGCCCCAAAACTGTTCCCCATGCATCGGGTCCGGTCTGCACCCTAGTTAGCCTTAAAGGACCAGAGGGAAAACGTGAGCCCCTTGCTGTTACTTTATAGGACTCTCGCCCCTTAATCTGTCCAGATGTGTCAAATGAATAAATGATGCACACGCTGATTATTTGGAAGGTATACTGACAGTTGTCCTCATGTCAACATATACTTTTATTTCCAACACTTCTTATGGGACTTTCCGTGCATCTTCACTGCTTGTAAAACTATTAATGAACAAATAATAATACATTAATATAGCCTGCAGTAAGCTATATGCAATATTAATTATCTGTACGATTATTACTACGGGTAATCAGTGGATCTTGCCTTACCTATATGACTCATACACACACTGTATGTAGCTTTAGTGCTGTGTAATTGTTCCCTCCTGAAGCAGAGCAATGCGCTGTCCGTGGTGCTGATGTGGACTTGCATGCAAAGGACACACACACACACACACACACACACACACACACACACACACACACACACACACACACACACACACACACACACACACACACACACACTATTGTATCTGTTGCAATATTTTATGTATTCATCATAGCTAATTAGACTTTAAATATGTTGTTCTTTTTTAACACATATTATTCTATTTGTATGAGCACTATTGATTTTCATTGTCATCAATATGAATACTTCACTGTTATCAGAAAAACAACCCATTCTTCATGTTCCGCTACGTAATGTTTATATTTGTTTATACTGTATATATGGTCCCTTAAAGCTATAGTGTGTAACATCTGTCGCCTCCACAAGGAATTCTGAGTAATTACAACAACACTTCATCCTTTTTCAGCCTTCACCTGTTGCGTCAGTCTTCTCCATCTCCAAAGCAGAACGCTGTTGTTGTCCTTTTCAGTCCTGTCCTGCGAACAACGTGTCACTTCCTGTACGCCTGAGCTCCTGCACACCTATGTCGCCGGCCGACAGAAGAATTGTTGGAGCTGGACCAACACTACGACTTAAAAGTCAGAATATCGCGCTGGTTCGATTTATTTTATTTTTCAAGAGCGACTTCACATACATTCATCTTGTTTTTGCTGCCCCCCTGTGGTTTAACATCTCACCTTGTTGTAATGTTGTTAAAATATACACCAGCATGTGTCAGTGCACTGTGACATCACTGTTGGTTGTGGCTAAATAGGTAAAACAGGCTAGAAGCTTTCCACATAAGGCTGCTTTACTCTTAAAGAGGACCTATGATGCTTTTTGACTTTTATGACCTATAAACGTTGTTATGATGATTCATAGTCATGCTTAACCATACTAAATTATCAAATAATGACTTACATGCATTTCAACGTATTCCCTGCTGACCGTCTGGGGTGTCTGTGCCGAGCACTAAACACTATTCTAGCCAGTCGAGAAGTCACGTCTTCAAAGCGGTCTACCCTTTGTAACTTTGTGACGTCGCATGTAACTTTGTGAAGTCACCACGCAGATGTTTCCATGTATGGTAATGCTGACACTTCCCTGTTCGCGTCTGCCTCGCGTCTGCCTCGCGCCCTTATAGGTCCATGCTCGCGCTTCCCGCCACTGAAAGTGTTCCGGAAGGAAGGTAACCAATCACAACGGAGTGGGGTTTGCAGGAGGGGGGGGAGGGGGGGGGGGGGGGGTAGCGGAGATGGCCGATGCACAGGCGGAGGGAGCGGAGATTGCCGAAGCACAGAGGCTGAGAAACACCGAGTAGGAAATGTGGCTGGCTGGTGATATGAAGCCGCTCGGGGTTGGGTTAGAAGACGTGGGGAAAGTGAGCCAGGAGAATGGGCTTCCTGGTTAATTCAGTGAATATAGCGGCTGTGCTTTAGCCGATAAACCAAGTTAGCACCGGTCGGATAGCGTTAGTTAACTCACCCGGTTGTGTGCGGCCACCACCTCCATAATGAACCCAAACATAACGGCTAAGTCCGGGGAACTTTCACAATGTGTACAGCGAAGCACCGGTGTTTATGCCTATATCTACGCCAGCCACGGTCCCGTCACAGCCAGTTAGGGTAATGTAGGCTACTTGCCTACTGCCCTGTGCACAATGCTGCTGTAAATGTGTTTGGTATGGTGCTGCCTTGCTGTTTGTGTTCATTTCCGAGTGGCGTGAATCTGCAATGCTGTTTTAAGGCTATTTGTTCCGTTCAGTTGCTGTTTATTTGTCTTTTGGCACAATTGTTGGCCGTGTTGTTGTTCTTTTTGTGTGGACATGAACGCTGTTGTGTCGGGTCGGGTCTGATCGCAGCCATGGTTGATTAGGGGAATAAATATATCGGGGGAGACTAGCTGCGTAGCGTTGGGCGCGTTGAACCATTTTTTGACACAAAATGACCAAGCGCCAGATCAGGTGCGTTGGGCGCTTTGGCCACCGCACCCAACGCGTTTGGTGTGTTCGCACCTTTAAAAGTGCTTGTTGCGAGTACCCCAACAATATGGAAGTGCAATAATCAGTCGCTGAAATACCTTTTCAATTTTGGGTTTCTTCTTTAATTGCTGCGTAATTTGTCTTATTTAGGCCTCGTATAAATATTAAAATAAAGCTATATCAACAAATCACTTTCCATTTGACAATGATGGAGCCGGTGACAAGAGATCACAAGTATGCCTTTCAAGGGGTCACAAGCCTCACGGGCAATTGGTGGACACATAGCCAGTTCTCAAAACGCTCTCTCTCTGTGGCAGCTAAAGTGAAAGAAACGTGAATTTCCTCAAGAACCCCAAAGGTCCCCGCACCTTATTATGGAAACCAGTGAAGTAAGTAACACCATTGTACTGCCAACATAGGAACAGATGTGTGTGTGTGTGTGTGTGTGTGTGTGTGTGTGTGTGTGTGTGTGTGTGTGTGTGTGTGTGTGTGTGTGTGTGTGTGTGTGTGTGTGTGTGTGTGTGTGTGTGTGTGTGTGTGTGTGTGTGTGTGTGTGTGTGTGTGTGTGTGTGTGTGTGTGATCGGCTCATTGTGCAGCGTGATACTATAGTTCACACTTCAGAGGTGAATGAAACCCAGATTGGGGTTTACATAAACCACACCTCTGCTCACATTTTAGGGCACTAGAAGGAGAGAGAGGCCAAAAGCCAAAGGGGGTAGTGAGAAAAAGAGATGTACGATTCAGAAAGAATGATTAACCTCTGTATGAAACACTGGTACTATTCGCAGGATAGGATCAATACTTTGTCCTTGCAGGGCCTTCCCTCCTTTTTTTATTTATTTTTTAATACAGCATCTTTGAGATAAGACGTAACCATTGTTGTGAGAGTGGACCCCCCCCTCCCCTTCTTTCAACAGTGCCACCTCAGGGATCAATAGAGCATCAGAAATATTATGTTGAGCTTCTGAGTCAAAGATGAAACACAAACTACATGGCATGTGTTAAAGGTTGAGAAAAAAAAAACTTGTAGCAGCAGCCAATATTCCACCTTCAGTATTAGACTTTCAAGAAATCTTTTCTGAATCCGCTGGTTGGAATTTGAGACCTTGTGCAACAAACACATTTTTTTTTCTGCGCTTTTCAAAGAGAGTCAGCTGGGTTTGCAATATGACTTAGAGTGATTAAGCTCCAAATATTATTTCACAAATGGATCAGGATTACATGTGTAGGCAGTGAAGCTAAATGCAGGCCTATGATTGACTGCTCTGGGCTCCGAGCAAAAAAAATATTTAGCCGAGCACACATTTTCTACGTCTATATATGCTTTAACACTTTACTGAATTCACTTGAATGTGCATCAATAACCGGATAGAAATGTCAGCCCCTCAGCATGATGAATGAGTGATATTGTATTTTGGAGTTCAATTATGTCCAACTAAATAAGAGCATCAATAACAATAGAACAGCCTGTCCTGGCTAATAGACCTGTATACACAGCACAACAGGGCTTTGCAGCATTCATTTCCTGCAATGATGTTAGCGACTTGACCATGCTGAGTAAAAATTAGACATTAGACTTAATGCATGTGAATGAAAAAGATGTGTTCAATGGTTTATTGTAGAAAGCTGCTCTGTGAATCATTCTACCCCCCTGGAGCGTGCTTGCAGAAGTTGTGTAAACCACTGAGTGTCAGTGTGTGTCAAAAATAAAAATGACAGGACTTACTGCCATTCTATTATATATTTTTGTTTGGTCACTCTCCATCTTTCTTAATACTCTCTCTCCCTCTCTCTCTGTTTGTCATTTGGCAGAGGATTGAACTGTCAGAGTAGCTGGCAGACCTTGATAAAAAAAAATATACCCTTCATCATTGCAGCCTGCAGAGTTTGGAACAAGGTTCAGGACAGGCATCATCTCTACCTCTCTCTCTCTCTCTCTCTCTCTTTCTCTCTCTCTCTGTCTCTCTCTGTCGCTCTATTTCTTTCTCTCTCCCTCTCTATTTGCACAAAAAGGATGACGCAAAAGTCAACTTGTGCTGGAGTCACACTCGCGCATAAATCAGTCGGGAACTGTGGGAACGCCCCAAAAGAAGTGTTGCATGATCAGAAATAATGTATATCTATCTATAGTGAAGAGCTATGACCAGATGGCCAGGCTGTTAGAGCACGTGCACGCACAGACACACATAGATAGATACATCCGTCTTAGAAAAGTCAATTTGAAGGTTTTTCTCAAATTTGATCCCAGATTTTATTTGATGCAATTAAAATATGTAGTTAACACTCAAATGAAAGTGTGTGTGAAGGATTTCACCGAGGAATACTTTTTAAAAGTTATATTGGTTTATTTCCAACTTGTTTTGGACAGAAGCCTTCTATGTGCCTGCAGACTACAGAACACCTGTCACTATGATCATATGATGTTCTTTAAACAACCAGATGGGTCCTCCAGAAAAGAAAATAGACACACACTCACACATACTGCACACACACACACACACACTCACTCTCTCTCTTTCTCTCTCATCGTGGTCTCCTAGCAACTCCTAGTTAGTGGTCCTACCTTGGGAGTGGTGCTCTTTTCACTTACATCAGGTGTTTGCCCACCAGGGAAACCAGAAATAACCTTGGAATGACCCTGAAATGCAGACGCAGTTCACCTCGTTCACACATTACACATCTAAACCCTTTTACCTATTTTACCCCCTCCAAAAGTAAAATGTGAAAACCAAAAGCACTCTTCCTTTCTTTGTATTCCCCCGACTGTTTGTGTCGTTTGTGTTAGTTTGGCTTGTTTTTTCCCCATCCGATCCTAACCCGACATTAATAGAGTTTTGTGTTCACCTCTCTGGTTGGTCCCGTCCTTAGAGCTTTGGTGGGTGGAAGAGGATGAGGTGGTTAAGGACCCCCCCCCCCCAAAAAAAAAGAGTGAGCTGTAATTAGCAGAAGACGTAACACCTGAGGGGATTCTGCATCACATATCATTCACTTTATAAGGAACGAATGACAAGCCGTCGACTCTGAGATTTTACAGCAGAGGGCTCAGTGTGTGTCCTGTCCCACACTGGGCCAGCAGCAGGAACACTAATCTGCCATGGAGTGCGTGTGTGTGTGTGTGTGTGTTTGTGTGTATGTATGAGAGGGAATGAGCATACAAAGGAGGCATTGTTTATTTTCTGTTTTATTTTGTGTGTGTGTGTGTGTGTGTGTGTGTGTATGCCATACAGCAGGGGTGTGGAAGGTGAATCCATGTGCACTATTTTTGTAGTAGTGGCCTTTTTTCCGCGGCATGACTGAAACTCCTAGGTGTCCCCGTGTGATCCAGTGATCGATGCAAACCTCTGGAGGTGCCTTTCACACACGCGCACACACACACGCACACACACACACACACACACTTCAACACTGTAAAGTGTCTGTCGCACACTGAAGGTTACGGTAACAAACCCAACCCCCTACTCACCCTCTTACTCAATGGATCAATATTTTATTCATTCGCTTCCTCACTCCTCTTCACTCATTCAATTGCTCACTCATCTATCACATCGCCATGTAAAGTTGCACTCAATGACTACCAGTTTACAACCGGTAAACGTCATTGTCCATTCATGCGTTGAGTGAATGAGTGAGCTCATTGTTCACTGACTGACTCAGTGTGACACTCACTCTCTCATTAGTCAATCGCTGTGGGATTTCAGGTCTGGTTTACACATGTGGTTGGTTGTCTTACTGAGGTGGTCTTTACTGTTTGTGTACTGCTGTGCTGCTGTCTACAAGGGGTCCCTGATAGCGTCTGGTGATGTATGTGCTGTATTTGTACTGCAGTTGTACAGATACTGTGAAGGTGTGTGTCAATGTCAGCCCATGCACACACTCACTTTCCACCATCTCTCCCTCATTCATTCACTTTCCTCTCATGCTGCTTCACTCTTTCAATCACTAATTTGCTAATCCCTAAGTAAATCATATACTTTTTTAACCATCTTATACTGACAGGAAAGTATGCAAACCAGTGCATGTCAGTCAGGCTGCGACTTCTTACTGTCATATTTTTCAACAAGGAAGATATTCTAGCTGTTTTTTTCTCTCGTGGTGGTTTCCTGGAGCTGTTTCACCATCCTCCACAACTCATTAGATTTTCTTTTCCAGCTGTGAGGAGCTCCCCCATTTCCTTTGTGCAGCGCATCATGGGGAAATACTGTCTATCACTTTATGTCGTTTGTCATCTGCTCACTCTCTTGCTCTCTGACACTTCACCAGAAAGGTGAATGGCCTTTCTCCGTTGACAAAACAAACTATTGTAACCTATTACTTACAGAGTTATTTTTAGTTAACTCAAATGGAAAGCTTAGTTAAGACAATGCATATTCCAACCTTCATCCACAAGAGAACTCCCGATTTTAACGATTTAGAACTAAAATACCATAAAGTTTGAGGAAAGAAAAGAAGAATGGACAAAAAATGTACATAGTAGAAGCGGAAATATCATGACCTTTAGTCTATAGTAGGGGCCATGATTCATTCTACGTGATGCCACAACATCAAGTAAAAGTAATTTTTTTTTAAAGTATTGAGGTTTAAGATTTTTTTTGTATTTCTCATTAGTAGGAAGTTTTACATGTAAAATTAGTGGAGCGCCCCTTTTTAATGCAGGTTTCTCAACTTTTGATATACATACCAGGTCATAATAAAACATAATCCGCTGATAAACTGATGTTTATTTGATGCATTTTTGAATTAGAAATGGATTCATTGGGTTTGGCATACTATATTGTGTTATTCCCTCTGTCCTTGTTCTTGAAGATAAAATATGGAAGTTGGAAGGAGCTCAAAATGGGATTTCAGGCGAGAGAGGGTTTGATTTAACACCTTCAGCTTTTATTGACTCTTTCCTATTTAATGCTGGTGTTTATTGATTTATTTTAGCAGTCATTACATCGGCATAAAATTAAGTGGTTTCCTATTAAGCTTGAATGTAATTGCATTGGAAATATTGAATCACATGTAACACATTATTTGCTCTTTCGCTAGCATGGCCACTTACACGCCATTTCAGATTTATAACTCGGGCTTAGCGGCAAATTAAAGCCAGACCTAGAGAGGAGGATAAAAGATTTACTGTCTATTCACCAGAATGGTCTGCTAACAGTCGTACGGGCCTACTCACACTATTATATCCTTCATTAAATGAGCTGTAGAGGAGAGAATGAGATTTATCCGGCTGCTCTCGGGGCAAACAGGGTACGGTCTCCTCCTCAGACTGACGCTCTGTGTTGACATTGTGTGGGGGGTTATAAATCCAGCAGGGATCGATAGCAGCTTTTCGGCTCATCGATTTGCTCATGCAACCTCGCCCTCGTCCCACCCAGAGGTTCTTCCGCCACGCTGACCCCTCTCTCCGTCACCTGTGGACGCCATACATTACATCGGCCCATCTACATATAGCACCTATCCATTTCACAGAGGGGGAGACGCTGACATTGTGCAGTAGGGAGCAGCTCTCAGAGGTCCTATGATGTCATGATGATGATGTTACAGGTCAACCAGTGATTGTTGAAGTTTGATCTTCTTTGTGTGTTTTGTATGTACGGACAATGCAGTTGATATTTCTGAAAGTCAAAAGCTCTTTACCAAAGCACCTGAGATCAGGATGGGAAACCCAGTGAGTCCTCCAAGTTAGGTAGCCTACAGGCACCAAGACACATTTTTTAGGGAAACACCATTGGGGTCAACTAATTCATTTGGGTGAAGGTAAGTCCATTATAATGGTTACAATAAGGCTGGGTAAGGTGTGGGAACGTGTACGGTCATGGTTAAAAAGAAACCAATACTTGCTGTCTGTAACAGGGAGACAAGCAGTGGTCTTTACCTCCCTACCTCTGTGTGGACTATGTAGATTTATTGAAACGTCTACTTTCCTCCAGGGCTGTCCTTTAGATCTTTTTGGAGGCCCTTAGCAGGATTTGTAACATGTTGGCACTTCACATAGCAGTGAACCAATGTATGTATTGTATGACACATAATGTAAAAATACCCAGATGCCAGAGAAAAACGTTGCCAGGGAACTCTTCTGCAAGCGAGGGATACGTAGGCATTTGAAAGTTTATTGGCCGAAAACGTAACATATGAACGTGCATATGAACTAGTGGACATTGAGCCCGTATCACGTGACATGAGATGAGCCTATTAGCGGCAGCTCTTCTGTGCTTTTAATGGCTGCCATGAATGCCTGTTTTAGTGGGAATTATGAGCTAAAAAGAGCATATATCGTTGTGTGATAATGTTTTTATAAAATTTCTAGAGAGAACCTTGTCCTTTATGTTCACAATCTTGATACAGTGAATTCATGTGATATGTCTGAAGTCTGTTAGTTGTTACAAAATGTTCGGTACAGAAATACCACTGACAAGAGCGCTCACTCCGATCGTTTTTCCAAAAACCAACTCGCCAGTTAACTGAAGAGAAAGATGAACGCAGTAATATGAAACCATATGCTATATAACCAACAGCGTTTCAGAGTTTAAACACATAACAAGGACGTTGCCTTGATAACTCAACAATAAGATGGTTCTTTTTCAATTCCGAGAAAGTTTTTTTTCCCAGAGCAAATTGTTGTTGTCAGTAGTTGCCATGGTCACACAAAGATGTCAGAAATGTGTTTTGACAACTTTTCTCAAGCGAGAAATACATCTGAATATTTGATCATTGGAAGTAGCTGATTGCCCATCATCCTTTAGGACTGGGTTGCCGTGTTCGACTCCTATCTTTTGTGGGGCCCATTCCATTTCAAATTCAGGGCTTACAACGTAAAACCAATTTACAATCTCCCGAGTTGTTTTGTCACTATTTGTCGATAGAAATGGCACTTAATTTTTCCGTTTTTGTTTAGGTAGTTATATTTTTATTTAGTAATTGCCTCTTGTCAATAAAAAAAAGCTCTACTTCCAACTTTTGTCGTTTCTGGGCTTTTATTCAAAAAACGAATGCTGTTATTTTTCTTCTGTTTTATTGACACAGGTATTTCCAATGTTCAAATTTTGCCAAAATGACTGTTGATAATACTAATTTCAAACTGAACAGTTAAATATCATATAACTGACGTGTAAATACTGTGTTGCTTTGACATTTCTATCATTATTGCGACAATGCCAGAAGTGAGCTTATAGCTGTGACTTTTTTTATGATTGAAAGCCAGTGAACAGGATGACGGCTACTCTGACCTTTTCACTGCAGCGGTGTTTTGTTTCCATCTCTCGACCAGCGCTGATCTTTGTTTATTTTTGTCCTTCCTCGGGGGTAAATAAGACCCCGCTCTGCCATAGAGGAGCCTGGGTAATGAGGCTTGTGTCTTTGGAAGGTCTACATCCAACAGGTCATGGGTCAAATTCAGAGATACAGGGGAAATGGATATGAGTTACGCGGAATCTATTTATATTATATTATATTTCAATGTGCATGGGTCTGTGCATGTGTGTTTTATATTCTGTAATAGGATCCAGGCCCATTATCCCCGTTATCACCATGAATGCATGAAACAACATTTCACAAAACATAAACGTTTCACAGAAACAAGTCAACTAAATTTCACAATAGTAAAACTAATGGTGGGTTTTGTTCATGAGGTTTCAGGCTCATACTGTATACAAAAACTACGCAGGGAATACAGGATAATAAGAACCCTTTGTTGTCATGTTTTAATTGACAGTATAAGGTTTACTCAAGAAACAATTTTAAAAAACAAACCATTTCCAAACCTGAGATCTGTGACTTTATGGTGGCGTCAATTAAGAAAAATAAGAGGAGCAAAAATGAAATGTACAGTAAACAACCCTTTGTCTGACTGCTGTTCTTCCCTCCAAGCAGGTCTGCTAAAGCCCACAGTCAGACTTTATCAGCTCTTATGGCTCCAAAAGTGTCACTTTCTGCCAATGTCACTGCTGTTTTCTTATTGGCCTTTCCTCCTCCATAGCATGATGATCATCTGATTGACATAGTCATACACTTAATTACATATAAATAATACAACTTACATTAGTAAGAACACTTTTATCTCCCATTATTAAAACACATAATGCACTCCATCAGCTAAATCAACATGATGGCCCTCCCCTGCTGTTTGGGCTCTTGATGGACAGCTCAATTAATCACGAATTGATCTATTTGTTTAATTGCTTATGGAGAGTGTAAGTACAGTACATCCTTTTTAATTTTTTTTTACTTGGATCTGTTTGACCTGAATACAGCCATTTGAGCAACACTAAATATTAAACATTTTCAAGATTTAGTTTCATACTGAAAATAAAATATATACTGTAAAATCACAAATGTATTCGATTTGGGACTCTACTTATAATTTTTTTTGGGTCAAATTACTGCGTGAAAGGAGGTTCTCATAGGCAGAAAATAGAGTTTATAAATGGATTATGATAATTAAATAAATAGGATTTGGACCCTGAACCTTAGTATCATACATCAATCGGCAATGCAATCTTTCTATTTGATTTGATACACATGCAGTTCTTTTGTTGGATGTTTTCTGCATCCTGGCCCTACCATGCAGTGTTTTGTCACCTCTTTTCTTCCTACATCAAACACCTTTAAACATCCCTGTGAACATACATCAACCAGTGCCAGCAGTGACAGTCTGCTCTGGAACTTCTGCTAATTATCATCCCATCCAGCGCCCCCATACAGTAGCTGAACAAGGCCACGGTTCAGTGATATGTCTTCAGCACAGACCAAAAGGTTTGCAGGATTTAAAAGTGTTTCTCCTGCCAGTCTCTGATATCTCCCTTATTAGACCCAGACAAAGAGCATTGATTCTCATGCAATTATTTTCTCCGCTCCACCGCTATACTTGATGCTTTTAGGTCTGTCTACCGCGGTCACGGCTTGTCAGAGTCTGTGCTGTGTTTCCCCGTGCGTTAAGGTGTACGTGCACGTTTCCTCCCTTCGTATAGCATGATATGCGATTATCTTCACTTTTCTCTTTTCGGTCAGAGAATGTATTTTTTTCGGTATTTGGAGTATTTTCCCACAGCTTGCAGACTTGGGGTGACGGGGCGGAGGTGGTGGGTGGTACCTCTCTCGTTTACTCTGGGTGGGAATGAAGCAGGTGGTGGGTGGAGGTCTGGCCCGAGATTAGTCCTCCTCTGCGTGAGTGATCCCAGGACTGCAGCAAAGGCAGGGCCAGCCTCGCCTCTGCAGCTCCTCACGTAGCCGGTAATGTAAACACGATCAATATGTTTGTTGTGAGACCTGCACAACTAAAAGGAGAGATTGAAGCCACGGGACCATGAGGTCAGGATCTTGCCTCATTCTCACTGCCTTTTCTATAAGCCTTCCCATCTCAATGCCCTTCTTGTGTACTTACTGTACTTTATTGTAAACTTTGGGTGTCGAAAAAATTATATTTGAAAGTCTTTAAGCGACTGCTTGGCTCCCAAGCAGCAACCATTATAGCAGAATTTGTAAGCCTTACGGAGGTACACAATGTCCAGTTCCCCTAATAGCAGCTAGATGCTAGTTTGAAGAAACGCAAGACTGTGAAGAGAAAAACCTTTTCTTTGAAACAATGAAGTTCTTAACATAAATACATTTGTCTTAAATATCTTACAATCATTTTCTAATGTATTTGAATATTATCATCTATAAAGAAATGTTTGAAAATATAGCTAGCTATCCGAAGTCATGACTTCAAGTAAAACAAATCGGCTTCCTTTGCAGCACCTACTGATAGAAATGGAAACTTTAGGGAAGTCCAACTTTTTTGTTGTCCCTGCTGTCTCAAAACGACTGTTCAGTTTCTCTGTCCAGCTGTCTGAACCATCCGTGGCCCATCAACTCTTACCTCTTTTGGGGCTTATAATTAATGGTGTTCGCTAAGGGCAGCTTAAAACAGAAATATTGGCTTCATTGTATAACCCGACCATTAACATATGGAGTGAATCACACAACATGCTGTTCAGTAAAGCTTTGATCCGATGCTGGACTTACTGTCAGGGGGATTTTGAATGAGGTTTCTTACCTCTGGAACATATGTTTTGGTTTCACACCAGCTCGTTAGTGACCTCTGAAGTGCTTACCCTTACATTGTGCTAATTGCTAAATAGCCAGTAGCCTCTTAATTCCATCTATTCTAGCGTTTATGCTTGAGCTATTAAAGGGTTTTCACGTAAAAGGAGGGGTCAATTTATGTTATATGAAGATGTTAGTGCGAGGTCAGTGGTCTTTTAGCTAGTAGCTGTCTTTTTAGCTAGTTGAATTGGTTTTTGCATCTGTGGGGGAGCTAGATTGTTCAGAAGTTAAATGTCCTAACCTTTTTTAGTTCTTCGCCATTCTTTATTTTTAAGGTTTTACCAAACCAAATTGGATTTTTCGGGGCCCAAACAGCTAGCAAGGTGGTCGCAGGTGGAAAACCAAACTCCTGGCTTTAGAAAAGTCTCAGAAAGCTTTTAGTGAAGTTACAACCGATCCTGTGCCAAGGTTTTTTTTCTACTGTGTGATCATTTTGCAATTACCCAATCCTCTGATGGGTTTCTGTTTAGTCCCGTGAAAACCCATCTTAACACATCTGGTTGTTCATCGTTTTATTGTATAAATTATTGTCTGTCCCTCTTTCTCTCATTTCCTCTCAGTCTGCATCAGCTCTGCTATTCGTCTCTGCCGTCTCTGACTTGCACGCATCTCTGATAACCCCTCACCCCGATGAGTTTGGAGCATTTTAATGGCATGGTTTTTGGTCGTCAAGGGAGACCGAAATTCATATTTGATAAGCATTTTTCATTGTTGTGTCACTTCAGTAGCTCTGCGCTCAAGTTCACAGGCTTTCTACCCAGAGAAATTCCCGCTTTTGAACCTTAAATCCTCAGCAAGGTCAGGTTGCCATATTATTCATACAGTGTGCCAGTTTTGTGCCTGTTTATTCTGCCAGTATTACCATTCTGTCGGCAAAAAAAAAGCTACTTAGTTAGCTCAGTTATTGTTTCTTTGAAGAATATATTGGTTGAGTGCATCTATTGCTTGTTCTTGTTCTATTGCAAGGAACATCTTGCCAACCTTATTAATAATGTAGTGTTTGTATGCTTTATTTGTTCTGTCAAACAAATGTAATCAATACTGTAGGCTGAATGAATTGCAGCTATGTGATCGGCATGGTCGCAGCTGGTCCGTCCTCCTCCCCCGTCTTATTCCCTGTGGCTTCTGATTTTGCTGTCTGCACTTTGACATTATGGCCAATCTTCACCTGTCCACCAGGTGGCCTCTGCGTGCTCCCCTCTCCTTCACACCTGTGACACAGGCCTAATCAGCTGTGATCTGCTGCTTGAAAGCCTGATTTGGCTACACCTACACCTATAGAAACACAACCACAGATTCGGCATGATACAGCTACCAATAAACCAAGATTAAACGTTTTAAAAATTTGAGGAGTATTTGGGAACAGTTTTGAATAATTAAAAGGCACATGTTCAAAATATAAAAGTCAAAACTTATTTGCAGCTCCAGGCTATAGAGATGTCACATTTATACATGCCTACACTGTGGTTAGAAGAGGTTAACCATTTTGTGAAAACACTTGTGGATGTGTGCTAATACACCTTCATGACACATTTCAACGTCTCAAATACAGGTGTAAATGATAAACACTGCAGCTCCAGGTCCCTGATACTGTGCGGTGCCTGTTTGCTTCCTTTCATGCTGCACTGCATTGTCACACCTAAATGAAACAGAGCTGTTGTTAATGTAATTTGTTACACCTGTAGTGTTCTTTACATGACATGACTCTGTACACAATTTGCTATACTACAAATTGAGGCCATGTCCACACATACACGGAAATTTAAATAAAACAAAAAATGCCAGAGTTTTATTTTTATGTGTCCGGTAGTGATGTTTGAGTGTTAAAAATAACTGTGTGGCTATGCCAGGTCTTTAAACACAATAGCATTACCAGTGGAGCATGGCCAATTTAGATAACAATTGGTATAGTCATTGTCTCGTTCCTCCAGTGCCCAAACGCATCGCAACACCATGTGGAAACAGGCTCTTGTCTTACAGCTTCAACTTGGCTTTTACATAATGATAATAGTTTATCTAAGAATCTGTGTGTATGCATAATGTGTGGGAATGATTATACGTCTCGAGCATCACCGTTGGAGATAACATCAGTGATTAAATGGTTTTCTGTGATGGATTACTATTCTCAGGCAAGTTTCGAGTTTCTGCTATTTGCTTTTACCAGGAATCTGAAATGAACTGAAACCAATAGCTTTATAAGGCTGCAGCCCATTTAGAAATTGACAGTTCCAAGGACTATTAACCCTTCTGGCTAAAAAAGCATGGCTTACTTGAACAAATAAGTGAAAATATCTGCTGTAGGTCTGGACTCCAGTCAAACAGCATCTTGCCCCAACCTCTGAGTCAGCCTGGGACATACTTTTCTACAGGTTGAGCTGCTTATCCGTGCTCGTCCTTGTGACGATGTCTTGTGGGGATTGCACTCTAACAATAGAAATCTCGGAGGGATCTGATAGAGCAGTGGCACGGTCCGATCTTTTATTATGTGACGTATGGGCCCAGGAACATTTGTTCTCCTTCATCCCTCGATATGTGTGGGATGAACAGATCCCTCCCAGGAGAGTCCAAACTGTTTGTTTGCTTCAACTCTCTCTGTCTATCTGCTTCATCCTTCTTGCCATCCTTGCCTCTCTCTTGCCAACCTTCTTATTTTTCTAAATCTGGTTAATCTCTATAATCTTCTCCTATTTCTATTCTGTTTGATTTAGCTTTTTCTTTCTTCCACCTCCTGTTATTGCAGTTCGCCTGTAACTAGGTGAGTGGAGTGTGTACAGAAACACACCCACACTAGCAAAATAATGAGCATTGACTTACTTGCACATCAGACAAGGCTGATTTTAGGATGGAGTGTTGAAAAAAGTGTTATTACATGCCTGCCTTCCTAGATAACTTGCATGAAGTTTTTTTTTTTTAAAGATATTTTCTTTGCATTTTTATGCTTTATTGATAGTGTAGAGACAGACTTGAAATGGGGCTGAGAGGGGAGTGACATGCAGAGAACGACCGCGGGCTGGAATCGAACCCGGGTCCGCTGCTGGCCGAGGCCCATGGAGGGGACGCCCTACCAACTGAGCTAAGGGCGCCCCCTTAACTTGCATGAAGTTTAAAGAACCTGAAAAGGCTCAAACCTGAAGCAGAGATGTGGAGTCATTTCCCGGGATGGTAGTTATTATGGTAGGTCAGTGTGTTGCTCCACCACTTCGGTCCAGATTAAAATACATTTACAACTATTTACATCTACTATGTTACTACTACATTCATTTGTGTACAGACATTGATGGTCCCCAAAAAATACATCCTATATGACTTTGGTGATCCCCTGACTTCTCCTTTAGCACCTCTGACATTTGGGGTTTTGAGTGAAATATTTTGACAACTATTGCCATAAAGTTTGCTACAGACATTGAAAATGATAAATTGTAATTACTTTTCCTGTAGTGCAACTTGAAGGTCAAAGTTTTAACTTATTCAGTAAAAAATCTTGACATCTACTGGATTGGCACAACATTTTGTCAAGGCATTCACTTTAAATCTATAGCGTTATCAATCAGGTTGCATTTTTGTACACCTGAGAAACTAATGACATTTCCCATCACCCTCAGCTGTACCTAGTATGGTATTTTGATAAGCACCTTAAACTCTGGTTTTGAAATGAATTAAAATACTTTTGTAATTATTTTCATCTTAATCTACCCATTAAACATGCCTGACTCCAAACCCTACCATAACAATTCCCAAACAATGATATTATTTTACCTGCAGTGAGGCTTAATTTTCTCAATCATCTGGTTTCAAGTCCAAAACATTTTCCCCGACTGCAGCGATAGACACACACACACACACACACACACACACACACACACACACACACACACACACTCCCTTCCTCACTGTGCCAGTGACATTCCTCTGTGCATGTGGTTTCTCTCCAGAGTCACTAGATCACTGTCGGATTAGCCCCCTGTTTCCCTGCAGGCAGTTTGGGTGCCCCAAGTGTCTGTGAGTGTGCGCGCCTGTGAGTGAAATGGCAGGGAACACGGTGATTAACGCTAGATGTGTGGTTGCTCCCGGCGCTGGCACAGTCATAGGGAAGTACTGAGCCGTGTAAGCACCTGCTTTACCCGCCCCACCCCTCCCCCCCGTGAGACGGCAGAATAAAGACATCAAGCACACCCCTACACCCCACCCGCTTCTCCCCTTCTCCTTCACACACTGGCATACACACACACACACACACACACACACACACACACACACACACACACACACACACACAGCACGCAGAGCCTCTATGCCTGAACAATGTATATCAAGCTGAAAATCTGCCAACCAAGAGGCCCATATCCCACCTGTGTCTACTCTGCACCATCTTTCCAAACATGACCACGACTGCTGGCCGAGTTTTGCCGGAACCGAAGTGTTGTTAAAACCCCTAAATGCACCATTAGTCAGATCTATGGCCAGCTCTGTTCTGCCTCTTTCCGTCACAGATCCTTTGACGAGACCAGCAGACTTCAGATCACAGTGTCTTTGTCTTGTGGAGTCTGGCTGTGTGTTTTAAGGAATGGAAACTAGGGAAGTGGTGGAGTCAAAAGAAAGGGAGTGTTGGGTGGGAGAGAGGGAATAGTACTGGCATGTATTCAGTGCCGTTGTTGGTGCGGACTATAGCAGCTTGTCTTAATCTCTGCAGGATCTATAATTTGGTAATAATTATATTTTCAGCCTGTTTTCTTGACATCATTTTTTACTGTTTATTTATTTTATACATATGGCCAAACTTAGATAAAATGGTAACATACTGTGTTGCCTTATGTGTCTCTTTTTTATGTTCCAATAATAAAAAATGTATGTTGCCTAATCAGTATACAAGAAAATATCCAGTCAATAAGGGAGACTCCAGGTCCATGTGTGACTTACTCAAAGGTGATGAAATAAGGGAGTCTATGACAAGAGTTTGGCCTCAACAGAGTATCAACCATGACTTGAGTTTGAAGAGGCCATTGCAATTAAGTCTTGTAGTATGCCTTTCCCAAAAATAGCACTCCACTCCGTAAGACTCAAAATCTGTGCAGGGTTGCAGAGACACAATATTTTTCATTCCACACTGGTGCCTACATGACCCACAATGCAACTCATCTGTATGGATATTTAGTTGTGTTTTGCTAACAACTGCTAATGTAGCCTCAATCAGAGATCAAGAGCAGACTACTGAGGCCTGAAGTTCAATTCTTTCCTTTTCCATTTTTCATTTCAAATTTGAAGTCTTCAGCCCCAACCAATGCTGACTCAAGTGACATCACTTCAGGGGGTCTAATCTACTCACTCAGCTACCTCTGGAGCCACAAAAGGCTTTACAACCACCCTGCATATTCACCCACAATCACCTATTTGTGTACATATGCAAGATTCTCAATGTGTTAGGTTCATGAAAAGATTCATGTAACGTGTTTATCTCATATTCCTCATCCTCTTAGCTGCCACGTGTCTTCGGCACAGTTTGTAGTGCACACTGCTCTTTTGTGTTGGATGGTAAAATGCCCAATTATATCCAGCTGAAGTTGACCTATAGCATCTAGCGGTAGAGGTGCCCCCCTCTCCAGGTGTATTGATTATATTGAACTTTTATCGAACATTTGTTAAAATTTCTAACGTGGAAAATGATATTGTGACAATTATTGTTTCTCCTTTATCACTCAGCCTTAATTGAGAGTATTCAGTTTATCTCCCAATCTGGTTTAGCCAGACTGTGACCAGTGAGTGCACAGCAGACTAGTGTATTGGATCATAAAATCACATTAAGAAATGCACACTGCACTCACCACCAAGTATCGCAGGATTTTTTTTCTCTACAACCGTTTGCCTGGTTTGTTGGATCTGGTTTTACATTATTTCGACAATAACACTCACATTATATTTTTGACACATAAATCACTTATTGACTGCAGTTTGTTTTTTGCATCAGATTTTTATCTACATCTATCTATTTGTCCATAGTCCTGTTTTAAATTGAATACCACCATGTATCACAGGATTTTTCACTTTTCAGCCAGCATATCATCAGCATTCCAACCCCTCAGTGTAGGTCTTAATGTCTTGCAAGGCCAGTGAGTCTGTGGTAGCATCTGGTGTCTGGGCTGCAAAGAATTGATGGAATGTGGAGGCTGGTAGCTTTACCTGACAAGATATTTGAAAGATAACCATGAATAAAGTTCAAAATTAAATCATATCTACTTTACAATTGGTGTTTTTCTACAATTTAAAAGATATGGATATTGGATGACAATAAGCTCTTTCTGAGAATAGACAAAGAAGTGTGTTGAAGTCTAAGATATGGGCTACTCATTTTATTGATTGTGCTTAAGGACTAGTTCAAAATTTAAAAAAAAAAGTGACATGAGTATCAAGCTGAGAAGCAGTGTTTTTAATGTCTCTGTTTAAATATTTCAAGTCTATTTCACCATCATGCAGAATCACTAATTGGCATGGTTGGGTGTAATCAGACGTGAACTGAAATGCAGATTTATTTTTATCTCTGGACGGAGCCAGACTAGCTGTTTCCCTTTTGTTTTCAAGGGTTTGATGGCTGTAGCCTTAGTTAAAGCACATACATAAGAGTGATACCAATCTACTATCTATCTCAGTATGTAAACAAATAAGCATAATTCCCCAAATGGTAAACTGTTCCTTTAATTCTGATAGTCTTGTTAAGAGAAGTTGTAAAAGACGGACACAACAAATGTGTTAAATCTCTGTTCCGGGGAGAGTTTCACTTTACTTTACCCTGTTAAAGGTGCTATGAGAATTTCCTTAATATACTTGCAGGGGGGTGATATTGGCTAATAAAAATAAATAAAAAATGATTACAACATTCACTTACTGTAAAAAAAAATATTGCTTAATCGGTCATTATTTTGGCTTCAGACATCTATCCATTTATTCATCCATCTCCTTTTGTTTTTACTTTTGGTTTTGCGCAGATGTGTGAGACGGCACCAAACAAAATTGGTGAACTGCAGGTTATATGACATGCTGAGCAGGGCTCTGTGCAGAAGCGCTGACAGTGACAGGGTCTAGTATAGCGGTGATACCGGGGCACTAGAGGTCTCTGGAGGGTCGCCGAGAGCTATGGCCACATAATTTGATATAGCTGCAGTGGTGAGGATGAAGAAAAAACACAAACAGCAACCTTTAATTATGCTGGCCCAGGCTCCTTTCTCAGAGTCTCTGGGTCGCTAAATCTCATCATTTTGTACACAAGACTTTCGAGTTGTTAAATTATCAGGTTAATTCTACGGGGGGAACCAGAAGCCAGAAGTTTTTTGATCTACCATCTCCCGCTTACATCTTCACTCTTTAATCAAACGTAAGATCCTTCTTCACCTCAGATCTCTCTTCGTCTTGACATTTCTTCAAGGGTTAATTTGCCAACAGCACATCACCCGACATGTCAGTCGCTAGTCAAATGATCAACCCTCGCACAGAAAGCAGTGTTTAAAATTCACTCCATCTCCGTCGTCAATCAGCGATGGCTGCATCAGATCAGAGTTTTGTCTGAGCCGGGACTGAACTTGGTTGAGATCAGTGGTGTCAGAGAATTCCCCCTGGCCTCCCTCCCATCCCCAGAAGGTCACTTTGCCGCAGGCTCTCTCTTCCTTTCTTTGCCTGTAAGAGTTGCGTGAAAGCTAATGTGGCCGACTAATGAGAGGGAGAAAGACAGTAAGAGGGCAAAAAGCAGCTGGCAGATTAGCTTCATATTTGGATTTAAAATGTTAATCATGTTGTCCAAAGTTGACCTCGGTGTTGTACAGTTTGTGGCAAAGCACCAATGATTGTTCTGTGTTACTAAGCAGCACAACATGTTCTGCCCACTGTTGCTGTAGGCTATGCGAGGCTTCTTTGTGGACCAGCGACTAGCTTTCTCCTGAAGGCTGATCAAAAGATGTTTACTCCCCTGTGTGTATTGCGCCACCAGTGTGCAGATTTCAACTGTGTGTGTGTGTGTGTGTGTGTGTGTGTGTTCACTTGTATGTTCGTTTCTGCATTTGCGCACACACACACACACACACACACACACACACACACACACACACACACACACACACACACACACACACACACACGCATGTCTCTCCCTGTCACTGCTGGCTTTAATCATCTGTGGACTGTGGAGCGAGGCCATGGGCAGAAGTCAGTGGTGACCCACCCACGCTTATTCTGTGTGTGTGTGTGTGTGCGAGTCTTTATGCATCGTTCCCCCTTGTGCTGCAGTTCCGGCTCTACTGCTAATGACCCAGCAAAGCACCTTAATGACAAGGAACACATACTCCCTGCTGTTCTGTGAGCCACAGCTAATAAGTTGGTCAGTCAAACACAGAAAGTATTGTAAAAACAAAAAAGAATAAATCATCGGGAAAACAGCAAAGCATGAAATGCGACAAGCCAATAAGATTTCACAGCTCTGGCGCTGCGCAAAGAAAGCTCCCATCACTCAGATCTGCTCCGGGCTTTGATGGGCAGGGGAAAGGGGGTGTTGGGTGGGGGGGACGAGGAGCGGGGCGAATAGTAAAATCAGACTTTGTTTGTTTATCTTTTACTGCTAATTCCTCATTAAAACCAGTCAGAGTCGGCAGGAGCCCTTTGATAGGATGCAACACAGTGTTTGCTTTACTTCTCTGAGCCTGTCATCTGGTATGCCCACTGTGTGAGTTGGCGAGAGACTGTGTTGATTTACCTTATTTAAAATTGTATCATTTTCATACCTCTTTTCATTATTGTGTGTGGTTGACTGTTTACTCAGTTGTAATCCGGTGAATCAGAGCATTTTCTCAGCACCGCTAAGACTCAGGCAAAGACTTGGTTATTAAACATTGCACAGTGTCCGCCTCCATTTCTTACATTGAACACTGATCACATAATTGCTGTGATGCTTGGCATGTGCATTTGTGTGTGTGTGTGTGTGTGTGTGCGCGTGTGTGTGTGTGTGTGTGTGTGTGTGTGTGCGCGCGCTTTGTGTGTGTGTGTGTGTGTGTGTAACTGTGTTGTATTTAAACACAAGGCTGTATTATATAGGTAATTTCCCTTCGCTCCTCCAGAAAACAGTGCCCTGACTGCATCCATCGGAAGCCGAGATTGAGTTCAGCTCATTTTTCAATTCTGCCTCATGTCCAGGTTTTAATAAAGCCAGTGGAAGGGTTGGGAGAATTAGAGGGCTGTTGGTTGGACGTGGGAGGAGGGGGAGGGGGAGGGGGAAGAGGAGGAGGGTGTGAAAGGCACTAATTCCAGCGTCGCTTGGTGCTGGTTTGGGAACTCATTAGTGCCGTGTTGCACTGTCACACACACGGGTCCACTTGCTCAATCATAGCGAGCAAGGACCTGTTTAAATCCAAAATGAGTTTCTGGCTACAAAGTCTGATTTATGGGGGGTGCGACCTACGAAATACCACGGACCTTGGTCTCAGTCCCCTCCATTTTTTATGTTTGGAGACTGTTCGGTTTGTTTTCCTCTCCTTTGCCATTCTCATTATTTCCCATTACTTTTCTGTTATTTTAGTAACGGCTCACTGTGGATTTAGTTATTCTTACATTTCTGTTACAACCTGAAACCTGTTACCAAAAGAAAAATCTTAGCTTTAATTTTAAGGTAGTTCAGCATCACTGCTGGTTATCTACTTTGTTTTCCCACCACTTCTTCTCACCACCTCCTTTCAAATATGTAGGGGGAAAAAAAGCTTATCCAACAATTACAGTGTCTTGAAAAACAGAAAGCTGTTACTGTACATTCTGCTGCGAGCTTGTCAGATTCATATTAATAAGATGAGCCGGGCTATTCCTCTCTCACTGCGAACATGATCTGCAGCCTAAACCATGAAACAGCCTCTCATTTGGTCCTCTCTCTGCTGTAACAGTGTGTACCTAAAGTATCTCATTTCCCCCGTGCACCAGCATCCTCCACACTCTCATGAAGAGGGCCTGACTATCCTCTACAAAATCCACCAGGGTTTGATCATTAGGAATGTACAGGAGGAATCAATCTGGTGAGTGAATTCACATCACATATACACCTCCAGCTCTCATCAAATGACCTTGACTGCTTTGCTTGCCGCCGCCGGCATTGCTTGGTTTTAGATGAGAGGCTAAGTATGATAGCTGGTTCTGTGATGTGCAGATGAAGCGCCGTGCTGCACATTAGCGGCTTTTCCAAGAGGTACATTTTAAGCGGGCTAATGAATGTGCCATGCAGACTCATTTAAAGTTCAGCTCCCACGTGAAGGTAATGAGGGCCTGCCACCGCTTAAAGCAGCCGTTCACCACAGGCCAGGGACGCTGATTTGAGCGCAGACATCTGTAGTGTGTTTGTGTGTGTGCGCAAGAACGTGAAGGGTGGTGCAGGTTGTCTCCGAGCTGTTAGTTAATGCTGTGGTTCACCGCTTCTTGGGTCTTCTGGTGGTGATTACCTCATCAGCCATGGTCTTCTGTGTCAGCTCCCCCAGTATGCAGCATATAGGCCTCATCCCCCTAGACATATGGGATTACAAAGCAGCATTTGCACGTGTCACCTCACCGAATGCATGCATAGACACTAAAAAAAAACATGCTGTGACAGTGCGATACTGCAGGTCTCAGCTCCTGCCAGCTCGGCAGCTTTGTTACACATCTTTGCCTACCCCATATCCATATGCAGTACGTACTGTACGTCCAGGCTAATAAAACGGGTGTCACCTGCGTGTGACTGAGATATTTTGGTAGGTGAAGACACGATATCCATATAGCCAGCAGTTCTGAGAATGCAGGTGGTTTGGAGGAAAGAGATGAATGTGCTTCAGATTGGGGCAAATGTCGCCGTTACACAACTGAAGAGTAATAACTGCGACGAGGGCCAACTTTTTCTTTTTCCGCTGCTCTGTGCAGGAGACTGGGCCGAGTTTCAAAGCCTCCTCTTTTCTCACTGTGACTCAGACTGAAGGAAAGAGAAGAGAGAGGGAGGGAGAGAGAAAAGTGTCCTTCTCCCACATTTACACAGGAAATTCATCATTCTGTTCTCTGTATGTCGACTGAAAAGATTCCAGGAGCGAAGGACTATTGTTTCCCCTGCTCAGAGCGGTGTCATTCTCGGCATGTCTGGGTCATCGTCCCTCAAACCATCCTCACTTTTATCTTGCACACAAATACACTTGTACTGTTTGACATTCCCGAGACTCTCAAGCCTTGTGCACCAACAACACGACACCGTATTTAAAGTACATGTGTATCCATGCATGCGCTCTTCCTATTTGTTCACCTTGTAATTTATTTATCCCCACATTTAGTTATTTTTTAGTATATGCTCCCCGGGTGTGGAGCCAGGGAACATGCATGCTGCAGCAAGATGTCGGCTTCGTTTTAACCAGGCTCGTTAGCTGCAGAAGGCGGCACCGGTTAATTAAAATAATTCCCTGTTACCGCGGCTGCTTTGGTCAGCCAAATGATACCGGGGGACTGCTATGCAGCACAGACTGCTCTCGCTCGGCGAACGGCGCTCCTCGACCACAGCTAGCACCTAATTAGCGCTTGAGGAGGAATATTTTACCGCAAAATTAACATGCCGCGCTTCGGCCCGTGCTCTAATTGACGAGCCTCAGCTGAGGGGCCGGTGGTGGAAGACAGTGCGGCTTGTACGGGTGGCTCAACTCGAAGCACAGGAGGAGAGAAACACGAATGGAATGTTTAACCATTTCATAATTAGTGAAAATAAAAAAAATAAAAGCTGCTTGTTTAGTGGGGGACTTACAGTAAGTTCATCTTTGCATACGCACTCGGAGGGGTGCCTTCCGCTGTGTTCTCCCATGACCTCTGCTGCACTCATTCCAGCATGAAAGCACAAAGGGATGTTACAGAGGTCATAGGGCTACACTGGTAAATATCCTATAATCCATGTACAGATCAAAACTCAAAGGTCCAGCCTAATGAAAGCATTTGGACCAGCCATAATCCTGATTAATAGGAAAAGGGATCCCACAAACACTCGCCCCCATAGAGTCACTGTCTGTGTTGAATAACATTAAAGCCCAAACAACCTTCAGAATACGTCTTCAAAAACCCTGGGGTAAGCTTTAGCACATGGCTATGCTGAAGGAAATCTAACCTAATACTTGATTGTGGTTTCTTGCGCTCATATGCTAATACGGTCATTGTCAACGAAACTTTGTTTCATTATAGTATTATAATATTTAATGCATTACATTACATCTTCTCCTGCTTGTGACCTTTGTTCTAGTAACTTTAGGAGCCTACGAATTTATGGTTCCCTACACGTAAGAAGATATATGTGTCTTCAATGGTTAAAAGTTCAGCTGTGGGAGAGCTCCCCAACTTTCCAACCATGGGAGAAAGGGGAGTATACACTCCTCCACATTCTTTCCTGGACATTGTACGAACTGTAAACATCTGCCTTTGGTTAATTTAGGACACACGAACTTGGTGTGTGCGCACACACACCATCTTCACTACATATAATCTCTGTACACTGTTCATTTCGTTGTCTCAATCATGTAAGCTACACTTGTGATGCATGTTGATTCCCTTGCATTTGCTGTTGCAAGTAAAAACTCCACCTGCTTTTGAAGAAGCCTTGACTCAGATTCTCTTTATTGAAAACACTTGGGTTGTTTAATAAAAGAATTCCTTTAACAGTCATTTTAGAGTTGTTCTATTGTTCTTTCTTTCCATACTGGCCATAAAAAGAAGAGGGAATTTAAAGAATGGAAAATAAACACTTGATCTGACTTATTCAAATGATCTTCAGCAGAACTTGAACACTGGAATTGCACTAAGAAAGGATCTCCTCAAAGCCAATATGCTACAAATTAATAATGAGGAATACTTTGGGTTATGACTTCTAACATATGTCATTCACTTTTCTTTAAAAACCATGTTTCAATACTTTGATAATAGGATGTTTGTAATTACCTACTAAACGTTTTAAAACGTTAAATAGTTGGTGGGCTCATTGGAGAACCATTTCCAATACGAATGGTTAAAATAAATAAAAAAATATAGCAAATTTATAACCAAATACCTCTGATAATATCACCATTATTACAGTAGTTATTTTTTTCTCACATTGGTAAAGCCCCATTTAGTGCCAGAGAAGAAATGATGCAACAGTTTTAGCGGCCCGAATAGGACTAATGGCGACTCGTAAACAACTTTTAATGCGTAAATTGGTTGGAGTTTCAATTATATATAACAAAAACACATTATCTGTGTGTGTATTATGGTGTGTATTAAGTGCAGATTAGAGGAGGTTATGCTGCTTCAATCAGTTCATAAAACTGAAAACTATTGCCCAATATTCCCCTCTGATATTTGTTGTGTGTCTGAGATAACTGCTGTGACTAAAACATAGCTCTACCCGGGGGAAAAAATATATTTATCTTTTTCTCTCCCTCTTTTTTTTCCTTTTCAATTTGTTTCTCCCTTTTGTCTCTCTGTGCATAGCTGTAACAACGTTGTCACATTTTAACATATTAGTTGTGAGGAGAGTGGGTGGGAGCGCCGACTTCTTAAGAAATGTTTTTTTTTTCTTAGCCGTCTATTTGTATGGCGATGTTTGTTCTCAGCATGCTAATCTAGCAGTCAACGGTGGTAAAGCCCGAGTTGTGTATTTCAGAGACCCGCGGATCTTTTGATCAGACCAGCGTTGCCTGCTGAGTCCCTTTGCAACCGTACCCGGGCTTGTTTTGCAGCTGCACCCACTGTATGCACAAGCTGCTGCTGCTGCTGCTGATGCTGGAGTAGTCCTTTACACACAGGGCTTCATACTGTATGCTTTCACAGTTCACACACACCTGTGCATTAACATTGCTCAAACAGCAACATAAAAATGTCTTTGTCCACATTCTGATAATGAAAGCAAAAGGCACACATGAAGGCACACATGGCCTGCACTCCCAAATACGTCCATTTACAGTGGCTTGAGAGAAGAAAAAAATACTACATTTCAACTTTACCGTGCACTCTGTGTGTGAAGTTGACACACACACACACACACACACACACACACACACACACACATTTGAGCCCACTCACTGACACATGAAAGCAGACACAGAGACGAGAAGCCTCCGCGGGCCTGAGGGAGCTCTAATGGCCTTGTAGAGTGCAGTCAGGGAGAGTGAGGGTGAAGAGCAGAGCAAGGTGAAGGCGCACAGCTCCACTTCCAGTTAAACACACATACACATACACACACACTCGTGCACGTTAACATCTGTGTGCCTGGACACACTGTTACACCAGCACAGTGAAAAGTACAACCACAGAGAAAGCGCACAACTAACAAACATGCCACTACAAGCAGAATTCAACGCACCACACACACACACACACACACACACACACACACTGCATTGCTACAGTCAAGCAGCCCTGTCCTGATGAAGCTGCTGTTTCTAAAAGGAGCAGAACATGAATAATGCAGGTTCGTCTTCACATGAGGGGGTTTTTCTCCTTCTCCGCCGCATTCCTCTTAAGCCAGCTGTTTTCTCTTTCTCCTCCGACTTTCCTCCGCTCCTCTCTTTCACTCTTTTAAACTCATCTTCTCATCTCACACACACGCACATTCTTGAACTTCTATATTTTGTGGGGACACCCGGTGACATAATGCATAGCCCCTTACCATCAACATCAGAAATCGCTAACCCTAACCTAAACCTAATTCTAACATGAACCCTAAAACCAGGTCTTAACCCTCAAACAGGCCTTTGAAGAAGTGAGGACCGCTCACAAAATGTCCTCACTTTCCAAAAATGTCCTTACTCCGATTGTTAAAAGTTTAAACTGGTCCTCACAAAGATACCTTTACAAGTACGGACACACGCAACCACACTTTTCTTCTCTCTCGCCCTCACCATCTCTGTATTTCTTCTCAACCCAATGCATGAGTGCTGAGCAGAGGATGGGGAGAAGGCCAGTGTTGCTCCAGTCGTATCGGATTCTCATAAGTGTGTGTAAGAAGAGAAGCGGAAGCCTTACAGTTTGTCATCTGCCGCCTGGCTTAAGTTTCTCTATGTCCACAGAGTGAAACGGTAACCTTAAAATCGCGCGATGTTTGTTCGGTATTTTCTGAAAGGTATGTGGGCTGTATTTGAAACAGTGTGGTGACAGGGATGGGGTGAAAGATTGTCTTTTTTTTAATTATACCGCTTTTAACACCTTAATTAACAGCTTCAGTATACTTTCCTACATGTGCGTTCAATGTGTTTGTCGGTGTGATAAGTCAAATGGTTGCTTAATTTCTCACAGCATTCGAAAAAAGTATCACCTTCCATAAACAAATGTCCCTCTTATTCTGGATAATGTACAGTAGGAGGACATCTTACTTTGAAGAAAAATAGTCCCTGAGAAAGCAGTTCTCACTCAGTTGGGTGAATTGAAGGTTTAATGCTGCTATATTCTATGTAGGGGTGAATGGGGTAATCTGAGACACTTTTTACATTTGCTCCGCTCTAAGCGAGCTAAAATTATTTATCACTCAAATTTACACATTTCCCATTAATTCAGGATGTTTCCTAGAAATGGGCATTAGTAGATTTTTTTCAAGACAAAGGGCAGTGAAAATATGATTGTTTTAAAAAAAGTTGTCATGTGTCTCACTTTACCCCAGCTGTGGGGTAAACTGAGACAGACCAGAAAAATCAAGGGGGTAAACTGAACCACATACTTTTTACACTCTGAAACTACCATAACAACACAAATTGTAACAGTTAGAATCCTGACAGCTAGCTTGAAAACCAAATATTACAAAACTAATGTCGGACTAGTAACAGAATAATGGAGTTTAGTCAATTAAGCAAAACAATTTTCTAAACAATTGAAAGTAACTGATCAAATACAACATATAATTCATATTCAACCAGTTAGATTAAAACACAGTCTGGGGGTCAGAACACAGGACCCTTAGAGCCAGCTAATGTCTGGGGGTCAGAGCAAAGGACAATCAAACCAGAACAGTCTGGGACTCAGAACAGGACTAGACCCAGCTGTCATTTTCCATCTTTTGAGTATTTTTTTCTGCATTTGTTTCATTGGGATCATTCATTGAATAAAGACATATTTCTTAGAGTCTATTGATGTTAAAGGTCACTCTCCCGTCCCCACATACATACGTGCCAAACCATGCCCTTGCTGACACCCCTTCAACCATCAACCCCCACCTCCAACCCACATTGTCTTTTGTATTTTTAAACTAGTCTCCTTGCTACCTCAAATATAATGGATTCATTAAAAGAGGGCACAGACACTGTCTCACTTTACCCCACTGCCACAAGTTCAGAAAAAACTACCTCTCTCAGCAATTCAGGCTAATCTTCATATGTTGGTAGTTCATCATATAAGTTTTTCTACCTGAATCAATTTGATTAGGCACAACAATCGATTTAAGTTGACAGCAAGAAAATGTACTTTTACATACAAAAAATAATTTTTTGTGAAAAAAAGACATGCTTACAACATCACCATGAGGTCCTCTCTTTTATGGCCAAGGGGAAATGAGAGGGGCTTGAAAACATATATCTCACATGACCAAAAATGTGTTCCGTGTCCTAGATACAGGGGGTGTCTCACATTACCCGATGTCTCACATTCCCCCGTCCTCTCCTACAATATTTTCTTGTTGTTTACAAGATACCCAGGAAAAGACCAAAACCGCATGTCCTTAGTAGAGAAGGGGGTTAAAACCTCCATGTTTAATTAATAAAAACCTCTTTTAGAATTGTATGTGTAATGCATAGTACCACAAATTCAGCCTTGGAACTTTGCTCAGAAGGATGATCTGCAGTTTATTTCAAGTGGATTGTATCTATATATAGTTTTTAAAATTTGTTTTAAAAACCCCAATGTAATATGTATACGATACTCCTGGTTTGTCACGATGTCCCACAAGTCAAATTTAATTTATTTATGTGGCCTGAAGCACACACAAAAAAAGATCCATTCACATCTATTGTATCGGGTTGGAGGCGGAAAAAATATCACAAAGACCGGAGCCTCTGCTGGAATCCACAGCCTTAAAAAAAGGTCACCTCTCTCCCCAGCAGCGTGGTGAGAAGTCACCGGTGGGCCAATCACGGAGGTTGTTTTCATCTGCCTCTAAAAGCAGCTGCTTTGTCCTTGAGGGAATCGATCCGGCGTTTTCGGGTCGGTTGGGCTGTGCCCCTGTCAGCAGGGAATCCAGGCGTTCCTAACAGGAGCACGTCACATGGCCCCGGCTTCCCTTTGGGGTCCAGAGATCCACCCAGCTCCAGAACACATGTGGTCGGCCCAATGCCATCTCTACAGCAGCAGCAGCAGCGGGAGCACACATGACTACTGTGGCTGAGTCTGACTGTGTGTGACAGTGTGTGTGTTTGTGTGTATTCACGCCGATGCATTTTATGACCTTGTTGTTTATAATTGCGCGATGACAGAAGGCCCTCGCATTAGGGAGCTTTTCTGTCACTATACTTTCAGCAACAAAAAAAAAGTTGTGGAGAGGGTGTGAGAGCCACACTGCATAAATATAGGATAAATAATTTATTTATTCATGTTTGTGTTTGTAAAATTCATAATTTGCTATTTATATATTACATTTATCTATAGTTCAACAAGTAAAAATACAATTGTGTAATGCTGACTATTTATAGGCCTGACGTTCCCTTTGATTGAGCTAATTATTATACGCTATGATGATGTCATGCGCAGTTTATTTTGGATGAGAGATGCATTTTTTAACCGGATTACATCTTGTTTCATTTGCATCAGATTATCAGTTACTGCCTACAGCCCGTTTATAGTATACATTTTTGGAATATTAATTAGACGGAATGCCATTACTATGGGCAATATTTGGAGTTTGAAGATGAATATTTGTATTCTGTCTGCGCACCTCTGGTTGTTCTTTTTTACAACATGGAGGTCTTTTATACAAATAACAATGAGGATGTTGAACAGGGAATGTCATGATGAACATATTTTTTGCGCTGCCTCCTTAGGCAGTGAGGGAGGTTAAAGGGATAGAGAGATGAAAGACGGGTGAGTGATGGGGAAGATCTCTGCATTTTTAACCTCACGGTACCTCGTTCTCCTCTGCATGAATACCCAGACATGCTGTTTCCCATTCAATCCCATTACCTAGGCTGTCCCTCTGTTGCCTCGACAATACTCGCAACTCATACCATCCCCAATTATGTGGACATGCAGATACAAGGTGTTTACACACAGGTTGAAGCAGATGCACTTGTTTACAGGTTTCTGAATGAACCCCTCAAGATAAAAATCCTTGTTTTGTTACCGTTTCTCCCCTCTTCCTCACCGCTATACTCTGCTCCCAAAGCCACCGCAGAGCCCATTGCGCAATGGGGCTTTCGTTTTTCCAGCTCTTGTTCGGACATATTTTTTCTGTTTAATCGTGGGTGATTGCAAAGGATTAAGCCGGAGATTAAGTATGGCGGGATTAGGCCTACACTGACCCTGTTATCAGGAGGCCTTTGGGACTGAGGGCAAAGGGGTGCGGCAAGGGAGGTGGAGGAGGGAGAGGGCCATGACACCTGTCAAAGAGGATGAGGGTGAATGAAGAGATGGAAGGGAAAAGGAGACAAGGAAGGGATTTGGGAGGTGATTGTGTTGGACCAGATATGTGAGAGGAAAAGAATGTGTATGACTGCTGTATGTTTGAGGTGGTGGCCGGAGGGGCCGTAGGCGCTGAATGGCTGCCACGCTTCCGTCAGTCTGCCCCAGGGCAGCTGTGGCTACTATGGTAGTTTACCACCACCAGTATGACTGTGTGTGAATGAATGGAACCTGGAACCCTGTAAAGCGTCTTTGAGTGCCTTGAAAAGTGCTATATAAATCCAATCCATTATTTATTATTAAAAGATTGTTCTGGTTTCCTACAACTTGGGACAGATTTGAATAGGCTTGGCCAACCAAGTAAAATGGAACAAGAATGAAGCAGACATCGTTTAGGCTAGCCAAAAAAATATTTATATGAAAAAAACTAAGGTACACTCTAAAATGACCTAAACTGTTGTGTATATTTGTTGTGCGATGAGGGATAATTGCCAACATTTCAGGTGTGCAGTTTTGCCATGACTAAAAATATAGTGGGCCTACATAATATATGTGTTTGTCTGCTTTAAAATAGACTGCAAACATCAGCATGTCTGAACAATAGCTCACTGCCTACAGTAGCCTACTGTAGCAAACCCGTAATTTACAAAGCCAATAATTAGCATTTTGTTTGCCAAAATTCTATGTGGTTCATCAAGTGTTAGCCATCAACACATTTACAACTCAGCTGAGAATAATGTTTTCAACCAAGTTATCAGTTAGCTAGCTAGCTGCAGCTGATTATTCATGTACATCTGTTAAAATAATGTTCAGCTATATCAGGTTATTGGCTCTACTATATTGGTCCTGTTAATCTATTACCACAAATTAAAGGTTGCATATTTGCAATACTTCAACCGTGTGCTGAGGCCACTAATACAGTTCCAAATCAAACTTGCACTGCAGTTGGTGAACACTCGTCAGTCGTCACAGGCAGACACATGGGGAAAACGTATTCGCACTTTAGTTTTCTCACATAAGCAACAACACGGGCACATACACTTACATGCACACACAAACACATACGCCCATACAGAGTGGCGTATTACAAACCCACATCCCATATTGAGGGATTTAGTCATCAGATTTTGTGTCATCTCTGCTTATCCATCTTTCATTCATTTAGCACTGCCAGTGTTGGTTTAACTGGAAGTCAGAACAGATTGATCCGAGCTATGGTGGAGAGTCATTATAATGTGTTGGGACTGGGAGCAGGACCAATCAGTAGAACAGGGGCAAATGGAGAGACACTACGTACAGTAGAAGTGGATGGAGACCTCCAGTCTACAGCATCATTCACTCACAATAGCGGCATCATGTCACAGTCATTGTGTCGACGCTGAGAACTCTAGTATTTTCTGTTGTATGCGGTGGGTTATTATCATATATCAAGTTCATGAGTTTCCTCTGAGCAAGTTCAAACAAGAAATCTTCACGCATCTGATCGTCAAATAAAATATCTACTTGTAAAGAAAATGGGAATATGGCTCACCCCTTCAGGGCGGCTGACAGGCACATCTTCTGCATCCACATCCTGTCCTGCTTGTTTACTCCGGAGGCCCCTCTTTTGCATTGGCTACAATACCTTGATGTCACCCATCGATTGTCAGCAGTTAGAGAGACGTGCGCAATGCCTCGATTAGCATACAATTAGAATTGACCTGCTGCCCCTGGGACTGGCCGGAGCGAGGGATGGATGGAAGGCTTTAGATGGAGGGAGGGAGGGATGGAGGGAGGGAGGGAGGGAGGTAGCAGCAGCCTGACACAGTGGCTTCTGTTTCTGCTGACACGGGCAGGACAGTGGCGGGTTCTCAGAGGGCACCGCGGGCCAAGGTGTGCCAAACCTGTATTGACGTCTGGGAGAGGTGTCTCAGCCCGCTCTGACGGACGCCACTGTGAGGACTTAATGACCGTCCCAGTCAGGGAGAGAAGGTGTACAATTGTGCATGTGTTTGTGTCAAGTGTGTGAGGAAGTGGGAATGCATGTAAACAGTTAGGGAAGTGACTGAGGACTTTTTTAAACAACAACAACACTTTGACCAGCATACAGATACCTGCATGATGTCACATTTGAAAAGAGATACGTGTCAGGTCAATTTATGGCTAAAATAACCCTTTATCGCAAACCATTACAATTTCCCAGGGCCCAGTCGACGCCCTGAAATAGCTTCTTTTGTCCCAACAATACAAAACCCAAACACGTTAAAATCCCATTGATATAAAACTCAATAGAATTGTTTCAGCAATTCCAGTTTAAAGCTTTACTAGAGAAGTCTCTAAACATAAACATCATCACCATAGATCTTAAAGATGGAGTCAGTGATTCTGGAGAACCCTTTTGGTCAAAATCACTTTTTTTTTTAAATCAATGAATATCTGACAGGTAGCAACATATCATGCGGGAATATTCACTGATTTTGACAAAGTTATTTTGACAAGCATTCTCCAGAATCGCTCACTCAAACATTAACTTGTCTTAAGGTGCGAACACACTAGGCATTTTACACGCGTAAGATTTACGTGCGTAACGCAGCTAAAATGTTGCTTGATCATTTTGTGTCAAAAATGGTTATACGCGCGTAACGTGCCTAGTCTCCCTCCCGATATTGTATTTCCCTTATCAACCATGGCTGATCAGACCCGACACAACAGCGTGCATGTCCGCACAAAAACAACAACAACACGGCCAACAACTGTGCCAAAAGACAAACTGGACAGCACAAATAGCCTAGCATTAAAACAGCATTGCATATTCACGGCAGCTACATAACAAACACAGTTACAGCAGCATCGGTGCACGGCGGCACAACATAAAGGCAAGTAGTCAAAATTACCCTACCTGGCTGTGACAAGGGACCGAGGCTGGCGTAGATCAACACCGGTGCTTCGCTCTACTTGTCGTGAAAGTCCCGCGGACAGTCGTCATGTTTGGGTTCATAATATGAGGCGCTAGCCGCCCGCACACAACAGGTGAGTTAACTAATGCTATACGGCGCTAACTTTGTTTATCGGCTAAAGCACAGCCGCACATTGAATTAACCAGGAAGTCCATTCTCCTGGTTTACTCTCCCCACGTGTTCTAACCCCGAGCGGCTTCATACAGCACCGGCCGCCCGCAATACATTTTTCTCCTCGGTGTCTCTCATCAGCCTCTGTGTACAGTACACTGTTCTCCGACCCTGCCAATGTATGTGACGTCGCGGGTCAAGCTCAACGCTGATTGGCCAACGCGGCTAATCGTCTCGCGTAGGAGCAACAAAAGTTCAATTTTTTGAACTCCTCGCGTAGCTATACGCGCGTAATATATACGCACGTAATATATACGCGCGTAAACATGTTGCTTTAGCGCGAGTGAAAATGTTGCTTTAGCGCGAGTGACGCATTTACGTGCCATGTACGCGCGTAAACCAATGGTTCCCTATGGAAAAGGGGCGGGTTTCATACGCGTCTGTACGCGTGTAAAGTGCCTAGTGTGTTCGCACCTTTACTCTCTGATATATACTGCATGTAAGCATTGAAAGAAGCCAAACTCAGATAGTGAACTATACATCAGCATGTTAACATTCATGATAGAGTGCTGATGTTAGCATTTAGCTTGTAGCTTGGCTCTCTCTGCCTTACATGAGCCACTGACATGGCTGTAGACCAGGGGTGTCAAACTCATTTTGGTTCGAGGGCCACATACAGCCTCTCTGATCTCAAGTGGGCCGGACCAGTACAATAATGGCAAAATAACGTACATCAACTCCAAATCTCTAGCTTTGTTTTTCAGTAATATGCTTTATCACTCAGTCTACATTTGTAACCTACATTATCACGGATCACAAGGGATCTCTGTACCCCCCAGGAAATGTCTTAGTAAAGGTTGCTGCTGGCCATGGGAATAGGAGGTGCGGCGCGCAGCGCCGCAGCAAAAATTTGGGGGGTATTTTGCTCAAAGATGCCAATACGCACTAATGAAATAAACAACTGTTTATTTGAATACACAAATACAACAGGCACTGACGTTACAGTTGTCCAATTTTGTTTACTATATGTACAGGGACACATTTTGTGCAAACATGCAGACAGTACAAAATAAAATTTAATAAAAGTGCAACTTCTACTGTTTTGATTTATTTTTAAATACAGAGGTTATTGGTTGTTTTGGAATTCGTTTTTCCCAATTTAAAACATAAAAATAAAGCAGCATGGAAAATTAGGAAATAAATCTTGTAGGCCTACACTAGCATGCTCCTGCTCGTTTCGCACGTGCAGAGCCGCGGACACATCGCGCTTGCTAGTACATAATTGTTCAGCACTAAAAATAAAAATTGTTTTATTTATTTTTTATTTTTTTGGTTTTTACTTTGCCATAAAGCACTGGAGGAAACATTAATAGCGGTGAAGCAAGATTGCCATTTACCATTTCCCACGTTGCTAAAATGTGCTTTTTTTTTATTTAGGCTGCCCCCTAGCGGCTGGAGTGAGCATTTTGGTTATTTCTTTAAAAATTCATATCTCCTCACAGGAATGGGCTAGAGACTTACTTTTTTTTTTGAAATGCTCATAAATGTGTGCTCTACAAGTCGCGGGCCGGATTAAATCATCTCGCGGGCCGCATCCCGCGGGCCGTATGTTTGACACCACTACAGTGTAGACACTTTGTCTTGTTAAACACTCACATTATCTAAAATAGATACTTGAAATTGAATTCTGGAGCGAGTTGCCTCCGTGATCAAAACTCGCTCTTACCGGTGCAGGGCGGATATTTTACTGTTTCTTGTAACCGCTAAAATTATTCTGGAAACTTAATCTCAGAAGATACCGAAATATTCACTCAGCCACGTCATCCGAGTGAATGGTTTGAACTTTTGCCTTTGTGAACTGTGTGTTAAATGGTTGCAGGTGAGTCACTGCAGTCACTGTCCTTTATTTCTTTTCGAGTGGAGCATGCAGGAATATAAAAATGTTCCTCCAAAAATGACGCATCGCTTTTGGAGACTGCTGACCTCTTAATGACCTTACCAGCCTTTACTTTAATGGTGATTCATGTGTTTTGAAGATTTGACCTTTCTATTATCTCCTCTGGTTTGATGTCTTGTCATCCCATTCTTCTCTTCTCTATCCTCTGCTGACACACCTAAAGGCCCGGGTGTCGGCTACATCTGCAGCTGCAGCATTGAAGCCTTAATCAGAGTTGCGTATCAATAGTATCGAACCCAGAAATCCCCCTGTGTCCGTTGGCGTTGGTTCTGATGCATTGATGTACTATTGACGGAAACAGGACGGCCAACGGTGACAAATTAAAATGTCAGCCATGGCAAAGGTGAGCCTCGCCTCTCCTCGCCGCGCCCTTAAGGTGGGGTGACAGGCCATCAGCGGAACGATTCCTGATAAAAACGCTGACACCTCACTCAGACACACACATACACACACCAACAAGGACATCGGTGACACACTGGGAGTTGCATATTGAAAGGAAGTGAGTCAGGTGAGAGGACAAGTAGGGGAATAAACTGTGACATAATGGTTTAATAATAGCAATCTGATTAGCGATTTGGGTTATAGTGGACCTTAAACTGTCAGTGTGTCCATTTTTTTGAAAAAGCGATTCTTATATTACATCCTAAATTAGAGATCAGTTATTTAGCCACTTCTTTACGGCTCAGTGAAATATGGCGATGGAGCACTGAAGAACACTGTAATTACAAAAATGAAAGCACTTTTTTCGAGAATCAGACAAATTATAATGGTCGCTGCGCAGTTCTGTCATTAAGCATGAGTAGGCCTGATGCACATTGATTTCATGCAGTGTGTTTGGAGGAGTGAGATGAAATGGAGATAGAGTGACGGAGGACACGAGTGCTAGGCATGCTGTCAACATTTTAATATCATCGGGACTGCATGTTCGTGCGCTCCCACCCATCTGCCAATGCACACAACACTGTGATATATGATCACTGATGAAGAAATTATTTTAAAAAGCTCCGCAAGAACTTGAGCATCCTCGTCTCTTCTCTGACGGTTGATCTGGATGTGATGCTGCCTACTTATGAATGTACTCCTCCACACATTAATCTGTCAATGTCATCCTCCTGATGTTCCAGCTGTTCTTTTGGTTGTAATGGTTGCGGCATTGTTGATGAGCAGATCTCTTGACAGCCCACTGTCCAACAAGCCCGGGACAGCTACGGTAGCCCAGCCTCAAGAGAACCTCCGTCAGCCAACCAGGGTCAAGGACTACCACTGATTGACAGCTTTGTTTAAGTTTCGAGCTACATTAAGTCACTGTGTTTACATGACGTGCATCCTAACGTCCAAAGACTATAAGGAGTGCCTCAAATGTAAAGGGTGTCTGGTTTCCCCAGCCTGAAGACTGCTCTGATATCCTGCTGTTGTGAGTAATGGATGGAGGGAGTGGTATCGTCCGTATCAGGTTTGTTTTATTCATGTTCTCCGTTGCAATATTAAGCCTGCTATCGAGCCATCCTTGACTGACCTGTACTGCCTCTGCGGTATGTACGGACCAACTCCTCGCCTCACTCCAGTGTAGCCCAGATTCAGCCTGATCAACATGAGGTGTTGTCTAATGTATGCACAGGCATGCGAACAACTATAAGCATAGCATTTGTCAACCAGGTCCCATACATCTTGGAATTGGTTTTATATGAGAATATATTTGCAATGGTTTCCTGTTTGTAACTTGTTTTTAAATATATTAAAATTGTTTCGCAAATGATTTTGTGATGTAATTCTTTTGCATAAAAAAAAATATGGCAAGCAAAAGGCAAACAGGACAGCTACACCTCTGGGTTCGTCCTCTACCCAAGGTCACCTGTCATTAAACGTTTGGCATCACCCTCACAAATCAATAAAATAAATATCTTACCATGGCATATTCATAAAATCCACCTTGCTGCTTTCACATTTTACTGTGCACTTTGTGAAACGTATAAATACTTTGATCCATACATTAAGACCTAAAATATTGAAAGTTTTTTTTAAATTAAGTTTGGAACTATTGTTATTGACAAGCTTTAAAAGCTAATCAAGATATAACATGCTAGTGCTTTAGAGGAGCCAGGCTAGCTCTTTCACCCCGTTTCCTGTCTTTGTGCTAAGCTAATGTAAGTAGCTTAAAGGCCTACTTCACCGGTTTGAATATGAAGGTGTATTGAATTCTGAGATCCTATGTAGTATAAATGTGCAAAAAAAATTAAAATCGGTTCATCCTAGCCTGAGAAAAGGCAGAAAGAGTGTTTTTTTTAACCCTATATTTCTCTTTCTCGTGACATCACAGAAAGAGAAATATAGGGTTAAAAAAAACGTACTTTGTAAATATTACTGTGATGTCACAGTAAAAGACATCACAGTAATATTTACAAAGTACGTTTTTTTTAACCCTATATTTCTCTTTCTGTGATGTCACGAGAAAGAGAAATATAGGGTTAAAAAAAACACTCTTTCTGCCTTTTCTCAGGCTAGGATGAACCGATTTCAATTTTATTCGCACATTTATACTACATAGGATCTCAGAATTCAATACACCTTCATATTCAAACCGGTGAAGTAGGCCTTTAATATTTACCAGACAGACATGAGTGATAGCAACCTCCTCATCTAACAAGTGTGTTTTGCTAAAAGCCAAGCTATTCCTTCAAAGGCAAGGTAACCAGTACCTCCCTGGTTTGCCAAGTCAATACCATTGCATGGTATATACACTTCATACACATCATGCGTGTCTGTTTATGATTTGGATTCACTTTGGAGACATTGGGTGGAGCCTTAAAAAAGTGAGTAATCTAACTGCCTTAACTGATTTGTTAGCCACTTTGGATCAGTGGAAACAAGCTGTGAACTCAATATCTTGTCTTGCAATAAGGCTGATATGGTTAGCTTGTCAGCAAACAGTGAGTGACATTATCATTCATTTTAAGTTGTGTTTCCGGTCATCTGTGACTTGTTAGTCTGATATGTTTTCTTCTTTCTATCTCCGTTTGGTCTCCTGGGGGAAATATCTGGCTTTTTAGTTGTTAAATGCAACACTGTGTTTACCAGCTACTTACTTAGTGCGTATGTCAGCTGTTTGGTGGTGGGCAGTTGTATTCTATTCACTTTGAAACAGCTTCCTGCTGTGTCGGTAGACACCGCTGATGAGACCTGTGAGAGTGAGCCATAGCAGTATATGGATGTGGGCTGTAAAAGCTTAAACAGAGAGCTGGAATACGCTTGAATGCTTCATAGAGACAGAGCAACGACAGAATCTGCTGATAATTATTTGTGTTTGTCACTATTCCTTTCACACCTCGCAAACAGTAATTGAATTTTTTTTTTTCATTTCTAAACAAAAACATATTTATTATAGCTTTAGCCTTTAGGAACTCGAGATGTGTCACCTACCAATCCCAAATGACGAAGTAGAGATAAATAGGTAAACATTCTGTCTCCTGCCTCACTAATGGGGATGATATTCATTGCGACACTCTTATCTTATATGTTTAATTTTGGCAATTTTAAAGCCATTTAGGTTCAGTTAACCCTATAAGTGCAACGTATTCTGTCTTTTTTAGACCTCTGAATTTCAACCTTTGTTGTGTGATGAGGTGTATGGGTTTAGTGCCTTTCAATAATTCTGACAAGCTTACAGAAGCAAACGTCTGGAACAAAAGCTAAACATTCTGACTGACACTTGATATATGTCTACAATTTTGATAAATTATCCAAGAGATTCTGATGTTTGTGTTTGGTAGTGTCCGGGTTATTTTAAGATTTTTAATACATACTCCTCAGGTTGAATCCTACTGCTCCCCCTCAATTGTTATTGGACACCTAGAGATTAGCAATAAATAATACAGACCTTAATGGCGAGCTACATAGAATAACACTCTCAAACATTCACACTAAATAATTTGCTGTGAGGCCGCTCGTCAGCATTGCTTAGGGGGAAAGACCATCTTCTTCATGTCACAACAAAGTCCAGCGTCGGCCATGTTGCAGAATGTAGTCCCTCCCTTTTTTCACCTAATCTCCATCATTTCTCATCCATTACCATCTTTCTCTCTCACTTTCCTCTTTGTCTCATCTTGATTATACCCATCCTTCCTCCACCGAATCTCTCTCTTTCATCTTTTGCGATCCACCTACGTCGCCTAGCTACCTTTCCTGTTGGTGGTGGTGGCCCAGATCTAGTGTGGTGTGATGGGGTTTTCCAGATGGTCTGGCTTGGCACAAGGTTCAGAATTGACCCCTCTGCAGCTTACCCTGTCCTACCTCAACCCCCCAGAGGTGTCCGGGGAGGGAACACACTATCTCCAGCAAGATGAGCGTCAGAGGACGAGAGAGGGACCGTGGGCTGAGGGGAGGATTACGTAACATCCAAAACCTGTCATTTTGCTGCATCTCATCCTCGGCACAGTCGCAGGCTGTTTCTTTGAAAGCGCCTGCTGCACCTCCGAGTTGTTTGAAGCACAAACACACACTTTGCTATCACTCAAGTGCTGTGTAACACACACACACACAAAAAATGACTTGAATAGTAGAGAGGAGGGAGTTGGGAAAAGGAAAGAAAAAAAACCCGCATCATATTACAGAAAATGTGAGAGAATTCGAGACAATGAGGGAAAGGAGACTGGAAAGTAAGACTCAGCGAGGCATGGATGACAGCCTGTGACGCCACATTAGTCATTGTGCTAGAAGACAGAGGTGTCTACACGGCCTCTTTAGCACTGTCTCTTCTAATGGCTTTGTGTGTGTGTGCGTTTGAAGAGGTACGGTGACCACAGCCTATATGTTGCGTCCCGCCAGTGTTATAGTGTTTAGACAGCGGCTGCAGCAGTGTTGATGGAAGCACACATGGGGGGAGGAGGTAGAAGGGTGGGTGTGTAGGGGGGGGAGCAGGGCAATGCTAATTGGGACAGAAGATCGGGGTCAGGAAAAGAGAGAGGGAGAATGGAAGAGGAGTCGAGAGGAGAGACAGGGAGTCCTCAAGCCCTCCGGTGGCTCACTCTGCTTAATGATGCGTCTCTCTCGTAATTAGCAGACGGTAATTAACGCTCGGATCACCTGGGTCTCACTGGGTCACATTCCCCTCTCGCCCGCCACTCCACATCCACGCCTCGCTGCAAACAAGCGCCAGGCGTGAAGTCACATCCCTGTAGTCCGGCCCTGCACAACTCCCCCCCTGGCTACAGACCAATAAAAGCATTCCTTCCCCATATGGAACCCACATTTTATGGATTTATCTATGGCTCTGTCTAAAACCAGCTTGTGTTTATTTTTCTCGTGTAATGTTTTTGTTTGTCACTGCTTTAGCACTGGCCCCACTGCACATGCGCGTGTGTAAGCGCCGAGCGAGTTTATATGGGAAGGAGCCAGTGTTTAGTACATACACACACATACACACACACACACACACACACACACACACACATACACACACACACACACACACACACACACACACACACACACGATCTGTCAGGCTGCGTTATGGTGGGCCCTCACCTCCAGGCTGGTTTAAATATTAAGACTGAGTGGTGGCTCAACATGCATATTTGAATGCGGCCCCTTGTGTGGATGCAAGAAGTGGCACATTAACTGGTCATTCAACACAGCAAAACTTAACACAACTTTATTATCGCCATCGGAAGCAGTCCGATTGGGCGGAGTTACCTGACATGAAGGGGCCAAACAGGCCGTGCATGGCTGTGATAGGCACTCGCGCTGAAACACACATTTGGTCACACAAATGCATAGAATAATGCACAGATGGTGGTACAAGACACAACATGCTTTTGCTGGTCTGTTCCAACGATCGTTAATAAAACATGGGAGTTGGTGAGCCATTCATTCCAGACAAACCCATCTCCAAACAAGGCTTTGTGCTTAATAATACAGATATGAATTTATCCATACATCTCTGCTCCTCTATTTCTTCACTTGTGTGCCCTGGGATTGGGTCGTGGTGGGTTTTGCCCACCAGAGGTGGGGACAGCTTGCGGGATGTTCACTTTCTTATTAATTGAATTTTAAAGTGACCTTGCAGTGATATTGATCTTCATTTGATGAAACACACTCACACACGGGGAGAGACATACACACATCCATCCTGCCTTATGCATCCTTCACAAGCTCAAGGTTAGCGTAGTAGCAAAGTAAGCAGTGAGTGAGAGTGCTTTGTGGTGTAGAATATTTGTCAGAGTTCTGTGATGGCTGAAGTTTGGGAGTTGTGCTGAGCCGTGCAATAATGGTGAGGGAGGCTGGCCGGAGAGACAAGAGGGAGAAGAAGGAGGAGGAAGGGGAAAGAATGAGCGAGAGACAGAAGGCCGCAAGGAGCAGAGGAGGGAGGGGGGCGTGTCCAAAGTGCTCAGTAAAGTCAGTGTGATGGTGTAGTGGTGGGTAAAGAGGTAGAATAGAAAAGCAAAGGCTGTTATTGTGTTTCTGTGAGTGCAGGGTACAGCCAGGTGTGAGGGAGAGACAGTCTTCTCTGACCTATTTTTTTTTAAAGAGTTGGGATGCTGCTTGGCCCAAGCTTCCCCACTAGCAGCTCCCTCTCCTGGTAGAAAATCAGAAACACACCCAGAAACTATATAGCTCTATTAAGTGTTTTCATTCCTCATTAGTTGCAATAAAAGTCAGCTTTTGGCAAACTGCTTGCGTCGGAGCGCACTCATCCTTCAATTTGCCTGTTGACAAAAGCTGTCAGAGTGAATTTTTTTCCTTCTCTTTTTAACACCAAAACAGCCAAGAGCTGTTGGTGCAGGAAACTGAGCTGAATTTTTTTCTTGGATTTAAGTGTGGATGTGTGTATTCTTTCATCTCCAATGTGTCAATTCTGTTGGATTACATGTGAAAACATGGGGCTAGTGTCATATGTGTCTGTGTCACACCCACGGGCTTGAGAATGATCGTGCAGCTGTGTGTGTCCGTGTGTAGATTTGCACGCATGTATGGGAGTGTGAGGGTGCGAAGCTGCTCTATCTAAACACATAGTTAACTTCACTCATTTGACATACTCGTCTCACTTTGCAACTCTGTGAAATCATCCCTTTTGTTTTTACTTTGTTTCATGCAGACAGAAACATGTCAAATATGTGCAAAGATTTGCTCAGAGAGTCTTTTATTTTGTTTATGCTTGAGAGACTTTCCCCCATGCAGTGAAGTTTTATCCGTATAGCACCCAAATGTGTTGACAGTTATTAGTGCTATTCATCAGGCCAGAAATGGGAGTGGGGTTAAGTGCAGTGAATCCAAGCTCTGATCTCTCTGCTTGGCGACATTTACAGAGACAGAAGGATGTTTAAGAGCCTGCAATAATTTTCTGGCATTTATCACGGCCATCGATGCTGATTGTCTGCTTAACTGGTACATGCAGGGGTTAATGGCAATTGATCGGACGCTGTTAATCACCGTGGTTTGTGATTACCTGGCAGGGCCTTATTGATTGCTCATTGATCAGCGCATCCCTGCCACTTCCACCACTGTGTCTGTTAGCTCACTGTCATTTAGCGCTTTGCTGGTGCAATATTGTCGTTATGACACCCCGGGCGGTCGGTGTTGCTCAATGACTCCCTGGTGGCAAATGTCTGCTGTGTGACAGAAGCACCAGTCGGTCAGCCAAAGTTTGATTTACATGCGGGGCAAAGTGGAGAAACCAAACTGAAGGCAAAGTAACCCAGTGAGGCTAAAATTTAATTATTTTTTTTCTCTGGCCATCAGGCTCTCCTCAGCCAGCACGCCATGGGGTTTAGGGGTTTTCTCCTTCACTTCCTCACAAGAGTCAAGTCTATGGTAAAGTAAGAGGAAGGTGTTGTGGGAATTAGGAATGAAAATGTACTCTCAAATGTACATCACTCCCTTTCACGCTCATTCTGTCTACTACTCATTCACTTCTGTACCTTGGTGTTCCTGGTTGTAGCCCCCATTATAAAAGTTGTCCAAAGCAATGAGTCTAAAGTCAGGGTACCTGTCTCAGGAAGGGGAATAGAACCAGGGAGCCTGTGTGTGTGTGTGTGTGTGTGTGTGTGTGTGTGTGTGTGTGTGTGTGTGTGTGTGTGTGTGTGTGTGTGTGTGTGTGTGTGTGTGTGTGTGTGTGTGTGTGTGTGTGTGTGTGTGTGTGTGTGCGCTTGCTCGCATGTGTTTCTTGTTACATGTGTGAGCATACATGTTAGTGCATACCCAGGATTTTGAGAATAATTGCATGTGTTTGTGGGTATGCTTGTGTGTGTGCGCTAAGGCTTTGAGGTATGCTTTGACAGCTGTGAATTTAATAAGCAAACGTTAAAGGTAGGGGGGGGGGGATATGCATAGGGCTCCGCTTATGAAATATGAATGACTCTTTCTGCATCTTCTTCAGCAGGGCTTGATATCATCAATTCCCACTGCCCTGCTAAGAACAGGATGCACAGTCCAGCAGCCTTTCGAGATGGGTGTTGCACTGTATTTAGATATCTTTCTTCAACCAGTCAAATTCAGCTGCAGTGAGTTGTAATAGGCTGTGTCATATCATTACTTTCACCCTGGTGGAAGATTTGTTTTTACATTTTAGCATGACTTTATCTCTTTCAACTGAATTCACACACTTTGTTTAAGTTTGACAGCCTCCAAACAAAAGCAAGGTCATTCAGATGATGAGAGTGTGCCTCACACCTTTGTCGTATACTGTATGTAATGCATTCACCTGTGATCAGAAAATGTCCAGAATTATATTTACGTGTATTTTAAGATTTAAGTGTGAGAAACTTGAAGTGGCGTGAACAAAAGCCACTATCAGTAAATCTGTGTGATATTTGTATTTTGTCCATGTGGTATTCTTAGTGTCATCTCGATTAGTTTTATGACAACACGATCCAAAAAAAAAACATCAGACAATCTACTGAAGGTAAGACATTGATCTGTTAAAATGTGGGATTTCCTTCTGGTACAAAGGCCTGGTCACAACAGAGTGGTACGGTGAAGTTCTTCCCTGACTGTGACGGTTACTGGGTAAACTATACTGTGCATGACAACCAGCCGGGTTAACATAAGTCAGTCACAGCAGCTCTCAGACCATGTTTATATTTTCTCTGGTCTACTAGGCTTTTTATCCCCCACCCCCATCTGCATTTTGTTCTCAGGACTGTAAATCAAGTCATCTAAGAAAGAGCTGCCGAGAGCCCCCCGCTTGCTAACTGTCAGCTAGGAGGCTATCATTGGCCAGTTTGTTTGCTTGGTCACTGACGGGGCAAAAGCGCTTTGTAACTTTGCGATGAAAAATTTGTTCCCCTCAAAGTTCAACACTGTCAAATTGATTTGCTATTGGTCAACAGAGCAAATTGGCAAACCAAAGTTCACCAAAGCTGTACAAAAAAATCCATGCTGATTTATTTCCCAGAGGCAAATTCCATCCTCTCAGCAATGCCATTAAAATACTCCCTAGTATGGGTCATAGTCCGGGGGGAAAAACATTTGTTACAGTAGCCTACACTTACCATAATGAAGCACCACAGCAAACGCCCACATCTTACAAACTTGCAGTCTTAAATTACACATTCACATCATGTCAGAGTTATCATAAATATGTGTTTAGGACTCATAGTGAAATAGCAATCATGTCAACTTCTGATAAATTGACATGGAAGGGACAGGGAAATGCAACAAGGAAATGACAGTTCCGATATATCTGACTAAGCCTTTACTAATGGGGATGTGACTGTAAACCAAACAAACATTGATTCCTCACCAAACAACGTTATTCAATGAAATTAGACTCAAATTTGTTATGATGTTATTATTGTGTTTTTAATCCTCGCACGACCGACTCCACTGCAATCTAACAACTGTCTTGATGACGTGAGTGGTCACAAAGTCGTTAACACAGAAACCTTTTACCATCTCTACCATCCATCATGAACGTGGCATCACCCCAAGCTTGATCATTTTATTATTATTTCCTCAGACTTGTCAAAGCTTCTCAAGAGCCACAAAATACATTAAGCCTTTCACGGGCTGTGTATGACTCCCCATGAAAAATATGCATACATTAATATGTAAATGCAAGTAGTATTCATGCTTAGGCTGTTAACCTTTGCCTTTTGAAAAAAAGAAGACATTTCAATAGGAAACTAATGTAGGCCTAATCAGCACAATTGTTGTGTGAATCAACTTTTAGAGGCAGAAAATATTCCTATAAGATGCTAAACTTTGTAGCATATGATAATCGAGTTTGTAGCTTGCCTAAACGGAGCCTTATCTAACATTGATAAGGTTTAAGATTGCAATATAAGATGATGATTTACAACACTGAACTGTAATACTGTTACCCCATGTTACTGTCTCTCTCTCTCTCTCTCTCTCTCTCTCTCTCTCTCTCTCTCTCTGAACCTCATCCACTGCTCTTTCTATCAGTGTTTAATTCGATACAATTTTTCCAGATGATAAACTTTAGACGAGAGCAATGGTCCTCCATAATATCTTACTGGTCCTCCATAATATCTTACTGTTTTGCCTAACAGCTTGGTCCTATTCAGTAAACTCCTTTATAATATTCATTCAAAAGTTCAGAAATGTGCAAAAAAAGCGACTGTTTTTTATTCTTCTGTGGTACTGCGTATCTTCAGAGAAACCAAAACATTGACACAAAAACCATGATTTCAAAATCATTTCTGATGTTGTGCAGTTCAAACTGACTGGGCAAACCGCAATAAAACAGTCTTTAACAGCTCAGAATGTCAGTTTAGGAACCGACGGATGAACAAGTCTTGACAGCAGATACAACGGGCAACACACCAAACCAACAGACAGGTTGTAATAACATAGAGATTGTATAGATTAAGAGCCAGTGTTTGTCGTTTTGCTTGTCTCTTGAGTTAATAAAATAGCTAATTAAATATCATCCAATGATTAATCATTTTAACTCTGAGGCCTAAAGACTAAGAACTCTAAAATCCAAGCATACTGCTGGCCTTCAGAAGCGGTGTGGTCACATTTAAATTAATTCAGATATAATTTACAGTGTGCAATAGCAATGTCTGATAAAGTTTATTCATTTAGACAAACAGAGATACAGTAACATCAAGGTTTGCCTAAAGGCCAGGACACACCGGCCCGACAATCGGCCATCGGACATGGTCGGAGAGTCTGGAGGGGGCGGGGACACGAATCTGTTTGGTATGTTCGGTGACGTCGGCAGCTGTAGATGTCGTTGGGCTTCTTTTCAGCCGATTCAACATGTTCAATCGGCGTCGGGCAGTCTTTCAGTCGGAGCAATTTGATTGGTGGAGGGCTAGCGAATCAGTGAAGCCCGAAAGTGAGGCGGGTAGCACAAACAGCAGTATCGCATCGCTAGCCATTGTTTTAATTTGTTTGTTTGTTTCGTTCAGCGAGTACTCACATGCATCAACCCTTCTTGACTGCTCGACACCATGCTCGACACTCTCTGCTAAAAATTGTGTTCTTTATGGTCTAGAGAGCTGTCCCATCATTTCCGTCTTCCGTTTTTTTTGGGCCACAATACAGATTAGCGCCGCCTGCTGTTATGGAGACATCACGTCCCGCGCAAGCGCAGAGCGTACGGAAAGTCAGTAGTCGGCTCGGTGTGTTCTTGGCACTTTTTTGGCCGTGACGGGAAGACTGGAGCTGCCTGAATCGGCAGACTCCATTTTCGGGCGACGGTCGGTAGTCGGACCGGTGTGTCCTGGCCTTTAGTTTCAGAATGTAGTAACAGCCCTAGTTTGCTGTTTAAACACCAGTGAAATAAAAGCAAACGAGGTCATCAGACAATTAACTTTCTTTGTTTTCCCGCTTTCCGATGTATATTAATTCCACCCACTCACATTTATGATTAGATTCCTTTCGTCCCAACTGCGTTGTCCTCCCCTCCCTCTCCGACCTACAACACTATAAAAGAGTGATGAAATGCCAAAGAAAGGCGAAAAGAAAGTGAATTCAGCCTCTGCCTCTGCACATCACTTCGCTGAGAGAAGCCTTCCCCTTATCCGTTCTCCCAGATGCCCGTGGTTCTCCAAAGTGTTTAGTTTAACCCCTCCATCCCTCTTCGTCAGCCCTAATTACACACACACACACACACACACACACACACACACACACACACACACACACACACACACACACGTTACAAGTCCCAAAGTAGCAGAGACCAGGCACAATACGATGAAACTGATGGGGTTACAGGCACATACAGCTGCTCTCATTAGTAATCTCGCACGAGTAACACAGCGACGAAAAGACACTACACCCCTGTGTGTGCTGTGCGGTTTTCAATGAGTTTTACAATACACATTGCTGTACTGCTGAAGCCTTTAGAGACATGCACCACTGCTTAGCATTGTTCTAACTATGAAAAGGGGAGAGAGCATTTCCAGTAAAGGCCCACAGCCAGGGACAAGACTTTTGTTTCTTTCCAAGAGGCTGAATTAATTCATTTGGTTTCAGTCTATTATTTCTGTTTGGAAATCTGCATATGTTTTCATTTAATCCTTTATTTGACCTTAACATATCCTGTGAGATCAAAATATTGTCTCTGAGAGTGTAAATAAAAGTTGTTGGCCTACAAATTACAATTATTTTCTTTCAGAAGAAGAATTAATGTGCTGGTATAATGTTCTCAATTAGTCTACTTGGAAGATAATGAGTGAGACTTTCATGAGAGTATCAAAGTAGGATCCCTATATAAAAAATTTTAAAAGTTAGGAAAAACATTTTTAGCGGTATGGTGTTCAGTACCTTGCTCAAGGGCACCTCTGTAGTCCACAGTCCGAGTGATTGGTCCCATGCTGGACTTGAACCAGCCAACCTCCAGTTGAGTTCCCAAGCCAAGTACCGCACTGCTACTGCCTCCCCTCATGAAAACATTGGAAAATTTCCCGCTAACGTTAGCATGATTTAAAATGAGTTTTAAAATGTTTTGACTTAAATTTGTTATGAACAGGTTAAACTTCCTTTTAACACGTAAATCCAAGTTATATGGGAAGGCTACATAAAGGACTCATTTGCAATCTTGCACCTATCTTCTCAATTTTCTTTTAGCTGAGAGATTAGAAATTAGACCTTTGTAATTTAGAGAACTACCACAGTGATCAATGTAATCAATGTGTGATCTTATCTGGAAACATTTATTTGATAAACAAAAGCTGGGTGGAGATTGAATATCAGCTTGAGGGTTTGTTCGAGCCCACAACAAGTCGCTGAACAAGCATCGCCATGTTTGTTGTAGTCATAAACTTTACTCTGAGCAGCACCCTTGTCTAGCGGATGTATTTGTTAACGTCCATTCCAATGTGAAGGTTGTATGAAAGTATGAGGGCAGTGACGATTTTACCGTTTTAAATGTATGTATCTATTTTCGTACATTAGGGGGGGCATACATTAGCCTGAACACCACATGCCATGTGAGAGCTAGAAAGCTAGTTATCAAGTGAGCAGACGTTTTCATATAAATTAGATCCCTAAAAAGGATGGATTGATGGTATAAACGTGCAGCTACTGCCATTCCAAGTGGTCCACTTAATGTATATAACAATCCTGTTTATTATTTCAGAAGAACTCATTTGAAACGTGACAGATGGTGTTGATGAAGGGATACTTCAGTTCCTTTTGAAAGGGCTGACAAACACAATGTATGTTCAGGAGCCACTGACATAGAGTAGGCCTATGTCATGCCCTCTTGATCATCTTCCTTTCTATCCTCACGTTTCTTCTCCGTGGAGAATTAGCAGTGAAGTGCTAAAAGCCAATGTAATGTGGTCTTGACAGTTTGCTCTTCCGCCATAGTAGGGTGTAACATTCCACAATAACCAGCTGGTGAGGGTCTTCTTTGCATGAATGCTTGTGTTTGACTGTGTTATTATGTGGGTAGGTGTTAATACATCTATTGAATATATGGTTGTATATTTTAGATACTATCTCTCAATGCTGAAAAATAGACAATTGTACTGAGACAACATCTAAATCTAAAATTTTCATAATCTCAAACAGGGTTTAAGTAAGGAATGTTGTAACGAATGGCACGGCGCGGGAGTGTTGCATAATTTGGGTCCCCTTTCAAAGCACTCAGTGGATGTGGGTGGAAGGCGCTTGATCTTCCCTTGTTCATATTAAATAAGTCAGATCCCAGCCCCCAACTCAAAAACCTATACTCACATTTACACTGGGGTTTATTGGATGTGAATATGAGCCCATGTGTAGCTTTCCTTTCAGCTCAGGCCAGTGAGTTTGAATCCTTTTGAACAGGCAATTACATGAGGCAACTATGACAGGCAGGACGACCCTTGATCACTGTTAATTATCTGAGTGGACGTGAAGCTCCAGAACCACTAAAGCAATGCAGCTAGGGAGGTTCTGTGCGTATGCGCTTTCAAGCCAGCGTTGAGTCACTTTGTGATGATGCATTGTGTGTGTGTGTGTGTGTGTGTGTGTGTGTGGTGTGTGTGTATGTGTGTGAGAAGCCATAATTACCATATGACATAATGCCCTTCAGGTGTACGTCATGGTATGAAGGCCATCATTTTCTTGAACGTCATTCAAAAGCAAAGCAGAGTTCGTCAAACCTGTCAAACTCAAAGGCGCACTGAGAATATCTTGAGTAACTTGTCTTTAATGAAGCAGAGAGGCCATTTAAGATTCATGAAGGAGTATTACAACCCAACTACAATGGCCTGTCATTACACTTGAATTCAAAATGGTTGCATCATCTTTTAGGGAAACTATCTGTACTTGGGTTGTGGAGATAATGCATTAAATTCCAATGTGATTAAAAGTAAAGATAGGGAAGAGTGCAGTATCAGTTTTATACACGCTCAAAACAATTACTCAATCGTTAGATCTCATGACATGAAGAGTAAGAAAACTTGAAAAGAAATTTGACATTTTACCTAAAAAAAGAAAGAAGTTCCTTGCATCAAACTAAAAGTGTCCTCAGTCCGGTGCACATTTGCATTATGAGTAAATGGCGTGCTAGTTAGTCATGACAGCCTAGTCGGTGCAGTGCTCCCTGAAAAAGCCAGAGATTAGAATATAGATGGTCAAAGTGTCCTTGGAAATATTGACTGGATTAAAATGTATCACTGATAGAGAGCAGATGTAATCCTGCTGTTTCTCACCGGAGGGAATCTGCCAATAACACGAGAAAAAATAATGACCAATTTTTCACATGAAACCAGCGATTTAATTTGTACAATAATCAATTTATTTAAGTTTATTGATTTCTTCTGTTTGTGCCTTCATTTGTTAACAAAACAGCTATTGATGCATATTTGCTTTGTCATTGTCGTCGTATGGTGGCACGTCGCCTGCTTTACTGACCAAAAAGTGTTTTTGTGGCACAACTGAAGACTCATGCAATATTGTAAGGGACCTCAGCTGGACCTAAAAATGTTGGGTGTAAGCCATACATCGGACCTAGCCATGTCTAGCTAGTGATAAATATTTACAGCGGTTGCACCATCTAAAAGTACGACTAGGCACAGCTACGTCCGACGCTATCACGTTCTAAGTGACGTCACATTCTATTGTTACATTCTTTTGCACATCTGGCGCGGCACCAAATTCGAAAATGGCTTCAGAGGAAAGGAAAGGAAAAGTAAATTACTCCGACTTAGAGACAAGAAAAATAATTGAAATGTATGCGACATACATGCCAATTTCTACCGCCAAACACAACAACCAAATTACGCACAGGAAAAAAAGACGAAATCACGCTTTGTAAAGATATTCTAATGAAATGTAATTATTATTATTTATTTTTTTGTGTAAGTGATCAACACTGAATTTGTAATACGTTTCAGTGAATTATCTGTTTGATATTGTTATTTATTGTTCTGATGACCTTTAAATTATTAAAAATTTTAAATTAATATTTTATTTTTTAAGTGTCTAATGAACAACGATTAATTTGTGATATTTTTCAGTGAATTATTTGTTTAATATTATTGTTATTGATTGCATGAATGATAACTTGTCAGCTTTTTTGTGAAATCAAGCCTTCAAATGTCATCTCTTCTCATTTTACCTCAACAGCAATGTAAACGGAGGGACATCAGAACCCGCATTGCCGGGGACAGCGCTCTGGTCCTCTCTGTTACATGTTGTGATTTTGCCGACAATTGGAAAATGAATTGTAGTAACTCAGCCGTGCTAAAACGAAACCTCTCAATTAGTTCACGATCTCCATATATATCGAGAGGATTTGTGCGGTCTTGCATAATCCTCTCACGCCTAAACACACGCTCTTTATGAAGCCTGGAAATAAGACAGGCCATTTTCTCATCCTTTTTATTGTCACCTTGGGAACTAGTTGGCACTATCACTTAACACCTACATTCTACTAGGCGTAATATTTAGCCTCAGACATAGTACTACGTCTAGATGGTACAACAGGTATACATTTGAAGTAGGGCTTAAGGTGCCTTTTACGTCCGGCCTAGCCTTAAGCCCGGGCTCACGTCCAGCTGGTGCAGCTGAGAAAATATTTTTTATTTTATTGGATATGTGTTAAACAAATACATTACAGTTTTTCAACAAAACATTTTTTTCTCCTTGACATCAGTAGAAAATCTAAATCTTACTACCTTTCTGTCAGACTTAAACCAAATAAAAGCCATTAACCAAGTTGTCAGTCGTCCCTAAGCAGATACGCCCTTGCTTAAGCTGTCAGGCTGTCATAGAGAAAAAACTTCTGAGTGCCTTTAAAATGATTCCCTTAAGATGTACTTAAGAGAGACCAGAGAAAACAGAAATACTCTTTGACAACGTATATCTTAGCAGAGGATGCTTAAGGAAGTTGTGAATAGGCTACGGCTAAGGGGAATTTACATCATGCCATGGGAAAGAGGGAGCTCACTATACCACAGGTCTAGAGTGTGAGTTAGCATCCTTGTGTTGACAGGTGGATCAAAATCAGAGGCTTCACTCCTTGTCTTCCCTGTTTAAAAGAAAAACCTAGATGGAAAAGTCCAAACAAGCACCTTTCAGGGATTAGGATTCCATTTCAAATGTCCTTGTTCATTTCCAACAGGTAACTCTTATTGTTCTGACCAAATCTAAGTGTTATAATATGTGTGTGTGATCTCACCTATGTGCAGATGAATGTTTGCAAACTGCATTGTGTATTGAATGAAGGGAAAAGCAAGAGAGATATAGAGGGAGAGAGAGATGCAGAGGGAGCACAAAAAACAACACTATCAAAGGAGGGCTTCAAAGACTATCAGCTGCGTCTCCTGGGTAATTTGCGATCCTGCATTCTTTCGACTTCAAAGGGCCGCTGTGTGTTGGAATACTGCAAGTGGGAGAGTGAGTGAGTTGGGGAGGGAGGGGGGACGAGGGAGGGAGGAGGGGGAGAATCTGATTTCTCTAATAAATGCTGACACCGGGCCTGTTTGATATTAGATTCAGGGAACAGTTTGATTTGTTATCGCCTTTGAAACTCTTCGGACGTCCTTCAGAGAGCCTGACTACCGCCGCACCCCCAAGTGCAAGAGAAGAGAGCGTTGGGCTGGTAGGACATAAGTCCGGCCATAAAGATGACCATTAAGGAGTTATTGATCAGGAGTCTCTCTGTCTGACTCTTTGTCTGTCTCTCTGCCGAGACCCATTCTGTGCACACCTTACTAAACTCTCAAAAACTCAATACGCCTAAAAAAGTATTGCTAAAAATAGCTATATTTTAAGTTTGACTTGTGCTGAAGCACTGTGGCTCAATATGTGACTCAACAGTTCTGATCAATTACTATCTTAAAGTCACTGCTAATGAAAGATACACCAATACACTTTAAGTTAAAACTCAAAAGACTGAATTTCACGACCATCTACTAAAATTCATAAATATTTCAGAGTTCTCAGGAGATTTCTCTGACCGTGCAGAGCTGCTTGTGAGCAGCAGGGAGGTACATTTTACCTACCACAGACTGCAGGTGCAGAGTGGGTAGAGGAAAGTCTCTGGGGTTGTCAGATTTCACTTCTATCAGGAGAGATCACAGATGCAGTTTTGCATATTTTTGTGAAGTTTTCTGGAAGTGGATCTATGCTCACAGTTTGGAGGTCTTTGGTGCAGTGAATTTGCTGTCCATCATTCAGCACTCGACAAAATGTTGTGTTTTGTTTTGTGAGACCCTTGAAACATCCCACATGACATGACGTGAGCTTTCACTGGTCTGAAAACAATGACAAAGTCAGTGGAAGGCACACAAAAGGCGGAAGAAGAACTCTTAAGCTTCAGTACTATAAATGAATGTACATATGAATATATAAATTAGCCAATGTATTTAGAGTAATACATTATTTTTTCATTTATTTTGCAGGACTTTTTCAGATTTTCACAATTATTTATTTAGGGGATGTTCATTAATTGGGTTGAATTGGCAAAATGGGTCTCATATGTAATCACACAGGCTTCACATATTACACTAATTTTTCTAAAAACACGTTTCCACAATTTAACATTCAATTTTTGCACATGCAATTCCTATGTTTATTATGTAATTGTCAAGCGAGGGACTCTGAAAGTCTTTGAAAAGATTCAGCTGGAGAAAATGAGCGAGTTTGAATGCAGGATCCTAATGAAGCTCAACTGAGAAGAGAGTTTCACATGATGCATAAAATGAGCTCATTCATGAGTCATTCATCAGACCAGCTGCTTAGCCAGAAACATATGTAGGTAATCTGTGGAACATTTAAAGGTGCAGTGTGTAATATGACATCATCAAGTAAGTTCTTGAAAGTTTTAGAAAGTTCTAGAATGCAACGCTCCCTGGGTAACCCCACCCCTTTTGAATAATAACAGAAGCTACAGTGGCCTTCAAGGACAAGAACAATTCAAAATTTTATTAAATTACTGCTTTCAACAGGTGGTCAGACTCAAACACTGGAGAGTTAATTGAACAGGGTAAATACCATGGACATATAAAGAAATGGACACCGGATTGAAACACGGCGCCCATTCATTCCTATGAAAGCTGCTCATTGGCGCAGAGAAGCAACAAGGAAGCAAAATCCGGAAATTCCATGCGGCCCGATGGGTTGGCCGCATGTCCATGCTGGCTGCTCGGAGTAGGCACAGTCCTGGGGGCCTGATAAATACAAGCAAGTACAAGGCATCACCTTAGGAGTGAGCAACAGGTGTGTATCAGAGGGGATCACACTGAGGTCACCCGGTGGACACGTGGGGAATGGCCAAGTCAGAAAAACGTGAAGGAAAACTACACATAGGACTGATAGCAGAGAAGAGGATAGATGCTGTGGTTAATGAACCTGCTTCTTAGTAGTCATAAAGAAAAGGACAGCGGATTGAAAACATGGCGCCCATTCATTCGATTCATTCTTATGAAAGCTGCTCATTGGCGTAGGGCGACATCAAGGATAGAATTTCTTCTGCATCATGGTAGCCAGCCCCGCCCCAGCGCATGACGCGCAGTGTATGTTTTCATGATGTAGCGGATGTAGAAATATTCTCATTCTCTAGCATTGTAAGCTAGAAATCGTAGGCCCCACCCTTCCTCGGGCTATTGGCTAAAACTGAAAATAATACTGCTAATAAAACGTTTGAGGTGGTGTTTTGAAAAGCGAAAACTTTCATTTTATTAGTACATGGTCTAAAGATAAGTATGAGCCTATAGCCCCTTTTACACAGCCAGTGAAAGCCGGGAATATGCCGGAATTTTGGCCCTCCGCCCTGCTGTATAAATGCGACCGTTGCGGAACGAGGGAAGAAAGGTGCGAGAGATTGTTCCGGGAATTTTACTACCTCGGGGGTAGTAAGATTCCCGACACAATCAGTTCCGCCTCTCTGTTTAAATGCGGCCAGCTTGTTGTTACGGAACAGGGGGGCGTTTGACGTTCCATAGCCTACGTTCTAAACATGCGACCATGTTAGCAGTTGAAGGACGTGTGTTTAACATTAACCACGGCGGCCTGATGTCCCGTAAAAATCACCAAATTAAGGAACGGCGTATAATCTAGCTGGTCATAAGGTCCGCTGCTCAATCCAAACCCCCACGCTTCATTTTGCAGAGTGTGTGAGTCTATTTCTGCCCAGGGGAAGTAGTACAATGGTAAAGCTAGGCTAAGCTAGGCTAGGCTAAGCTAGGCTGCGACCGGATCGCCACCGCTATTATTATCCTAAATCTGAGCGTATATCCACACTTTATTTCTGTCTACTGTTACGTGACTTCACACACTGTGTGTATGTGTATGTCTGATTGGCAGATCGCTGCCCTTACAAAGAGACTCGCTCACAGCCAACCTGTCACACAAATACACACACACAGACACAGAGGTGAAGCAGTGAGCAGCGGAGTGACTTTTGCCAGTTTGGTTAACAGTCCCAGAGATGTTGGACTCAGCGCATCGCGAGATCAACCGGCACATCGTGGGGACAGTAAAATACGGCCCTCTTACTGCAAGCTCCAGCACTTCTGCTCTCAATTCACCGGCCAGTGTTGTTGTTGTAAAGCAGCTGACCGGCGCGGTGCTAAATGTTTACGTCACACCTGACGCTGTTTACAAGCACCTCTTTCATTCCGGAACGCTGTGTAAAAGGGGCTACTGATGCGCCAGCAGGCCGGCGTTGCTTGGTTCTGTGTAAATAACACAGAAGCAAGCAAAGCCGGCATATTGGAGTGATGTTGTTCCGTCAATATGCCTCAATCTCTGTGTAAAAGGGGCTTATGATTGATATCCAGACATTTTTTGCGGAGACACATTCCTGTTTCTCACTTGTATAGGAGTGAATGGGGATATTTGCTTCCGGGCCGCTATGAAAACGAGCACCCCGTCCACAGCCGGCCAAAACAACTGCAGTACCAGGCTTGGCCACTGAGTACTGCTGGATTGCGGAAGAAGGAACTGCTCCTGGGGGCCTTTTACCAATATGTGTATTGGCAGCACACAAAAGTCTGACTGCAAGGATACAGGCCTTTTTTGACCAACATCATTCTTTAAAGGAGCTGAATCAGCTTTATTCCAAAGGCAGCACACATCATCTCTTTATTGCAGCTGAAGACCCCTTGTTCAGCATGTGGCCAATATAAGTCAACTTCCAATGACACCATTGCACAATGTACCACGGTACTTTTGTCTCAGCAGTACTACAGCTTGGTTCGACCAAAAATGGAAAAGTGATGTTCAGTTTATGTAGGACATGCTAATTTTTCAAACGAAAATTCACAATGTCAAACAGCACTCAGGTGCTTCATCACTTGTAGTTTTAGAGTTTCAGTTGAAAAAACCCTGTCTTATTCAACTGCTGCTAGACAAGAAAAGCTATGTCATGCAAGCAGATGGTGGTCAAGTCATCCTATTAAAGTTTTACAGGGACGGTGTGGGGGAAAATATTGATTTAATTCCTGGAGAAGATACTCAGCCGAAAGAAAAACCATAATAACCATAATTAGGCAACTAACGTACCTAATTAAAAAATAAAGAACAAATAACCCTAACCCCATATACACCTCTATAACGAGATATAAGATAATCACATTACAGTGCCTTGCAAAAGTATTCATACCCCTTGAACTTTTACACATTTTGTCAAATTACAACCACACATGGACATTTAATTTATTGGGATTTGATGTGATAGACCAACACAAAGTGGTGCATAACTGTGAAGGGGACTAAATACGAAACATGGTTTTCAATTGTTTTTATAAATAAAAAACTGAAAAGTGTAGCGTGCAAAACTATTCAGCCCCCCTGAGTATTCTCAATTGGAGACATTATGGAGACATTACGTCCCGCGCAAGCGCAGAGCGTACGGAAAGTCAGCAGTCGGTTTGGTGTGTTCTTTGCACTTTTTCGGCTGCGACGGGAAGACTAGAGCTCCCCGGATCGGCAATCGCGATTTTCGGGTAGTCGGATTGGTGTGTCCTGGCCTTTAGAGTCTGCAAAAGACTTGAGGCTGGGGCAGAGGTTCACCTTCCGGTAGGACAACTACCCTAAGCTTTTTAGTCAACATTTGTTAGCGACAAAAAAAATTCTGTATTTGAAACACTAACTGTCCGTTGTTGTACTAACTGTACTAACGTGTGTCCATTGTTTAGTGTCTAGCAAAGATAAGGGAACATCGGAGGTGATTGTCAGAGCATTGTGCCACAGGTCCGTGAAGAAATCAGAGAAGCCTCACAGCTTGATTTATGTTAAAGCTAGAGATAAGCCAACCATTATAAACAAACCGTTATACGCCTGTTTCTTTAATAACAGTGTCCATGGGGGGATTTAGCTGAGGTCATATGTTTAATCAAATAATCAATACAAACATGTATATTTAAAAAAAACAGCACCAATGTACACACAAGCGCACTTTCCTCATCAGCGACCACAACACGCAGAAAGCTCCAGCCGAAAGCGCCCACCAAAACAGTTCGACCAAAGTGTAGGCACGTGAGCCGCACACACAGACACAAACGCACCAGCATCACATTGCCTCAAACTCCACTAAAATCAAAATGTATTGAATATCAAATAGCATTAATGTCTCCATACAAAATCAGTGATGCACATTGAGCTAGTCTACTCTGCCACCCCCGACGCTAATCATGGAATAATCACTGCAGGAAAACTGACTGACGGCGGGCTGTTTTTTTCATCGGACAAATCGTCTTAATAACGGAATATTAGTGGATTTACTATGGGATTTACTAGCCAAACATCATCGTGTTTGAGGATTTTGCTGCACACCTGCTAGCTATGGTGAGTTGAATAACGTCGGGGGTGGCAGAGTAGACTAGCTCAATGTGCATCACTGATTTTGTATGGAGACATAAATGCTATTTGATATCCAATTAATTTTGATTTTAGTGGAGTTTGAGGCAATGTGATGCTGGTGCGTTTGTGTCTGTGTGCGGCTCACGTGCCTACACTGTTTTGGTGGGCGCTCTCAGCTGGAGCTTTCTGCGTGTTGTGGTCGCTGACGAGGAAAGTGCGCTTGTGTGTATCAGAGCTGTGTCGGAACTTGTTGTGCTTTGTTTGAGAGCTGTTCACGTATTTTAAAAACATACCCAGAAAACATTGATTTATTCTACAACAATAATAAACTCAATAGACCTGGTGTAGAACCGGATATCTTCTGGGGAAGTAGCAAACCGCTCAAGCCCAAATGTAGTTTGCAGCTGGTAGCTCTAGACCTGCTGTCTGAGCGCCTCAATTTCTTTCTGCATAGTATAGTAGTGCTCACAGTCAACACGGACTGTAGTACTAGCACTGTACTCATGGTCCAAGACCATTGGAACGGGTAGCTCGACATCAAGCTCAGGCTCTTCGGGGTCGGAGCCAGGCTCGGGACTCGCCGGTCTCTGTCTTCACTCCCAAACACCAGCCCGTGTTTGCCTAGCGATGAAGTTGTTCCAGTTGAACAAAGAAGGCACTGAGTTGGGCAATAGGACCTGTCTCCCTTTTGCAATTGATGTTAAAAGCTTATTGTCAAAATGCTGACTGCACACCTTTGTGTGGTTGGTGACTTTAAACCCCCTCCTCCTGATCTTCTGTATCCACTGCGCCCAAAGACTGATGTTCTTTGGGAAGCAGTGGAAACTTAAGCTACTATTATACCTGCTGGATGCTGAGCATAACGGTACACAGCAGTGTTGATTCGACCTGCCTTCACTCCGTTGAAGCTTGAAACATTTTCTTACATTACATTTCCCTTGTTTTGTTGAGTTATCCATCTTTTTACTGTTTATATTCGCCCTGGTAACTGAGACGGGAAGTAAACCAGAAACTAGTATGCCGATATGCGGAAAACCTGAAGTTTGCTACTAGACTTGTGCAAGGAGCCTATTGAGAATCTCTGTAAAGACTTGAAAATTGCTCTATTCACAGACGCACTACATCCTATCTCCATCCAATCCGGTGCTGAATCTGAAGCTCAAGCTATTTTGTAAAGGAGAATGGGCAAAAATGTCAGTCTCTAGATGTTTAAAGCTGGTATAGACATACCCCAAAAGACTTGCAGCTGTAATTGCAGTGATAGGTGGTTTTACCAAGTATTGACTCAGGGGGACTGAATACTTTAGCTTGATACATTTTTCAGTTTTTTATTTATAGAAAAAATTGAAAACCATGTTTCATTTTCATTCCACTTCACAATAATACACCACTTTGTGTTGGTTTATCACATGAAATCCCAATAAAATAAATGTACATGTGTTGTTGTAATGTGACAAAATGTGGAAAAGTTCAAGGGGTATGAATACTTTTGCAAGGCACTGTAATGTGATTAGCATTATAGCTTATATCTCGTATAGAGGTGCATATGGGGTTAGGGTTCTTTGTTCTTAATTTTTTAATTAGGCACGTGAGTTGACTAATTACATTTCTTCCCCTGTATTTTGTAAGGCCAACCCTTAAAAGCTTCCATTACATGTTCTCATGTTTTCTTACACCACTGATATCAAACTGTAGCTCGGCTCTCAGGGCTGCCTGCTCGCCTCTTTACCGAGGGTTTATACAGAGCTGGGTAAAAGGGCTTTTATGTGGGCAGCTCCATCTGCTTGGAATAAACTATAACAAAAATTGCCATCAAGTCCATAGTGTATGCAATTATTTTAAGTACAAAGTCACAGACATTTTAAGGGGTGCAATTGGAAAGTCTATATGTTGGCTGTGTGTTTGTTTGTGTGTTTATTTTGCCGCAATTTTGTCCAGATCTAGCTTAAAAATGTGAATTGTATCTCAGTGCTCCAGCCATTTTTAAGAATGCCAAATTAAAGGAAAAGGCTCTGTTTGTTAATCAGGATAATGTGACACAAAAAGACGGCTTTACTCAGACGTAGCCAAATGTTGTGACGTTTCAAATGCATCAGTCATCATCTGTGACTATACATCATATTGTGATAATGGAAGGTCATTAAATATTTTATACAAGCAATGATTTTAATCAGCTAGCTATAACGTTCAGAATAAATGATATACTCGGTGTATTGTGAAATCATATTTGCGTTTAAACTAAACACATTCACACGTTTTACATGTTCTACTCCCCCCCCTCCCCCTTCACACAAGCAAATGCACGGATTCACATCAAAGTGTATGTAAGCAAATAACACCTTGCCCTGCATCCACAGTATCCAGTGACCCAGGGGATGATTGTGGTATTTGATTATGCGGTGGGGTGATTGATGTATCAGTGGTTGGTATGCGTATGGAAGCATGCAGCACCATTGATCTATTGATGCATGGGATTGCGTCATGAATATGCAAAACTGTAGTGCGCCGCTCCACTTCCGGGCAATCGACATCATCCTCGAGTCACAGGTGTTGGGTCGTTTGCTGTCCAGTCAGGAGACTAGAGGCTTGTAAATAGGGAGTAATCCAAACATCAGTGCTAACACTCCTTTATGTGTGCCAGTTGGAAAGTACCAAATATCTGGCCCCTCCTCGATGCCCCTGCCAGAGTCCCTCCCCTCATTTTCCGTCTCTCTATCTGCTCATTAGTGCTGGGTTTGGAACAAAGAGCCATCTGGGCACGGCAACCTGCCAGCTCAGGTGGGCCTATACACTGAAAAGACAGCTTTTCTTCAACATCTGTGTGCCAGGATCAAAGGCATTTTCTGTTTATCCCCTCAACTCCTCCTCTCACTTTCACTCCTTCCCTCCTTCTCTACCCCTCACTCCCCCAAATTCTGCTGCCAAAACTTCCCATACATTTCAATGGGAATCAGACTAAATGTGGCGCCCTCCTCCCCATTCATGTCTCTCTCCGCCTCTTTGTCACTTCCAGACTTCTTCTCGTCATCCTGAGGGTGTCATCCATTCTCCCAGACTGTTTTGTTTTGAGCATTTTTAGATAATTGTTTCCCTGTTTTTATAATGAGGGAGACATGTCTTTTTGAAATTCCTCTGTGCTTCGCATCTTAGCAGCTGCTTGACAAATATATACACTACAGCTTTTTCCTTCTTTCAATAGTCATCTTCTTCTGGGTTTTGGGTGCAAATAGGTAAGCGGGGGAAACAAGTTCCTCCGAGTGCTCACTTCTCACATTAGCTGCTAAAAAGGAGGTATTTTTTTATGGGCATTCGCATGAGGTATATCGCAATGTCCGATCGGATCAATAAAACTGCTCAGATATATGTGTAGATGGGAAAATGAAAAAGGGTCAGCCAGATTTACAGCTTGTAATCAGATGCAGATGTGTTTCCTCCGGTCCCTCGGCGAGGACAGCTTATATCATCGAAAGTATTGATGTTTTTATTTTTCTTATTTTGACATCCACTTTCAGAGAAATTATGCCGACTGCTTTTGCCGTATATCCGCTGATATGAGATGGTGTATTCAGCTGGCCTGGCCCTGTAGATACAGCGGATCAGGGGGAGTGTTATCCTTTAAGCCAGGTGCCGCTGTTCAACACAGGCAGTTCCTGCTGACTGAAACACTTCCCTGCGCGCTTCTGTCTTGCTTGTCTGGCTGTGCTCTCGACTCGCCGGCCCAATGTGTGTGTGTGAAGAGGTTACTCGGGCCCTGTGTCTGAGCTGTGAGTGCGTATAGAACATGAATGGGATGTGTTTTGACCGTCGGAGAGAGACGACTTTCCGGAAAGCCTCTTAGATGTTTAACGTTGCTTCTGTTTTCAAGCCCTTTGCTCAGAACTAATAAAGATTGATTAGTCTTCTGTTCAAGATCAATGGCGGCACTATTTCGGTTATGCCTGTTTGCCAGAAGGCTTTCTGATCAATGACAAAGCTATTTTTTGTGTCGAGGGCCGGGCCCAAGATTTTTCATGAGGCAGACAGAGAGAGAAAAAAATCTCGGCTGATGGACCGTTCAAGGACACAGAAGCTTCTCCCTTCTCTCCCCTGAACAGTCCCCTTTATTCTGAAAGCGTTGATGGTGGATTCATTTTGAGGGATTTTGCATGCTCTGTGTCACTCACTATGTTATCAGCAGGGACAATTACATCACTGTCAGATTACCATGTGCCACCCACTGCATTGCTGCTTTATTTAAATAAAAAAGGACTTGCAGGGGACTGTATTGAAAGTGTTATGCATGCTCCCTCCCCTCCTCTAGCAGAGGCTACTGCACTGATTTGAAACTGGAAGAGGAAGGACCTTGTTATTGTCCTTTTTTCTCCCCCTGCATCATGTTCAGCAGGAGACAGACAACTGGAGCGTAAAACAAGGCTGTAGTCTGCAGGTAGCCACCGGCTGAGCTCGACTGCCGCTAGATTCACTCTGACAGGTGAGATCACAGCCTCGTGGCGGGGTGTGGCACCTGACAGAGGGGCCGATGAGAGGCATGTGGGTGTAGCAGGAGGAAGAAATTTCCTCAGCACAGCAGCTAGGAGGAACGAGGTGGCTAAGAGCGAAGCATCTCATGGTTTACAAGCATATGTGGGAACAAGGCTGGACTGAGTGTGGTCTTTCTGTTGGATGGTTATGATATTAGGTTGGACCGCCACTTTCAGCTGGGCACGATGCCAAGTCATGAGCAAGGGAGTCACTGTTAAAAGGGAGTTAATTTAGTTTTAATAAAGGATTATGACTTTCATTAAAGGTATACCCTCATAACACAAGCGAGAAGCATATACCATTAGAGAAGAGGAAGTAATTTAACACGTTTGAACTTGGGTGTGTCTTGTAATTCAGAGCATATGTTGTCTTCACTTGCTCCTTGGAAATATTGTACTTTCCACTTGTGCAGTCGTAATTATGACATAAGTGCATGCAAGTGCTCTGGTCAGAAAAAAACAAACATGGACGCTAAACTTAAGGTTGTTTTTTCATAGATGAAGTTTAATCACCCAAAGCCAGTAGCGCAATAAAAAAAATGCGTATAATAAAGTATGTAATTGACATTTTAATTTCTGATACATATACAGTACTTAAATGTGCAATTACTAAAAATACATTTTAGCTTCTTTGTACAAAATAAAAACATATATAATTAGTTTTACCTTCAATTGTTGACACTACTTTTATGCTTTCAGCCATTTTTGCTGCCCTGAAACATCATGCAAACAGCACAGCTCGGGTATCATCAAAAATTCCCACTCTTAATATACTATTTCTACTTCGGAAGGCCGTTCATGTGCACGGTAAAAGCGGTATTTCGGAGTTGCACATGAAGACAGCAATATACACCTTAAAATGATGGAATTAGCCTGGTTATTTTATAGACAAATCTACATTCTCGTTTTGACAAATTTTCCTCCATATGCTGTAAATGATAAACAGGTACACGCTGTTTTACCGTGTGAATATGATTTTGTCGGTTCAATTTGTACAGAGGGGATCTTTAATCTTTCATAACCCTGGGGAAGCTGAAGCCTTCTGGTCCTAACAAGGAATTATAGGTTCACTAAAAATAGCCTGGATTTTAGGGTCATTGCTTAAATCTGTTTTCCCACGGAATATACAGTGTCAGTGACCCAAGTTTCGGCTCATCAACGAAAGCAGCACCTCCCACCATCTGTGTGCTCTTCCCCCAACGATAGTTGAGTATTTTCATGATCTGATGGGATGGATGACTGAGATGAAAAATGAGTTAAGTCTAAAATGGCTTACTTTTAAACTTTCCAGGGGAAAAACAATAGCGGCCCGCAGTATACCTGTGTGTGTGTGTGTGTGTGTGTGTGTGTGTGTGTGTGTGTGTGTGTGTGTGTGCGGGGTTTGTTTGTCACGTTTTCTATCGCCAGCAGAGTGTTTTTTTATTTGTTTCACTCGGGTGCAAAACACACCACTGGGAAACCACACCCCTAACTACACACACACACACATACACACACACACACACACACAAACCTCCCTACTCAAACTTATCCCGGCTCCAACGCTTGCAACTCAGCAAATGTGGCGGGCAGGGTTTAATTTTCTGGCCCCCCGCTTCAGCCCCAGCCTCATGCATTTTTCATCACCACCATCCTGTTCCCACCCAGCCACTGCTGCTGCACAATGGTATTGATTGGCGATTAAGCCATCAAACTGTTATAAAGAGGTTAATATTTTAAAGCTGTTATACGCTTTTCCAACCCTACTTACATTAACGCGTACCCTCTAGTACCTACAGTTTCAAGGGGTTTTTAAGAGTTTCCGCTCTTATGCCAGGTCAGGTTATGAATGTTTGATGTAATGCAGACGGCGACGCTTTTTTTCCCCACCCTCCCATACAATGCTTACTCCAGCTCTGTGTTCGATCAGCTGACTGTGCCAAAGGTCGAGAAGGAGCAGTGTCAGTCAGCAGGGGAGACCGGGGCTGGGTCGCACTCTGCTAACCCCACATGTGTGATATGTCTAGTTGTTGACCAATTTGCTTATGGTAATTCTTATAGATCTCTGTATAGTGCCGCCCAGCAATATTGAGGGTTCAGCGTTAATTGTGACTGCAGGGGCAAAAAAAAAAAATCTGCAGTCTCATCCTATTCTATATACCAATTGATGAGCATCTCGAGTTATTTTTAGGTGTTAATCCGCAGGAGAGATGCTTACCCCCTCTCCTTCAAGTAATGTATGTAAATACTTAACCCCTCTGGCATAAAATATATAAAAAGTAGTCAAAGGATCATACCAAATTTTCTTTAATGGAATTTTACAAATGTGGTCATTTGAAATTATGTTATTTACTAATCAACAATACTAATCAGATCAATATTGTCGAAATAATGTTGTCATACAAATTAATTCAGAGTTTAGGTGATTTGGTTTTAAATAATTTCTTTCATTTAAATGTTTTATTTCTCATTCGCTTTTCTAATGTGTTTTCTATACTTGATGTATTTTAATCTTGCCCCTGTAAAGCACTTTGAATGGCCTTGTGTCTGAATTGTGCTATATACAGTAAATACATTTGCCTTACCTTGCCTTACATTACCATCATTTTAGTAGTGGAATAAGCTGAAACTAGTTCCAATTTTCAATATATTACTATGCTTCAAAATCCAAGACCAAGTATTACTGGTTTGAGGTTAATGGTTGGAAACATGCAGAACCACCATTGCAGTATGGTCCTGTTGGGGGAGTGAAACATGGGTCTTAAGGGGTGACATGTGAACAAGGACATGAGAGTGGAGAGAGAGGCGAGAATGGACATGGAATGGATTCATTTTGTGAGTGTGCTTGAGAGAAGAAAAGGGGTAGAGAGACAGGGTGTTAGTCCAGCTGGATTCACACCTTCAGGTCTCGGGTCTGTATACTGGGTTTAGTGGGTTAAAAGAATGTTAGGATGTGGGTTAGCATTGAGGGAAAGCATCCCCTCGACCAAAGGCTTTCACTTTGTCTTCAAGACAAGGTCGCACACTGAGAGGCACAGATTTCACCTGCTATCCGACACAACCGCTCACCGTCCACATGCGGACCCAGATCTGTTCAGTTGATATGCCATTTCTCTACGCTTGACAGTGCAGGCAAGTGACTCATATAACTAGAGCGATGCTCTCCATTAGTGCCAGTCAGTTTGTGCTCTTTAAGTCCTTATGGTGCTCTCCCTCCAGGCACAGAGCTGGATAACACGCTTGAGCAGTGTCCCAATCACCGTGATCACCTGTGACAAACCACGCTGAGTCCCAATCAATACGTTATACTCTCCCGAGGGCGCAGGAATGAATGTGACTCTGCTGCACTGCATGCCTGTGCAATGTTTTCGATGCGGCACACATGCAGCGCCAAGAACACATTTTTGAATTGACAATATAGGGAATTCTTTAAAGTTATGTTTGATCTGAAAAGAGAAAAATATTTATTTTTAATTTCTGTTTGAACAATCTTCCAGAAGAAGTGGTGAGGTCCCCTTCAGTTAACTCTTTCAAGAAAAGGTTGGATTAATTTGGTTTGTCAAGGGATGTACAACTATAAAACTGCTTTATTGATGAGATTCATGTGTTTTTTAAATGAAATTCAAGCGATTTATGAAATTGTGTTGACTTCTAACTTGTATATTATGGTGATTTCATTTGTTGTTGTTCAGTGTTTGAGTCTGGAAAAGAGGATTTTACTAGCCTGGTCCTACCAGACCATTGTACTTCATTTAATTTGTACAGAAGCTAATGGAATCGCTCAATTGGCAAACGTAAACTCACTTAAAGGCGGGTTTCTGTTAAAGTTTAAAACTATTGGATCTGCCCAGTGCCACTCTGGATCTGCCAACCAATCACATACCGTTTGGCCGTGATGTATGTCATGCGATGGCTTCTGCAACTGAAACTGGTGCAAGTCATTGTTCTCAGCCACTCCCTCTGTTCGCTGATTGATCATGTAAAAATCTATCCTGAGAAAACCCACGAGTATACCGCGGACCCAGACTGACTACTGAAGGGAAATGAAAATCGAGCGAAAGTAGGTGGGCGGGCGGTGCCAGGCTAGGATTTTACATTCCTGAGCCAGAAAATTTCAATAATAATAAGTTAAAAAAACATAACATAACATACAGTAGCTGTCTACACGTGATAAAGACGGGGGAAAGGGGAAGGAATTATCTTTCATATAACCTGAATGGACTAACAGGGAAAAGTTTAAGAATTGAGTAAAGAAAAAAGGAAAGAACAAACACAAGAATTTCAACAAGTAGAGAAAGTCAAAAAAGGCACAAATGAAGGCGTTGTGTGGGAGATTCGGCAGGGGGGAAAGCGCGCAGAGCTAAGTCGGTGACTCCTAAGGGAGAGTGTTCACAGCTATATTAATATAACACAGAGGGGGTAGTAGTTAGAGAAGCTTTGTTTGTCTTGGGCTAAATGAACACCCCCTTTACCATCATAATAGTTGTGTCATTATAGAAGGAGGGCGAAGAGCCTGAAGTGTGTTTATGTCAATGTTTTCCCTTCCGCCCTAATGAGCTGGGTTCACTCCCTTCAAGTAAATTTTGCAAATGAGACTATAGAGTTGTATCTGTGAGGCACGGAGTTTTAGTTTTTTTTTGTTGCTACCCTTTGTTACGAGAGAATAAGTTGGAGACGCCACGGCCACAAACCCATATACAGTGTACCAGATGTCCAGCTGTTCAGTGTCTTCATTAATCTGAGTTTTTTTTTTATCTTTTACTCGTCCGCTGCATTTTGTTGCCTCTCTTTCTTCCCTATCTTTTCTCCACATCCCTATCGGCACATGTTGAACCCCCCGCTGCGTTAGCCTCCAAACACAGTCCGCCTACTGCCGCTACCCCCATGCCTGCGAGAGTTTGTCCCTCATTATCCGGTCCTTACCGCACCCCGACCGACCTTCCCACCCAGCATGGTGTCATGGCTTCAGTGCCGTATTGTCTCATTATCTCCGCAGACACCAAGAGAGGAAGGGCAATGCCGAGACATCAGACCCGCCCCCTCGCTTGGAGGGACGGGGGCTACTGACAGGGCCGTCAGGTGATTAAGACAGGCCAAAGGTATATTATCTTGCCTGTATCATTGCAGCCAAACTAGAAAAAACTACTGATCACTGTGTGCTTGTGTGTCCCCGTTTATGTTTGTCATTAGCAACCGTTATAGGCACCTTATTGTTAGCATAAGGCTAGATGAGAGATCATTTGAAATTAGCGCTAAAAGAAAACAGTTGTTCATGCTTTCTTTGACAAAAAAAATTGTGAAGCTAAATATACAGTATGTTTTCCTTCTTTCATCCATTGGGTTGGGTCAAGTCAAGTTAAATTGAGTCACATGGACTTTTCTTGTACCAAAAACACAAAATGGCACAAACGAAGACGGTAAACGAGACGGATTACCATGATATTTTTTTTTATAAAAATATTGTGATGGATCTACTTAAAAGAATGAATGCAACTTTTTGCATCAGATTATATGTGGATCAAGCAAGACTATTCATTATATGAACTACAAATCTTTAATTGAGCAGGTAAGTCAACTTATTTAATCAAGTAGGCTAATGCCAACTGTACTTTTCCTTGTAAAACTAAGTTGCCTTTGCTTGCTAAATTAAGTTGACTTTACTTACAAAATGTATTTCTTGTAATGAAAAAAATATAATTGCAAAAAGTTGCCTTCATTTTTAAAAAGTGGATCAAGCAGGATTCTTTTTTTAATCAGTGTAGAATAATTGTAAATAGTTGTGGTGCTTGATTGGATTGGTTGCAGTGTTTTACAAGAACTACTATTTAGTTGCTTTATACTTTGCTCTTACTTCTATGTCCCCTCTGTTAGTTTCCATGGATCCAGCATATCGTGCTCAAACATTGTATTTGCATCCGTAAAATATTTCTACACAACAACCAACTGCCCATCTGAAAGGTTACAAGTGAACATGAGGTAGCACTGGCTCAACTTTGTCGCAAGCAGACACAAGTTTACACTGAATAATTTCACCAGGTTCTTTTTCATATCAACAGATGGAGCTGAGGTGACACCAAGAGGCAATGTAACAGTGAGATGTACTCGACAAAAAAAATCTGAAATCAAATCATCTATTTTATGTCATTCATTCTTGCAATAACTCGTGGTTACGGAGCACGAAAAAGAGGTTTTGTACCCAATTATGTGAACTTGTTGTACATTCTGTCTTTTCGCTCCTCTGTGCCAACCTTTCCAAGGATGCTGTAAGACTAAATTATCCAAAGAGAATTGTGTAGAAGACAGGTTTGCCATAAATAAATCATCGCTCCGTCTTCTTGATGTATGGGCCTTAAATGCGCTTGGCTCTCTCTCTGTCTCCTCTATTGAGTCATCTCTCCAAATTCCTTCCGTCTTCCCAGAGCTCCAAAAAGCAACACATAACGTCTGTGTAGCCTAACTGTTGGGGCCAATTTTATTTTGTTTGGTTTCGGGATGGGGGTGGCGTGGTGAAGAATTGGGGCTGGTGAGGACACAGCGCTGAAAACTCGGAGGGGGAGGGGGTTGGGGGGTGTTGTCTGTCCTCAGAGACAGATGGCGCGGGGGGCTGGTCCGTGATGGGCTGGTGCTGGACGGGTTCCATGTGCTGTAGTGGGTTACTGGGGCCCAGGGTGGAACGTAGGCGGATACTCTGATCCGAAGCGCCACAGTAGTCCTCAGGCACAGGAGTCCACTTCCCCCGCCCATCTGTTCATTCCATCGCAGCTATGGCAAACGTTCCTCTTCACACACACACATACACACGGAAATATTACACAGGCAAACCTACACACACTTATTCACACACACACACACACACACACACACACTCACAAACACACATTCATGCATACGTCAAAGACAACTACCCCCCCCCCCCCCCCCACCCCTTGCTAACGTAGATTTGGGTTCAGTTGTAGTGCACCAGCAGCTCTTCCCCACAACATTCCTCCTCCCCATTTTACAAAATTAGCCCGCAGGTTTGACTAGATCCCACCAGCTTCCGCTCCCATTACGTGTCACGCCGGCTATATCTCTTACTGACAGCTCTCCTGCCTTAACGTTTGTGTTACCATCAATTATAATATTACACTACTCCCACACTTACTTGTCGATGGCCGCCTCCATTGCTATGAAGTAATCCTTTTACCCAGGATTTAATATCTCTGTTGTCATCTTTGGGAGGATGAAAAAAAACATTTGGTAAACATGGCACAATTAATGTATATTTTCTACTTATTATCTTCTAAGTTTTGTTTTGAACAGGTAGATCCACGTAAGGAGAGGAAGCCAGAAGGGAAAGAGGGAAAAAAAGAGAAAAGTGTGAGGTTGTAAACAGCAGAAAAACATGTTGCCATAAGGTCTGTTATGCATGCGGTGGGATGATGTGTTTCAGTGACTGATGCATGTCCCAGGAGATTTTTTTTTTCTTTTCTCAAATCATAAGTGTTTTCATAATCAGTCTGGTAAGAAAAACGTGTGAATACTTATGCAGCGATAATGACCTGAATGAGAAGGTGACATTGGCATCACGGTCGAAAGGCTGCGGCTGAGTCAAGGTCAGATGGAGGCAGAGTACAAGATGTTTTTCCTCTCTCTCTCTCTCTCTCTCTCTCTCTCTCTTTCTCTCTCTCTCTCTCTCTCTCTTTCCCTCTCTCTCTCTCTCCCTCTCTCTCTGCAACCTGGAGTGTTTGTGATCAAAAGAAAATGTACAATGACAATATTGGAAGTGGTGAGTCATTTGTTAATTGTCTTCGTCTGTTTCTTCCCATTCCAGATTGCGCCGCGTGGACAGCAGGGAAACACCCCGAACAGGTTGTCGCACTATTACAGGTTCAACAAAAACACAGTCACATGCGATAGTGTTCATTCAAGAACAGTGTGGGCAATTTGCAGTCCATGCAAGCTTTTTTTTTGAATGTCTTTGAACTGTGGAAGAAAAGCGGAGCAGCTGGTGGGAATCCACACATAAATGGGGAGAAAAATATGGAGTCAAAACAGAAGAGACCAAAAAATAAACTATTTCCTATTTGCTATCACAAGTTTCATAATTGAGTTATCATACATGACAGAAGCCATTAGGGCCCGACCGATATTGATTTTGGAGTGCCGATGCCGATTATTTTCAGAGAAAAATTACGATTAAATCGGACGATTAAAAAAAAAAATCCCCAAAATATATATTGAAAAAAAAAAACCTTGAACCCTTAAAAATATATATACCTTTTACTGTTGAAAATACGTACAGGAACTTTTTCTTTATTGCAATACGCATTATAAAAAAAATAAAGTGTAACAAATATGTCTAAATTCAGACTGGAACTCCCTCCCCCCAAACATCAGCATCTCACACTCAATAAACTTATTAAAAAGTCAACTCAAAACTCACCTCTTTAAGGAAGCATAATGACACCTGACTCCAATTCAACCCTTATTATTATTTTCTGTATTTTGTTTTCTTTTTCTAAATGTATGATTCTCTATGAATCATACATTTACATTTTTTAATGACCTCCAAAAAGCACCATATAAATTCTATCAATTATTTTTATTATTAACTGTCGAGCGATGACCAATGCCTCTGCTATTGGTTGCAAGGGGAACTGTGAAGTGTAAATTAATCGAATGTATTACAACACACCTGCTGCTGCTGTAAATAGGCTATAGCATTAATGCTATTCATTTAGGCTACCTCCAGGGCAACAATACATTTCACACATGATTGCTTGAAAAAATGATTGGCAAAAAAACGGCCGATGCCGAAATATGCGATAATCGGCCGGCCGATAAATCGGTCGGGTCCTAGAAGCCATAGCTGAAATTCATTGTGAAACACTGACTTTTCCGTCTCAGCCAACAGAAAAATATATTGTTTGAATGCTTTTTCTTAAAGCATTCCTTAAGCAGTTTATGAAATGCTGAAACACAGTGTGACAGCAGAAAAGGTAGAAAGAAAAGTTATTAAAAATTATTAAAAAAATATATATTTATTTACATTGGCTAATGTTATCCACCATACCCTATTTGTCCAACATAAGGCTGTAGCAGCAAAAATGTGTGTTAAAACAAGCAATGTTGCATTATATTGCTTATAAATTAAATTTAAGAGGAAGATTAAACTACTGCATCTTTGAAAATCACCCTTATTTTTAAATCAAAATTAAAGTAACTTTTTCTTTTTGTCCAAGTATGTACGATCTTGGAGCAGCTTATGCATATTAACTTTGGCATGCAGAAAGTAAATTCTTTCAAAGTCATTAAAAATCCTCTTAATTAAGTCATTTTTAACACAACAACATACATGCATTCCACTGAGCGCTGGGCTTGACATGCTTTTAGAGAGAGGCGCCTTAGCCAGCTGTCTGAATGCCAGTTAGGGAAACATTAGACCTTAAATATTAATGCAGTAATATGGCATTGTTGGAATGCTTACTGAGCTGTGGGCTCCAAGCCTGCTGGGTTATTTGTCACACTCCAGAAAGCTCACAGCAGCCAGAAAAGAAGCCTCCATGAAAGGGCGATAGTTTACGCGGTGCAGAGTATAGCCTCTGTAAAAAAAAGGGCCCAAGGCTTTTAAAACTGGAACATTGGAATCGTTTTATTTTATTGTTGTCGCCTTTTTATATACCTTTTAGTATAATTTATTTAGCCCAAAGATGAGCCTCTAATGTTCTCTCTCTTGTGCAAAATGCTCCCGTACTACCCGCGCATTAGCTGATAGAGTTTTTTTTTGTAAGTATTTAATTCAACCAAATGAAATGTGCTAACCAATTTATATTTGTACAATGAAAAACAGGTGCAAAATGCATTCATCTCAATAGTCAAAGCAGCCCTCCCTCTCTCTCTTTCACTCTCTGTGTGAATCTTCCAGCAACAGATGGCCGATGGAGAAATAAGCAACACGTTTATTTTCTGTCCTTTATTTGAACAAAACTGTGTCATAATTGGACGGCTACCCGGACACACATATTTTAGAATATATTGATTCTGTTCCAGTAGAGATATGTTTTCCTCTCGCATCACCCAGTGAACTGAATATGCATGCCCTTTGGGAATAAGTCACTTCTTACCAACAGCACTTTTTCAAGATTTAGCTTTTGCGTATAAACATAGAATATGCAAACGTGCTTAAAATGCTATGCATAATCGCTCACACACACAAAAAAGCGGAGGCAAACCGACCTCGGTGCTTTGCGCCTCACTGCTTGTAATGTACTAAGTTAACCTTGGAGACACCCTATGGTGCTTTAGCTAGGGCTGGCGTCGATGCCTTTAACTCTGCGGGGAATGGGAAGAGGGAAGGAAAAAATATAAGCTCACAACTAGCTTGGGAGAAAGAGTGAGATAATTTTTAGGGCATATTTGGGTGTGCATGAATATTCGCAGGCGTTCGTGCCAGGTGTGTGCTTGTTTGTGTGTGTGTGTGTGCGTGTGTGTGTGTGTTTGTGTGTGTGTGTGTGTGTGTGTGTGTGTGTGTGGAGGTTATGTTGAAGCTGGACATCTGCCTGATAGGATTTATAAGACCATGCAAATATAAAATCAGTGATAGGATGCAGGCACAGGCTCACAACCGAAGAAAGAATTGCCCTGTCGGTTGCATGGAAAAGGTCGGGGGACGGGGGCGATCAGGGGTGGGTTAGGGGCTGCATGCGGTGAGGGGGGGTCAATGATGTGAAATCTATCGATCGCAGGCTTCAAGACAAGTGTTCAGTGATTTCCTGTCCCTGGCAGAAATATTGTGCTTGTTAATCCATGTGAGTCGGAGCAGCAAGGGAGCTCAGTGAAAGAGGCAGTGTGTGTGTGTGTATGTGTATGCATGCTGCTGCTGCTGCTTGGAAATGGTGTGGGGGTGGGGGGGGGGGGGGTCAACGCAAACAGGATGCTAATGAGTCTGCGCTAATCAATGTGTGCTTAATCAGCGATTCAGCTCTGAGTGGCCACGGGAAGGATAGAGGAAGGGGAGCGGTGAGAGAGACTGTTGGGAGGAGTTCATGAGAAAGTGCAGGCCCAACCTCTGATTCACTCCCTTTGTTGAGAACATTGGTTCTCAGGAACCCCTTGGTGAATGCAGATTTATACTCTTCCTTCAGACAGTGTTGGAGCGGCCGCTGGGTTTTGTTGGGTTTCTGAATGAGAACCTCTCCTTCGAAAAATTACGAAACACACATACAGACGATGAAAAGGGTGAATATTTTAAGTTCAGCAAGCGTTTCCCTGAAATTTCTCTTAACAAACACCACAGGCTTCCAGTGTAATTATGCTTTTGCCTGTCTTCAGATTGTGCCTTGCAGATCACCAGACAGTATCTGGACATACTTCATTTAGCCTTTTAACACACTAGTTGTTCTACCCTCCTGTGCCAGTAGCGTCTGAGCATCTTTCCACGAGGGCTTGCAATGAATTTGCCTCCTTCTTTACTGAGAAAATTCACAAAATTAGACAAGCTGTCACTGCATCAATACCAAGTTCAACATATGTGTTCCCTCATAAAATCAATTCAAATGCAATGACAGAATTTTATCTTATAAACCACAAAAACCTGGAGGACATTATACAACACCTGAACTCCTCATCCTGTTGCCTTGACATTCTGCCCACAGGCTTCTTTAAAACTGTTTTTAGCTGTATGGCCTCAGATGTTCTACAAATTGTCAACACGTCCCTTCAGACAGGTGTATTCCCACAGGCCCTGAAAACAGCAGTCATCAAGCCACTACTAAAAAAGACCAATCTAGATACATCACTCATGAAAAATTATAGGCCCATATCTAACCTACCATTCTTAAGTAAAATCATTGAAAAAGCTGTTTATCAACAGTTAAATAACTACTTAGCAATGAATAACTGCTTTGATGTCTTCCAGTCAGGATTTCGACAACACCACAGTACTGAGACTGCTCTGGTTAAGGTCCTCAATGACATCCACTTAAACACAGACAGTGGCAAAAGTTCTGTCTTAGTTTTACTGGACCTCAGTGCCGCTTTTGACACAGTTGACCACAGCATATTACTAGATCGACTAGCAAACTGGGTTGGACTTTCTGGAACTGTACTAAGCTGGTTTGAATCCTACTTAAAGGATAGAGACTACTATGTGTCAATAGGCAATTTCACATCTGAGCGGACAAATATTGAATGCGGGGTCCCCCAAGGTTCCATTCTTGGCCCTCTTCTATTTAACATCTATATGCTCCCACTAGCTCAGATTATGAATAAGAACAAATTATGCTACCATAATTATGCAGACGACACACAAATTTACATAACCATATCACCAGGAGACTACAGTCCGATACAGGCACTGAGTAAGTGCATTGAACAAATCAATGATTGGATGTGCCAAAATTTCCTTCAATTAAACAACGATAAAACTGAAGTAATTGTCTTTGGTGCCAAAGATGAACAATTAAAAGTCAGCGCACAGCTTACATCCGTTATGTTAGAAGCCACACCCCAAGCCAGAAATCTTGGTGTTGTTGTAGACTCCGACTTGAATTTCAAGAAACACATAAAATCAATTAATAAATCAGCCTACTACCACCTAAAAAACATATCAAGAATTAAAGGGCTTATGTCTCAGCAAGACTTAGAAAAACTTGTCCATGCATTTATCTTTAGTAGACTTGACTACTGTAACAGTGTCCTTGCTGGCCTTCCAAAAAAATCTATCAGACAGCTTCAGCTAATTCAGAACGCTGCTGCTCGAGTCCTCACTAGGACCAAAAAAGTGGATCACATTACCCCAGTTCTGAGGTCTTTACACTGGCTTCCAGTCACTCAAAGAATTGATTTCAAAATACTGATGTTGGTTTATAAAGCACTAAATGGTTTAGGGCCAAAATACATTACTGATATGCTGATAAGTTATGAACCGTCCAGAGCCCTTAGGTCGTCTGGGACAGGTCTACTTACAGTCCCTAGAGTTAGGACTAAACGAGGAGAAGCAGCTTTTAGTTTTTATGCACCAACAATCTGGAACAAACTCCCAGAGAACTTGAGGTGTGCTGCAACTCTCAGTTCTTTTAAATCGAGTCTGAAGACTTTTTTGTTTCCATTTTAACCTGCAATTTTCATTCTATTTGCTTCTTTTATTAAATCCAGTTTTCATGTTTTTATTTTTTTAATTTTTTATTTGCTTCTTTTAATCGCTTTTAAATGTTTTATAATGTGTTTTATGTATTCTAATCTTGCCCCTGTAAAGCACTTTGAGTGGCCTTGTGTCTGAATTGTGCTATATAAATAAACTTGCCTTGCCTTGCCTTGCCTTGCCTATCTCAGCGGCTCAGTCGTTGTGTTGCCAAGATGCCACAATTGTGGGTCAGAACAGCCACAAAAAAAAAATACTGGATTGCACACTGCAAAATTTATTTTTGACATACTGCATGTGGCATGCATCTATTCGGACATCCTTAATCATTTTCTAGCATACTGAATGATGAATAGCAGGGAAGTATGGGTATTGGAATGCAGAATTAGTATAACACAGTGGATGTGTGAGTCGTGAACAGGGATTTTTTTCCATTGCAACCTGTAACCCCACAAACTAATGGAGTTAGTTAATGATAGGCTTCTTGGCTTTCGAAACTCATCTACCTACATTTCTAGGGAGTTAGCTACTTAGCTGTCCATGCTTATGATTGTATCTAATGTTAGAGGAGATAACCACACCATTTAATCTGTTTCTTAAACTTTTGCTTGAGTTTGAGGGTTTTGAAAAAACAAAAATTTAGACCAGAGTCCGAGCTTTTTTAATGCAGAGCTTTTACTACAGTTATCTGCTCACCGCTTTTGCCTGCATAGATCCAGCTTGACAGGTTTGCGGTCCAGTTAGGGTCGCTGTGTTGTGATTGGTTCATGGGAAAGATTTAGTGAACAATCAGCACAGGAAAGTAGTTTGGTATTCATATAAGTATGTTAGGATAATCAGTAATTCCTTTCAAAATGTTGTTTAACACCTACACTTGTCAGAAACTGTTCTTTCCATGCAGTCGCATTACCATAAATAGATCACACTTCTTTCATAAAAAATTCATACATAACACTCTTGTTCATAAGCTTTCATTATTTAACCCTCTCACAGATTTTTTTCACCTTTTTTTTCTTATTTTTTTTCAACTTGTTGGTTTCAAGAGTTTCGCATTAATCCTGTTCTTTACCCACTCAGAAAAAGGCCACAACTCAATCAGTCTCCCGTCCTCGGGAACGGCGGCCTTTAAAAAATGACTCCATACCCTGAGTTGACAGCCCAAAGATGGGAAGAGAGGAATTAATCTCACGGAAAGGGCCCAGAATAAAAAAAAAAGGTTGGGTAGGATGACAGAAACAAGCTGTGTGTTTGGTGCACCGGGGCCCGCTCACAAATTGTACACAAATTCTGCAGCACATGGCGTATATGCACGCGCACACACACGCGCACACCCACACATCCAGGACGTGTGCAGATGAGAGGCGGGAGGGAGAGGGAGCAGGGATCGATCCATATTACGGTCTAATCTGTATCGCCCCAGGGCTGCCGCAGACGCAGGGTTTTGGGGGGAACCTTATGAAGTGTCAACAAGTTGTGATTCCGACTGGAGCTGGCTCAGGAAAACAGGGGCCACTGCCTTTGCTTGTTAATACTCTATAACAGGCCGTGTCAGTGTAGACACTGTGAGTCTACATCCAAATATTTAAGAAAAGAACATATTATGTGGCTACCTGTCCACACAAATAGGATGTGACAGGGGCATGCACAGTCTCTCTAGGGGGCAGGGGTGAAAAAGAAAAAAAAGACACCTCCTTGCTGTGAATAATCATGGGGCCCAAAAGTGGTTGGGAGTCCCAAGTGCGCGTACTGACAGACCTCATACTTCCAAAGTATGTTAAAAAACAACCCTAAATCTTTTTCTCCACCTCCACCTTTCTGAAAACCTGTATCCAAACACCCTGGGTAGATTTTTTTCCATATGATGTAACATAGGGAGTAGCCACAACCCCCCCCCATTTACCAATCTAACTTAGCACTACCTCCACCTGTGACAAGAACACCCCTAGATACCCCTGACTTAGATTCAAACCAGCAGTTGGATTCGGAGCCAATCAGAGCAGACTGGGCTTTTGGAAGGCGGGGCTTAAAGAGACGGGCTGTGAAACAGAGCGTTTCAGAGAGAAGCTAAAAAGAGGAGATTCAATAATGGCACTGTAAGACATATAAAGTTTTTTTTTGGACACTACACCATGCAATGAGCTTCTAGTAGAACCCCAAATTACATTATTTAACCTGAAAATGAGCATTATATGTGACCTTTAGTATAGGGCATTAAGACCCTCCGAACAAATAAGGGAGGGGACCGTTGACCCCTCTTAACCCCCCTGTTCACGCCACTGGGATGTGACTGGAAAGCGGGCGACAGCTAAAGGTGGAAGATATTAGAAGTGGGTAAGAACTGTGAGAGAGAGAGAGAGAGAGAGAGAGAGAGAGAGAGAGAGAGAGAGAGAGAGAGAGAGAGAGAGAAAAGCAAAGAAGAATTAAGTGTTGATTCCTGGCCGTGGTCCACATCGATGCTCTCATGAAGTGTGTGAGCGAGTCTTGCGTTGGTGTGCGAACTGTATCGAAAATTTGGAAGGAGAACACAGGCAGATTGGGGAGAGATAAATGGAGAGGGAGATAGATCGCAAAGGACCGTGCCAGCATCTCGAGCCTCGGGAGGACTGCGTATCGCTGGTTCATTGTGAATCACCAATGCCAGTAAATTCATCACATCACAGCATACAACACTCCTCATTCTATTTCATTGCTCCTCTTGATCATCCAGAGACCATTCATCCTGCAAACGGCGCCGTGCACATGGCGATATCCAATTGATTTACTGTTCGGAAAAATACACATTAACATGCCTAACAGTTGTCATATACCAAATCCGTGACTGTAATTTAAATGGATCAAGTCTGATGTCGTGTCACTTGGCCTGTGTGTGGGAATATTTGATGAGGCTACATCATTACAAACCCCCCCTTGTCTATCTACGTATCTATTTGGGTAAATGAGCAATGGCTCTCGTTTGAGCCGGAAAGCCTAGCTGTCATTAGTCTGTCTTCAAATACACCCACCGGCTCTAATGATGCAAAAACATGCTTGGCTATGCCTGAGCACGAGCCGTTTGAAGAGTATGAAAAAAGAGAAAGAAAGAAAAAATGAAATAAGAAGGTTTGAAGAAAGATGAATGTAGCAACGTGTGAGTCTTCAGGTGGATGTAGTGTAGAGATGGGGAGGATGATGAGATCTTTTTCGAAGGGGTGGTGATATGTGTGGGTGTCGGTGTAGGGCCTACGTGTGTGTGTGTTTTATTTTCATTTTAAAGAGGAATGGGGGGCTCTTAACATGCAACTCGGAATCGGTCTGTCTGTCAACCGCTCTTTCATGTCCTGCTGCTTCTGTAGCCTTTGAGAGGGCTCGGGTATCATTAAGCACTTTCCAATGAGTCCCACGTAGAAAGATGACTGGATCACGAAAGTTTTTCATCATCAATACATTTTTTTTTTTTAAAAGCCTTGCTGTCTGTCCTTCAACTGGGAAACTTCAATCACCGGCTTCAACAATTCACTTATTAGTCCATAAATAACCTGCCTGTGATAAGCAGAGCGATGTCCGTTTTAGCATTGTTGGAATTTCTTATCGCTGCCCTCTCCTATTTTTTCCTCTCTTTTTTTTCTTGGGGCCGCATCATCATCGTGGCAATGCCTGGTATGCACTGTCTTTAATGATGTGCAGGTATCCGTCGAATGCGAGCGATGCGGGCCTAATGTGTGGAGAGCTGATATATGCCTGTCACCAGTAAAAGGAGAGACTGAGCGATTTTCCAGAGTGAACCGCATGCTGCATTTGAACGAGTGGGGTGGGGGTGGTGGGGGGGGGGGGGGGGGTCATTAAATATTCTTTTTGATTGCATATCCAGCTGCATATTCTCGCAGAGGGATTTTTGCTTCTTTAACTGAATGTGCTGTACACAAGCACTTTGCAGTTTAACAAATATTTTTCCCCTGGCAATGTCTCAGCCCACCGGTGGTTTAGTGCTTAATCCTTCCCAACATATTCCACGACTGGATTCACCAGGGTTTGGGCGGGGGAGCTGCCATCCCCTACAAAGGGAATTATTGACATTGTTAAGCTATGTGTTTACAGTACAAAAAAGGCATTCTGTATCCTAAACAAATGTACGCCTTCAATCCCTATAAGCCCTCTGTAGGCTATAACTTAGGTCGTAATGATGTGAAGTGACCTTGCTCTGGAGATTTGGGTGGGCAGGTTTTACTAATGTAGCCGCGGGTACTTAAGGGAATACTGATGTTCGGTTGAGGCAACATCTTAGGCCAGCTTGTAGCAGTTTTTACCCCAGGTCTTCCCCCAGAATCAAGGGGTCCTTTTTTGAAAAAGGCCGCCTTCTCATCCCTGGCTCTGCTCTGAAAGCTCATTAGGACCAGAGATCAAAGAGTGGGGCAGCCGGCCTGTGAACTGGACCCTGTGGGCTATTTCCATCTATCTATCACTCATAAGACTTATTTTGGCTCTCACTGTAGGTGATCTGCATCCAGATCGCAGCACTACTCTCCTCTGTAATCGTGCCATTTTCTGGTGACATCCATCAGCAGCCCATCCATGTGCACGAGTTCTCTCAACTCAACGTCTGTTTCCAAAAAAATTCAAATGCTGGCCCGCACATGAAAAGCTTACTCGCAAGTTCAAGGGACAAACAGATTTAACCTTGTCCATATGCAAGGCACAAATTACGGGGCAGTGCTAATTTTCACAAAGCATTAGAAAGGACACTGGAATGTCTGAAATTGTGTGATTTACACAGAGTAACAAGTCATGGTTCCAGAGATTCTAAACATTTTGAAATGGGATGAAGATCAAATGTATCCTTGATCCTCAAACTTTCTGGTTATTTCCCCAAGTTAACGTAAAAATATGAAAACTCTTCAATGTGGTCTCAGACTTTTGAAACCCCACTGTATACTGTATATACATTTCAATGAAGCTTATCTATTATTTGTTTTTGTCCCCAATGGGCCAAGCTTCTCCTCAACCTATAGGATAAAGAGAGCAGGACTAATACTGCCTCAACCCTTTCCTCCTGCTTTCCTAGTCTACAGACAAACACACCTGCAAGCCTGCATTTGTGGGCCTGAACACACACACACGTTCATTTACTCACATCAATGAATGACGTCGGACAGCCCCGAGCAGGCAATGAGCAGGTGATCCCTCCGTCTCCTTTTACAGTTGTTTAACGATGACATTGAACGACCAAGGCAAACAATAGCCGCGAAGACAGGTGAGCTGTGGCTCCCATGCAAGCATAAGTCCTCCCTCAATACACAGACTTTGACACGCGGGGGACCAACGTATAGTATTTATAGCCCTTTTAAAGCCTTTTTATTCCTCGGGTCTATAGTGTCCATATCACACAGGACACAAGAGCAGAGAAACTGTCGAGAAAAAAGCACAAAGCAAACTGTCTATGGATGGCGCCTTAAGGGACAGTGTGTGACAGACAGCGTCTCAGTGCATTGACCTCCCTACACATATTATGCATTATACATGGCACACCTGCACTCCACGTGCACATGCAGCCTTTCCACACACACAGTACATGTCCCACTTGTTCGTGTCATAAGAAAAAACACCAGAAATAGTGCAGTGACCCGTTCCCTGGAGCAAGCGTTTTCTACTCTCGCAAGCTGTCCAAACATTTCTGCCTTTGAAAGCCTGTCTCAGTATTTTTTTTTCTGCCTTGGCGTGGTACCTGGCTTCTTTTTAAAAGCACCACTCACTTTATACTTCAGAGGGGACTGAGTGGGAGAGAGAAGCAGCCGTATAGTGTGCACATTGCTGGAGGAGAGTGGGATGTTTAATTTTATTTTTTTCTGCCAATTAAACAGTCGCTAATACTCGTCATAATGCCTCAGCCGAGGGCTTCAGGGTGTTCCAGGAGGTCTGCTATCTTTCTAAGGAGCAAACTAGGTTACTTCGTCTACACACACACACACACACACACACACACACACACACAAAGAGTTGAATGCAGCACATCACAGCTAAAGCAAAATTCCAACATCCCCAATGGCTGTCGTCGGAGCTCAACAGATGTAGCTTCCATCGCTAAATAAGCTCCTGGAAAGTTGTCAACACAGCGGCGCTGCCACTCCGCCAGAACTGCTGCTTCTCTTCTTCTTGTCTGTTAAAGTTGCTTTTTTTTCTTTACTTCTTTGCGTCTGTGTTTAGTGTTTGCTGACTGAGTGTGGGAGAAATAATGAGGAGGGTGTCATATCTGTGTGTCACACACATGTCTATAATGTGTACTATATAGTGTGTGTGTGTGCGTGTGCGTGCGTGCGTGTTGGGTAGAGGTATGTAGTTAATATTAAAAATGAGTTGATGCATCTTAGCATCATGCTATTGCTAGTATTCACAATTTTGCATAAACGTATCTAAATCTGTTGAGAAAATTATTTGTCTGTTTTGGTATGGCGTTTTAAACATATCATTCAGCTCCTCTAACTGAGAATACATCTTCTGTCAACATGTCCTTAATGGAGGACAGGCATAAAGATGGCCACATGAATTACATATTGAAGCTCAAATTGACATAGTTGGGGCTGAGAGGTTAAGTGAAAATGTGATATAACCTATATAGGAATCAATGACGCAGCGTGACACTTTTCACCTCACAGCTACAATATCCCAGGTTTGATCCCAAGTCAATGGTGCAATGGGTTTCTTCTCCCTCTGTATAATATGTGGGTTTCTTCTCGACACCCTGGCTTCTTCCCACAGCCCACAGACATACAATTAGGTGGATTAGAGATTCTAAATTTCCCACAGGAACCAATGGGTGTGTGTGTGTGTGTGTGTGTGTGTGTGTGTGTGTGTGTGTGTGTGTGTGTGTGTGTGTGTGTGTGTGTGTGTGTGTGTGTGTGTGTGTGTGTGTGTGTGTGTTTACCTGTCAATCTGAGTTTGCATCGAAATAGACTGTCAACAAGTCTTGGGCTTTCCTTGCCTTCTACAGGATGTGTTCCGCTATAGGATTCACCCTCTTCCCCATTGTTATTATTATTAATAGGAATATTATTATTATAAGCCTGAACCGAAATAAGTGCAAAACTAAGTTAGTGTCAAAGTAATCTTGTGAAATTTTAAGATTGCTGGTGAGTGCTGTAGGTGCAAGCATGTGTGTGTGTTTGTGTGTATGCGTGTATGTGTGTGTGCGTATGCGTAGGTAAGTAGGGCAGATCTACATTAATAATGGCCTGTCATGATGTATTTTTTCCAGGCAGTGCGAGTGATTAGACCTGACTTAAACTGTGTCCCACTTCCGCACTATGTACTTACATATACAATTTTTCTCTATGCATCAAACTTGGTGGTGCACTGTCTTGGCAGTTAATGTTTGAGATATTAATGCACTTTGCTGCTTTGTACAAACAATGATGCAAAACCTGCGGCAACAAATATCCATCAAACGCTGATTTTGGAACACTGCAGCCAGTTCAAATTTTGGAAACTATAACAAAGACAAAGCGAAAGGGCTTTTCCAAACATTTTATACTTACATAATACTCATGGAGCTGTCTCACCACCATGCAGAATTCATGTCTTTCCAGCTGAGAGCAGATCTTTCAACAACACAACACTCAAAAGAAAACCAAGCAAATGAAACATGCATAAACATCTTTGAGTAGGACTTTGTCTCGTTTCCAGTGTGATACATCAAAGAACTGTGGCTTTAAATGCATAAACGGTAAAAAAAGAAAGAAAGAAAATAGTTTTTATAACTTTACAGTGTGTCACTGTTTAACCGGTGACTCAAATCTGTTATCATAAGGTATGGGTCAAATAATGCGTGGGCTTGTCTAACCTCTTCCACTCTAGCCACCAAACTGCCACGTCTTATCACATCCAAGTCTCTGTTTGACAGCTTGAGCTCCGGGGCTGCATGATCCTAATTCAATTACTCACAGCCTTAATCACTGATCCTGTTAAATGGCGCTTGTGGTGGATGGTTAGTTAGATAGCCAGGCAGCCGAAACCATGTTGCAGGGACTTTTTCAGGGCCAGCGGCACAGTAACCCCCTCACCCAGAAGCTGGCAGGAAGTGAAGTGTGACACCCACGGACCAGAATGTCTCACTCACAGTTCATGATAACGTGCTCCTGTCAAAACTGGGCCGGACTAGTGTGAATAGACGCTGACGCATCCTGGTGCACCGCCATATCCGCCGATAACACCTACTGGCACAAGTGACCAGTGTACTGAAATAGTGCGATGAGTGGTGTGAAGAGGCAGTCAGTCACCCAGAGGGCAGATTTTATGGGGTCGGATAAATAAAAAAAAACACCCAAAAAAAGGTGTGTACATCCTTTCTTTGTATATAAATAAATCCCACTCCATATTACGTTTGAAAATGTTTTGCACTATTATACTTCTTTGCAATTTTGTCTTTGTTAGATTCTCTTGTGTGTTCTTGTTTTTTGTTTGTATTATTGTTGGAGGAGCCAGAGATTTTAGAATGTCATTGCCAGCGACTGATGATCCTGGATTTGTGATACATGAATAAACTTGAACTTGATGATTTATTGTCAAATCAGCCACCACAGGGGATGTTATAATATCATTGTAATATTTGTTTATTGTATTTTATGGTTTTCACACAAGGTATAATTGTATTCGTCGGTTTGTTACTTCAGTTGACAAATCCTTGAAAAATGTGTTTTTAAATTGTTATTTTTTCCTTCATGCATATAAAGGAAAAAATCCTGCCCTAGTTTGTTGTAAGTGATGCATGAAGGGGTTAAATGCCTGAGACCTGCAGAGCAGAATAAAGCAAAGGATGAACGTTGACATTTAGGAACTCTAAAGAGGAAAGTAAAGGTGGAAGGGAAGCTGAGGCTTAGCGCCAAGATGATAATCTAAAGAAGTAATTGTTCTCTGTATCAATACATCACAAGGTTGGCCTATACACTCCTGTGCTTTGTGCTTTTACCCCAATAGCTGTGAGCTCACCTCTCTCGCCGGGAGGGGGGCGCCTGCAGACCCCAGGGACTCCCAATGGTGGCTAATGGAGATGGAGGTGCGAGATAGGGAGTGTTCAAGTCGCATTGTGCAGCCCTGCAACCAGTCTCATTTCATAAACTTTCGCCTGCATTATTTTGGCCTTGGAGTTAAATGTCAAACAGGAGAACTGTAAGGAGTGGAGGGGTCCCACCACTAATATCGGGTCGACCCTGCCATTTGAAAGAGTCACTGTAAATAGAGAGGAGAGAGGGAGAGTTTAGGGAGTGAGACCTTCACTGTCATGGTGATAGGACGGAGAGTTCTTGAAAGGCAGACAGCTGTGCTCTCGAAAAGCCAGGGCCGCCGCCCTGTAGCGCTCCAAAGAGCATGGCAACAATGCCTGTCTCAGCACATAAATAATTCCTATGCGTTAGAAAGTGTATGCATCCACAAACGTGTACACCCAGTTTCAGTTTGTGTGTGCACCGTCCTGTATAAAGCCCATTGTGTAACCTTTTGACCCACAGGTAAAACTTGTGGTTGATTTACAAGTTTAAGATGTATGCTATTAATATGCACTTTTAATTGTATGTGTGTATTGGAAAGAGTGTGCAGCTCTGATGGTTTTACCATAGTTCCCGTCAACGCCATTCCTCCTCCATCTAAATTCTCTGACCTTGTCAACACGTGTCTCCGTGTGTGTGTTTGTGGCAGTGACAGAGTGCTCCATTCTCATACAGTATTGAGCAGGTTATGACCTAGACATCTTGTCCTCTTCGTCCAAACGCCTCTCCATCTTCTATCTCCCACTGACTTGTGCCTAACCCCCTTTTATTGATACCGCTAGACATCCATCCCAATTCCCCCACGAGAAGCTCCCTTGATAAACCACTATATTGTATATGTTAACAAAGGGGGCCGAAGAAAGAGGACCTGGGTGTATGTTCTTTTTTTTTCTCCCCTATACTTCTCAGTTAAATGTATTCAGTGGTTTAAGCCCTCACTGATCCGCTCCCTCTTACCCCAACTCTCAGATGTGAGACAGACAGAGGGGCCTGACCGCTGGCCAAGGTTAACAGAGCCTTAAACTGTGTTTGAGCCTGGGCATCACACGCCCACCACCGCAGAGATCAAACACAGCGTTCTTCTCCCAGCTCCCTCTGACAACTCCAGTCTAACAAAACTGTCTCGCTTCTCCTTCCTTTGCCCTGTCTCTATACCGTGAACCGTATATAGCCCACGGCCGACCTGATCACACCCTATAAGCCCAGTGTGAAACTTCCCAGTGTGTGAACCAGTGTTAACCTTCCCACATTCATTAGGCATTTTTTCTATCCTGAACATTTGAGCATTCTGATTAATTGATGGTGCCTGTTTCGATAATTGGTTTTAATTTAATCACTTGTGAATATGGAACAAATGATCAGTCGTTTAAAGATTGGTTTATTTAGTTGAGTTAGCTAATGTGTTTGTTATTGACTTACCTTGCAGGCCTTGTCAAAGTCGAATAAAAATAAAATAATAATAAATTCCTGCTCAACTTTTTAATTTCACTAAACTTCAGCAACTTCACAGCTGAAATGCCAATTTATTTTTTGTTGTAACATTAGGCCCTATCCCTCTCACATTACATTCCCTCAGCACTCCCTCTACACGTTCCATACGTTGCTACAAATAAAAACCACTCCAGGGTGGATCAAGCAGAGCTCCGGGATATAAGAACGTTCAGTAGTTCGTGAGCACCACTTTGTGGCACAAAGCATAATGGCAGCGTTTGGTTTTTGCACTGTGCCATGTGGCCAATAGATGGCAGCACAGAGCTACATTGCATAGGACCGTGATACCGTATGACCTTAATGCCAAAATCAAGATATAAGTAGAAAAACATAAAACTGGTGGATGTGAACCATGACAAAATGAATGGTGTCATATGTGGCTACTAAATATCCAAGAACAACAATGTCTCACCTCTCCTACCTAAAAGTCTGTCTTTAATGACATTGTTAAGCCAATATTTTGTGTAAAAGACCTTTGAGTTGGATGACTTCTAGGCTGATTCACATTCACTGACATACTGAATGTCTGGGAAAGCAAAACAGACCTGCTCTGATTGTGCCGCGAGGCCTTTCCTGTCTTGGCAAGCCTGTACACACTGCTAAGGAGTTCCTCGTCTTCCCTTCTGTATGAGACTTTATCATAGCCCCAGGAAAGGTATTCCACTCCCTCCCCTTCCACCACACACGCCCACACATTCCCAGTAGTGCGCGCACACACACACACACACACACACACACACACACACACATGCGCTTACGCATAAAGCACTTCGCACTTGTTCTATGGGTGTGTCCTCTGCTGTGCAAGCAAAGAGCACAAGGGAGCAGGCAGAATGACAGCCAATGTAAATATGAACCCTTGACTCTCGAGACCCCACTTTGATAACCGATTAAATGCAATGCAACTGTATATGATGAGGTAAACTGCACAAGGCTCGAAACAGGCCTTGAAACAAGACGCAGTGAAACTCCCCATGTCGGTATTTTTAATGCATGCCTTTGCTTTCAGGAGTGCATCGCAAGCAAACAAGCTGACCCAGATCACTCAGAGAATGTAGATCATTTCAGTCAGGATCAATTATTCATAAAAATATGACAGGGTGTGCTTGCTTCGTCTCGATATGCCAGAGACATAATCTCGATGGGTTGCTCCTTAATGGCCCTGGGATAATGTGAAGCACTAAATAGGCAAAAGTCATGGTCAGCACTTTACTGAAATCGAGGGGTTAAAACAGAAGTCATCCTCTCCCATCATCTCTTCTGCTCCAGTCCTTTCATTTCCCCTGTCATCAGAACAAGTTGCCGTCAACAGGAGAAAAAGAAAAGAAAATGCAGCTGTATCCTAATCACCCTGCAGTCAAGATTTCAGTATGCCCAACAGGGGGCTAGTGCGTCGATTTGAGCTGTATATGGTCATAAATGACTGAAAGAGTCAAATTAACGTCAAAATTAGTATGAGTAGGACGTTAGTATGGCTTTTTGAACACAGCCTATGTCTCTCAACTCGTTTGGCAATGGCTTGAATGTAACTCATTAATTTGTATGAAAAGTTACGATCTCTGGCTTGAAGATGAACTTTCAAATTGGATGAGACTGTTTTCCTTTAAAATTATTTTATTTGCAACCAATTTTAAATAAGCTCCCATGAGTTACAACATATGTTATAAAGCTCATTGTACCGGCACCACCAGATTGTAAATGAATTGCTTTATTGCTGATCTTTCTCATTATATTGGTTTATAATATCAGGCAAGAAAAAATGTAAAGGAATATCTACTGAGTTCTGCTTTAAAATGTAACAGTAGCTCATCCTGTCCTTCCTTCTATGGCCAGCGATGATGCATTAAACACACATCAGGGTTTCTGGAAGTGTTTTATAACAGAGGTGGACCAACTCACCTGAAACAAAGACCAACTGCATTGACTTCATAAAAACCCTTTTATTAAATCAAACATTAACTTTTATGTGAAACGAGCAGATGTGCAATTTCTGAGCAGCCATAGCATATATTTAATGAGTTTGGCTATTGTTCAGGCAGTCATCTACTGACTGAACTGATCACAATATAAGATACGATGTGTGGGGCCCGCCACCTCGGTTAAGGGAGGGAAACACTCACATTGATGATTAAATGATGAGAAAACATGTTAAGGAAAGGTCTTGTGTTATCTTGTGTTAACCTGGGTAAGGCACAGGTTAAGAGCTACAGTATGAAGGGCCTTGACCTGTCTAACTTATTGTGTGCAGGAAAGGCAGAATTTTAAGAAAATAGTATTTAAATATTTTTTCAATAACAATAACACCAAGAATACTTAACAATAAAACAAAAAATAAATGTTTGATGCAGCAAAGAAGACAAGACCACCGAAACGGCGACCAAGTCATGACCCTTTCAAACACTGCATGACACACTTATGGTTAAATGTTGAACATGCAAACCATAGGCACTCCTCTAAGGGACGGGAAAGTAAGTAAGTAAGTAAGTAAGTAAGTAAAATTTATTTATAAAAGCACATTTATAACAGTTTTCACTGACCAAAGTGCTGTACATAGTGCATTCAGTAGGCCAACATGAAGGTAAAATAACAACAACAACAATAGAAAAAATAAAGATAAAAATACAAAATACATATAACCCGGACTTCCACACACAAACATATATAGTAGTGTAGAAGTCAGATAGCTAATGGGGAGGGAAAGCCAGGGTGTACAGATGGGTTTTGAGCCTTGATTTAAAGGCAGTAATGGAGGGGGCATCACGTATGTCAGGTGGCAGTTGGTTCCACAAGCGTGGGGCAGCTACCGCAAAGGCCCGGTCACCTTTTTGTTTTAGTCTGGATCGGGGGATGTGGAGAAGACCCTTATTGGAGGATCTTAGGGTCCTAGGGGCTGAGTGGGGGTGTACAAGATCCGCTATATAAGATGGGGCCTGACCATTGAGGGCTTTGAAAATCATGAGAACTGTCTTGAAAATGATCCTATGTTGTACAGGCAGCCAGTGAAGGGAAGCAAGAACGGGTGTGATGTGTTCCCACTTTTTTGACCCAGTCAACAGTCTTGCTGCTGCATTCTGGACTATTTGGAGGCGTGATATGAGGGACTGAGGGAGACCAAGGTAGAGGGAGTTACAGTAATCCAGCCGTGATGTAATGAAAGCATGGATAATTATTTCAAGGTTGTGATATGATAGGGAGTGCTTTATTTTAAAGATGGTTCTGAGCTGGTAGAAGCTGTTCTTCACTACGGATGAAATTTGTTTTTTAAAGCATAACTCGGAATCAAAAATGACGCCCAGATTTCTAGCAGATGGTTTGATGAATGGGGTTAGACTACTTAGGTCAGTGACGATGGGTTTTTTTAATTTGGAGGGGCTAAAGATAATGACTTCTGTTTTGCTGTTGTTAAGCTGGAGGAAATTATCCCCCATCCAGTCATTTATCTCCTTGAGACACTCTTGGAGCGTCTGAAGGCAGTCCCCGGATCTCAGAGGGAGATATAATTGTGAGTCGTCGGCATAGAAGTGGAATGACAGGTTATATTTTCGGATTATATTCCCCAGTGGGAGCATATATAAACAAAACAGGATTGGACCCAGGATGGACCCCTGGGGGACCCCACAAGACAGAGGAGCAGAGGAGGAGGAGTGCTGACCTATGGACACTGAAAATGATCTGTGGGAGAGGTAGGAGGAGAACCACTGCAGAGCTGAGCCCCTTATACCAACCCACTGATGGAGACGGGCTAGAAGAGTGGGGTGGTCGACTGTATCGAAGGCAGCACTAAGGTCTAATAAGACTAAGATGGCGTTCTCACCTGTGTCTAGCGTGAGGAGTAAGTCATTAGACACTTTTAGCAGAGCCGTTTCAGTGCTATGGCGTGCCTTAAAGCCAGACTGAAAGGGCTCCAAGACATTGGCAGAGTTGAGAAATGGCAATACTTGAGAGAGGACTGCTTTTTCCAGAATTTTTGAAATGAATGGTAGTTTCGATATTGGACGGAAGTTATTTGGGCAATTAACATCCAGGTTATGTTTTTTAAGCAACGGCTGGACAACCGCGTGCTTGAAACATGAGGGAACAGTAGCAGAGACAAGGCATGTGTTTATAATGATCAGAATGCTTGAACCGATGGTTTCAATGGCGTCTTTGATGATCTGAGAGGGGATAGCATCATTGGGGGATGAAGAGGGTTTCATGTGCTTGATAATATCTCTCAGATCATCAAGGGTCACTGGTGAAAATTTTTCAAATATAGCTGTAACAGCTGGGGGACACGGTGAAGTGCTGGAAGCAGAGGGGGTAAAAGACAGTTTTATGTTTTTTATTTTATCAATAAAAAACTTTAAAAAAGTTTCACAAATGCCTGTGGATGACTCGACCTCTGGGGAGACTTTGGGGTTAATAATTGAGTTGATGGTACTAAAAAGGATTTTCGGTCTGTTAGAGTGTTTGTTAATAATATCTGAGAAATGTTTGGCTCTGGCTTTCTTAGCCGCTGTCTGGAAGGCTGCTAATGAATTTCTGAAAATGTCAAGAGAGATGGTAAGTCTATCCTTGTTCCATTTCCGCTCAGCTCTACGACAAGCCTGCCTGAGAGAGCGGGTTGTGTCATCAAGCCAGGGTTGTGACTTAGGTTTGGGATGTCTGAGTTTAAGGGGAGCAATAGAATCTAAAATGTTAGAGCAAGATGAGTTAAATAGAGACACTAAGTCATCAATGCTGCAAGGAAGCTCATTTGCAGTAGAAATGGAGCTAGCCACATCATTACTCAGGAAACATTCAGAGAGATGACTAGCAGTGAAAGAGTTAATGTAACGAGACAAGCGACCTGGGGACTTAGCTACAGACAGAGGGTTTGGTAGGTTAACATTAAACACAATGGGTTTATGGTCAGAGATGGACGCATCCTCAATAAGCACATTGTCAACAGAAAACCCATACGATAGAATTAAATCAAGGGTGTGACCAAGTACATGGAAAGATCCACATTTCCATAAAAACACAAAAAAATAAAAATAAATCAAGATTCCTTCATTCACCTCTTTTATGGCCATACAATGTGTATGTATTACGTTTCAAATGTGGTCTTAAAATCCAAGGGGCCACCAATAAAGGATCTTTGGGATTGTTTTTAACAATGAAAAGTCCTTTACAAATAAAATGCATTATTATTTTTATTATTATTTGTATTATTTGTATTATTATTATTATTATTATTATTATTATTATTATTATTACTATTATTATTATTATTATTATTATTATTATTATTATTATTATTATTATTATTATTATTATTATTATTATTATTATTATTATTAATAATAATATTATTATCATGAGAAGGCTAAGTAAAAATGCAGTTGATTCTGAGATGAGACTGAGACCTTCAAAAAGTGGCTCTACAACACTGGTTTAATGCCAAGCAAAAATTGCTTTTTTTTTTAGCAACGGCTTACGTTCCCATACTGTACTTCTTATGCTGCTGATGAACAAATCAGGGGTTCCCTCAGGTTTGTTAAGATGAACTGGCATTGGAAGATGGAAACACAGATGGTCAGTGAGCTTGCAGGTTCCATCCAACAGCATCAATCTGAGTGACGACCTGGTCCAAAACTCTGCACTCTGTTTGAATGAGTCCTTTATTTAATCAAGTGGAATCACTTGTTCCAATACATAAAAAAACACGGCAAATGTCAGTGACTGAAGCTTTAAAACCTTATATATTAGAAGACTACCATGTGGAGATGTAGCCTTTAAGTTTAGCACATGCTTTTCTTGCCTATTATAATATGCTTGGACCATTTCAATGCAGTGGTTTTTTTTAGCATTCCTTTATTCTGTATTAATTTAGCTGTCTTTTATTGTGCTACAGTTTAGTTTCTTATTCGATGAATTCAGTCCAGTCAACATGCTCTGTCATATCATTAGGCTCCTATGCTGCGGTGGATGAGGAGGTCAGAAATGATTGTGTGATGACATGGACTACCGCTTCTAACTAGGTCATGCATTGTCCTACATTGTTTTGATTAGCTAGTTTTCTTTTCTTATGTATTTATCCTCTGTCAACATGAATTCAAAATACTTTGATCTTGCTTACTAGTGCCTTCTTTGCACCAACGCAAGCATATAGATCCAACCTATTAAGTAAGAAACATTTATTCTCTGTGATTTCACATTTCAAAGATTGAATATTTTAAAATACTCCAGGGAAAAGGAGACCGCAGATCTAGCCGCCAAATGTGTATACTATTCATGTAGCCTAACTGATTATAAATGTGTAGCCTGCTGTAATTTGAATCTGTCTGCAACATTGTATTTGAAACTTTGATGCACTAAGACAATCACATTGAATTGATGCTGTCATATAATATAGGCTACTGTGGTTTATTCTTACTGTGGTTTATTTTGTTATGTTTTTTCTTCTGTAGATGTATTTAACATCTAAAATGCACTCAAAATAGGTTTGATTGTGCGTACTAGGGCCTTCTTTGCTAAAGTATGCATTTAAATGTAGGCTATAGATAAATACATATTATATCATTATTTTTACAGGTGTCATGTTGGAACTAGCCTCCATTCTGCACAAAATACTGAATATTGATCGATGGATTTTCACTGTGTCATTGTACACATGCGGAAAGATTTTTATTTTGTTTATGACTCCATGTGCAACACTTGGCAGATCTGTGTAAATCTTCCGTGGTGCACCGCAATTAGCCTACCGTATCTATCCCTGGAAACAGACAAACACTGGTTTGTTTCTCCCTCTCCCTCTCCCTCTCCCTCTCCCTCTCTCTCTCTCTCTCTCTCTCTCTCTCTCTCTCTCTCTCTCTCTCTCTCTCTCTCTCTCTCTCTCTCTCTCTCTCTCTCTCTCTCTCTCTCTCTCTCTCTCTCTCTCTCTCTCTCTCTCTGAATTGAAGTTGAAACACGCCCATCCTCTTGTTGATAGATCGATGTGGCTAATTCCTGACGCGAGGGGGCGCTGTTACACTGGACGAGGGGCTCTCCCGAGTCTAGGTTCAAGACAGTAATGTGAATGTGTCTGTGTATGTGAGCGGTGAGAGTGTGTGTGTGTATTCAGTGAAAATTACCCGGAGACCGACTGACTGAGATAGCGTTTTGACCGTACCAATGTGTGCAGCCTATAAATACGTTATATTAACGCAGGCGGAATCATCTCGCGGACACGACAGGATACCGAAAATGAGGGAATAGTCGGAGGAAAAGGAAAACACGGCGAGGCTCGTCTGTAGGCTAACGTTTTTGTTTGAACCGAGAGTGGGAGCACGGCTACGAAAATGTCGGGAAAAATAGAGAGCAAGCAAGGTAAGTCCAATACCCAGACACACTGCTCCACACCTCGGGATACCGTATAACGGTATTCCCTTCACACACGAATGGGGGACGGATGGATCAAATACTATACTGAAACATACGCTTAAAGAGGGAGCTCCGGATGCATATGGACGAATATATTCAGTGTGAATGGGTGTTTAATTGGGCCTTTTGGGTTCTTTTCTCGGCTATCCCAGTTAAAATAAAGCGTTAGCTGGCAGGAGCTAATGTAACTAAACGGCTTTTCTGTACCGAGTTGGGTATTACTATAGGGTTAACTGAGCATATACATGATTAACGTTGCCTCCACTTGGGCAATTCAAACCAAATGGATATGTGGGGCTAAAAACACAAATGGGGGGCTATCTTGCTGCCTACATTCACCGGCATTCACGCTCAGCTCTACGCTCCCAAATATAACGTTACTACGGTTTGGTGGTTTGAAAGCATCGCTAACGTTCAAAAAAACAAATCTCAGCTTTTCACACGGGATGAGACATGTTAGGATAATTTAATACATGAGCATGTGGTGCTTGGAGTTGTAGTTTTCTGCTTCATATTTTGGCCATAGCTCACATTTAAGGTGGGTTTGGTTTGTAACGGCGGTTAGCCTCAGCTAAAGGTTAGCTTTTTTCCCCAGCAGCTAACGCTTAGCTACGTTGTTATCCAGTGCACCGGAGTTGTAACCGCGTTCACGCCCAAGTCTCCTGCCGTTCGTGTGTGTATTTGTGTTGTGTTGATTTTCAACATTGTGCACGTGGCAATATTTTCCGGTGCTTTTGACCCCCAGAGTGTTTTCTGCTAGCAGCTCATTCCTCATAAGACAAATAAAGTGTGAGGGGGAGAACAGGGTGGTCTCGGTTATGGCCCGGGGTTCCTATCTTTAAAAGTCTTGAAAAATAAAGGCCGTTCTGTGAAGGCCTACTGAAATGTCTTAAATGAATATTTCAAAGTTTTAAAAATGCTAAGACATGGAATGTTTGATTTGATCAATCACTGCTTTTCTGACATTGCAATTTAAAATCTCAAAATTGTCACCATCTATTTTCTGTCTCTCATATTCATCACTCAGATCAATGGCATGGTCCGCTATGGGCACATTGCAAGTTGCAAAACAATTGTTTAGTTGTGTATTCTGAAATAACAACATCTTTTTCTTTAAATATATTTTTCATTATTTGAAGTAGAAATTCTTACTGGACCAAAACAAGTCATGTTTTATGCAAATACTATTCTCTATCCAAGTAATTGACTTTTTTTTTAAAATTGGTATTTAATTTCATTCCAAGTGGCATTAAAAAGAGAGTCTTACTCTTAAATCTAGCTTGCCTTAAGCTGTAGAAACCCCTGATGCCTTTTTGGAAGGAAACTTTATACCCACCAGCTACACTTGCATCCCACTCCACCAGCTGTCTTTCTCCCTGCTTCGCTCCTCCACATTACTGTCCTGGGCAGTGATGCATTGAACGGACACACACACACACACACACACACACACACACAGCTCCCAGTAACAGGCGGGGAGGGAGTGTCATCCACCACTCGCTCAGTCATTCTTCTTCATAGGCGTAAAAGTTTCCGATTCCTTTCGTGTCTTGCAGACAGATGACTACATATGGTCACAGCTAAATGAAAACAGTCTAGATGCAGTCTAGTATTTTTTTCTGGTTCAATGATTAGTTGAAAGCAAATAAAGGCTACAGTGTATTTGGATGATGTATTGTACAGTCACTATCAATCAGCCCCAATCCTTCACCTCTTTCTGGCATCCATCCTCTCATTCGTTCCCCGGGCATTCTAGTTGTTTTCACCGGGTCACTTGTTAGTCAACCTTCCATATGTACACCATCGATCCTAAACATGAACCCAAAGGACGGACACACACACACACACACACACACACACACACACACACACACACACACACACACACACACACACACACACACACACACACACACACACACACACACACACACACACACACCATGCCTGATGGCAATGAATTGGAAAATAGTGGACAAGGCTGGGGACTCATAGTTTCAGTGTCAGCCTGTTAAGCCTTTTCCTCAGGGAGAGAGACAGAGAGAAAGAATGTGTGTAAGGATTGGAGGAAAGAGCTGGTGTTAAATAAGAGGCTGTTGTCTATGTGGGCTCAGGCTTTGGAGACTCTACGGTAAAGGGACCCGTTTTTAGACCTTGACAGAAGGAGATTAATTTGCTGGTACCTCGAGGAGCAAATTAAAAAAAGATTTGAAGAAAGCAAAATAAAGTGTATGCTTATAAGTAGGGATTCTCTGCATAAGGATATATGGTTTAAGGTAAAAAAAAAAATGGTATTAAACTGCCAAGATTTAGCATGTAAATGGTAACCATAGCACACAGACCGAGAGGGACTATCTCAATGCAATGCACACACATGGACACCAAGCTCCAGAGGGAAGACTTATTGCCGACATTTCTACCAGAGTGACTAACCGCATCAACATACTCCTTAATCACCGTGGATACTCTGTCCTGCTGTCACTAACTGGGTTTCCATCACCCTGCTTGAAGGCACGTTTTAAATGATCGTATCAGAAAAAGCATAATTTCTCTGTCTCCAGATAGCATTATACATCGATCATAGGATGTCGCCTCCTAGGAAATCATGCAGGTGGTTCCTGTGTCCATTTCAACACTGACGGAACCCCATTCTCACATGACATCATCACTTCGGCAGCCCAAACTGAGTGCGTATTGCATTACAACTCATTTTCATTGTCAGTGATAGTTTCGGCCCAAAATCAAACGACAGCAGATGGTCAAGGTCACGTCAAAGCTAATACCTCCAGAGAAAAGGAACTGGGTGGAGAAGACGAAAACACTGGCTGTTTTTATTTGTAAGATAATGCATTTTGTACTGCGTCAGACTACTTTAAAGTGACTCACAATAGGGGACTGTCCGTGTTATTGGATTGTAAAATGTCAACCACATAGGTACTCAAACCTGATGGGGTTTTAAGCCCCTCCTCACACATTCTGTGTTGTTTGTTACCAGATATATTTCTGTGTGCACCAAACTTTTATTCAGAAATTGATTATCTTATTTTTATCACAGGTGTAAAACCAAAAGAGTGATTTAAAATTGTGTTGGTGTGCTTGTATTGTATAGAAAAAAGGGAATTATTTCTGCTCACTTTCGCCAACACACCGTATTTATGTCTAGAGATCTTAAGCCATTCCACTGTGCTGTACCCCCAATGAGCCGTTACTTAAGTTCAGACTCAGTTCACAGGCTTTGTGCTTCAGCGGCGGATCGTTAAGGCTTTCTGAAATGAGCAAAATTGCTAATTGAATGTTCAGTATGTGTATTCAGCGATTGTAATCCTTTTAATGACCTAATTAAACCCTTTGGAATGGTTCTACTGCTGCAGTCATAAGTTGGCAGTGACACAAGTAATATGCTACTCCTCCATATGAACAATGTTTTATAATTGTTGACATGGTCAGATTTTTGGGGAATGTAACACTGAATTTAAGAAAATATAGAGCTTCATGTTGCAGAACCAACTTTGCATCCACTTTTCAGGGAAACATTCTTGACGAAAATAGAGCAGAGAGGCACATCTGGTTAATTGACATGAATAACTACAACAATACAATTGAATGCCTCAACTACAATGGCCATGTTGTTTTATTCTGAAGATAAGTAGGAACTTTAAAGCTTTGGTCCCTTTTTTCTGTGCTGTGTTGACAAAGTACATTATGTTACTGTAGTAATGGGATATTTTAAAAACGTGTTTGTGCTTAACCTGGGACATTGCGCAAGTTTGCTACCTTGTAGATGCTTGTAAAGCATTTCCATTAAAGAAATACATCTTGTCGTGTGATCTTTTTGTATGTCGGTCTGACAAACGTGTAGAAGATCAAAAGAAAAGTGGCTAAACTGAATGCTTCTATTGGTATTTTTGCAATATTACAGTTGCAACGTCTGTCCTTGTTTTGTGCTCAGAGGCTGGCATTGTGTGACAACAGTTTTGTCATGTCAGTGTTGGAAACAAAGTTGCTGGGAGTAGCATAGATAGCGTTTTTATTATTAGCCCGTGGACTAATAATAACATTCTCCTTGCATAGTGTTGTACTGAGCATCTGTGTATCTGCCATTTGAATCCGTCGAGCTGCAATGCAAAGTTTTGACTCTCAAGCATTCCCACAGTTAACACCAAAGTGTAAGTCATTTTGATTGGCTTTGTGTTTGCTAAGCGGTTACTGCATCACTTCAGACCGAAATATCTTCTTGTCTGGCGTACATAAATAGCAAACCATCGCATGCCTTAGTCACGGAAAAACTCTGAGCATGAGCTAAAGTAGCCGTGATTACAAAAGGCTTCCCTGGACCATTAGGTTTATGCACATTTTGCTGGTGAGTGATCCCACTGTTGCACACTAGAGCGAGGGAGCTATGGGCTCTCAGTTTGACATGCTGCAATTTTGAGGTTTGATGGCAGAAAGCATTTCACCCTCCCTCTGCCACAGAATGAGAGGCTTTCTGTTCCCATATAGCCTTAGCTGTGTTGTAATTAGTTTTTCGTGTGTGTATGTGTGTGCTGCGTATGGGAACGCAAAAAAAGAGGGAGGGAATAGAGTTTAGGCTGGGAAAGGTAAAGCATTGGTGGGAATATCTAGTCAGTGCACGCACAGAGAGAAATGGATCATGTTGGGTTTAATGACTGGAGTGGACGGAGGCTATCGATGAGACATTTGTCTGTGAAGGCAATCAGCTCTTTGTAACATGAATGTTTTCTAGGCCGTTCCGCCAACAACATCTACCAAAGGAGCTTAAGACTGCAGTCGAGAGATTGTTTAATAGAGATGCGTAGTTCAATACCACTTCCAGGTCGTATTCATCCTACTTTATTGAGTCATCTTCCTAAGACGATGCATCACTTGATTCCTCTGCTTTGTGTCGCCGGCCTACATGCCGAAGAGAAGGCCATGTATTCCCACAGGTGGCCCGCTCCCTTCCATGTGACTGTTGAGTACATCTTCACTCCAATACACTGTGGGCTTGGACCCTCTCCAGCACCAGTGATTAAGGTTTAGTGGACGGCTTCACTCAAGACATTAAGGATTATTTGATTAGATTTCTCTCCGTACAAGAAAAAAAAATTGAGAATATAAGCACATTACTTTTCAATTCCTCTTTCCGTCCCTCCGTGCTATTTGTGGATCTTTCCCTGTGTGGCTGACTCAAGGGAGAATGATCATGCGGACCGGCTAGTTTGTGACTAACTCTCAGCAGTGCTAGTATTGAGTGATAGCTCTTGACAATGCCAGCTTGAGCAACAGGTCGTCAGTAGACCAGAAGTATAGCCATCATCAGTATCGCTCCTGGACCAGTAGCTGTGTGGACTTGTGGCCTCTTGGATGGGTAATATAAGCTGGAGGAGCCAGGCCTCCTCAGAGGACACAGACTCCTCTCTACAGGGGGATCTAGATGACGACACAGGTAAAGGCACATTTATGCAGGTGAACTGTAAGACCAATACTTAATGCTGAAATAAGTCCACAGCTATTGAGTTAACGGGGCTGGAGCGCTGAAGAAGGAGAAAGGTTGATTGGGATTTTCCTCCCAAGTGGTTGCATCTTTTGGATTTTGTTAAGGGTATTTAAATGAAACAGGAAATAACTTTTTGGCATTGAGTTCTCCACAGTTCAAATATTATATTCAAAGATGTTTTGAATATAAATTCATTTTGCGTCCCTTTGTCTCTCCTTGCTTGCACTGTTTTTATTGTAATTTCGTTTCAACTCTATACTCTTATTCATCTATAGTTTGCCTGTGTGCAAGTGTTGAGCACCGTATCACTCTGTTTTAAAAAGTGCTTTAAAGCTTTACTTAGCGATAGGATACTCAAATTTATTCGGATGGGATAAACCCTTTGACTTGTGCCAACTTGTTTCCGAGAGGGTCCCACTTACTTACTTGTCAGAAAAAACAGGCATTTGTTGAAATGTAAATGAACAGACCAGGAAACAGATGCTATTCGCTGCTTAAAATCAGTTTCAGAGAGTTCTGTTTGACTTGCACATTCACAGGAGTAGCTGGTTACAGAAGTTTCACAAACAATATGCATTTATTCAAGAGTTTTTTTTTTTCCTGTGTGTGTGTGTGTGTGTGTGTGTGTGTGTGTGTGTGTGTGTGTGTGTGTGTGTGTGTGTGTGTGTGTGTGTGTGTGTGTGTGTGTGTGTGTGTGTGTGTGTGTGTGTGTGTGTGTGTGTGTGTGTGTGTGTGTGTGTAATAAATGCATGCTTGCATTGTCTTTTTTTTTTGGGCGGATGTGTACGTCTTTGTTTTAGGCCGCTTTTTGCGAGCTGTCGCCAGTTTTATGCTTTAATGTAAAACCGGCTCGCTGGCAGAATGAAATGCAGGGGGACATTCCTCGCTGTGCTTTTTGTGTCGTGTGGCTTTATAGAAGGTGCTCATTTGCTCCGTTGAAGTCTTGGGTGGACCCAGTCCGGTGAAGCTGCTCTGCAGGGCCACAGCCTTCCATCACAGGCTGCCTGTCCGCCCCATCACCTCCCAAAGTTTGTACACAGATGTGGCATAAATTCCCTAATCTTGGCTCATCATGTGAGGATTTGCCAGCGTGCCTAGGTGTTGTGGTCTTCCTAATCCAGTTACACAATATAACAAATTGGTATTGGTTAAACTGTGGTGTTGTGCTGAAATCCTGGTATATTAAATCCAACCTGCCTGTCTTGCTTCATGGTAGCTGTCTGAGCCTGTTTGTTGTTGGCCCACGTTTGAATTATAAATGTGAGAGAGTTTGTTCATCTCCTGGTGAGCAAGTTACTAATAGAGGCTCCGAAATGAACCTAGTTGAGTCCATCATTGTGGAATTACACAGTGATGAGTGCTATAATACATTGTTTTTAGAAATGCACAGCCTGTGGACTGTGGTGTGCTCGACCTCATAAGTCTCTGCATTTCAGCCTTGCGGGGAGTAAGAGCCAATGTTTGTGTGGCTGTGTGTATGTGTCATCTCTCTCTACCATGACCTACCCAGTATCTGTGTATAGCTGCTGGGATCATCATGGCCCTCATTGGGTGACAGATGACACAAGTGATGTGTTTCAAACAGACAGACTCTGCATGATGGTGCTACAGATAAGGACGTCTCCGTTCAGCCACAGCTCAGTCAGTTGCTTCCCGTTTTTTTGTACTACTGCAAATAGTTTTAATACCAGTTGGCTTGAATGCACAATAAGGATCCTCAAGAGACTTCCCATTCCCATATACTCAAAGGATTCACAAAAGATGCAGCTGTGTTAACTAATTACACCTTCTGCAGCATCTCTTCATATTGACACTGCTGCTTAAGACGCTCAGATTGAAGAATCCCTTTACCAACTCAATACAGTATAGCAGGGATATAACGTCCTAGACACACTCTGTTTTTTTTGTTTTGCAACAAGTCTGTTGTAAAATTGAATGCACCCAGTGGTATATGCTTGTGTGAAGCATAGACTGTATATATAAAGGTGTGAAGTAACCCATAAATAGGTAAAACCAAAACTATCAGGCCTGAGAACCATTTACTGAAAACCTTATGTGTCCTATGACGTTGTCTTTCAGTTCTTGTTTTACAGTGACAGTTCATAGCTCTGTGTGTAAGATTTGTAATTTCTTAACATTTATTTACGAGCCTCAAGTTATGATGAATGCATATATATATATATATATATATATATATATATTTTAAACCACGAACAAGGTATTGGCCGTGTATTTTGTCCAAAGAAAAAATAGAGTGTTTGTCATTTTGCTTTACCTGTTGTCGTGACAGCATGTCGATTTGAATGTAGAAAAACAAGCATGTAAAAGGGTTATTAAGTGCACTTGACTTGCCGACTACCATGCATACATTACAGTGTGGGCACCACTCAGAAGTCAGAGCAGAAATACCTATCTGCAGGCAATTTTTCGAATCAGCCAAAGTGAAGTGAGCAGCAGCAGAGATGGAGTTCAGAAATAGTCTGTGGCCTTGGTGTGACTGAGAATATCAATCTCTCTCTATCTCTCAACGGCTGATGGAGAATGTGAGAGATCCTGAAAAGGGGGTCGTGCCTGTGTGTGAGTGTTGAGTGTATCGAATCATTCGGACCCCACGGGTGGCATGGCTGGGTCACGGAGCTGGCATACAATGAAAGGGGATGTCCCGCCACCACAGTTGCTGCCAGTTTTTCCGATGCCAGTCTAAATCAGGAATGGAGAGAAGAAGTTGACATTGCTTGCAAACAAGTCACCGTTGTTGTCAAGACAGCTGTGTGTGTGTGTGTGTGTGTGTTTGTGTGTGTGTGTGCTTGTCTGGTGACAAATAATTCTGATTGACTGGTTTGATATCGTTTCATCATACCTAAGGCAGTATATGATGTGTCTTATTGCAGACAAACACAGCATATTAATTCCGTCAGTGACTATGACTGACTATGACTAATGAGAGTGTGTCTGCTGCCTTCACTGACCCACTTCCTCCTAGATGATCCTCCTCCCACAACAGAGAGAGGGAAGGTGTGTTTTCGAAATAGCAATAAAACATGCAACACTGTGGGTTTATGAGCTTTTCAAGGAAATAGTAAAATTGCTAGAGTGAATTAAGTGGGCTCCTGCAGTGGGTAAACTTTGTTATGGGGGACAAAAAAGAAAAATCTTCCACAAATTCTTCTGACTTTGTGCTTTTCATGTATCTTCTATTCCAGTGAAATGAAACGTTAATCTTACATTTTTTTACTTCTCATTCTCAAGCTGGTAACATTAAACAGTCACATACAAGTTTAGCTAAACAACAAACATTTCATTGTTCATTCTGTGATTGCAAACAGAACCTAGAGTTCCTATTTTTCCCCTATTACTTCACTTTTTTAATATTTGTTGTTCTAGTTGTTGTGAAGCAACACATTGAACAACTATAGCCATTATAACAAGCATGATAACAACCAACTGAAACAAATGGTGAAAAGGAAGAATACACAAAAACAATAACAATCCAAAACAAAACCCTTTTAGACCTCCCCACTGAAAATGAGGTAATTTGTGAACAAAAACTGTTAAGATTACATATGATCTATTTCCAATTAAAAGTGGAGTCAGTCAGTGCGTTTCCATGGCACAACTAGATTGGATTATCACATATATCGAACAAGACACTCGAACGGACCGTGTCACTTGTCTGAGTGGTCTGAGTATACATGGCCTTTCAGAAATCGGATAAATGTCCGATGCATGGCTGTCTCCACTATGCTAGGTGGCGCTGTAGCCCTTTCAACCATGCTTTCAACAAGTGGTTTTAGAGCCACGTCCGGTTCTCTTCCGTCAATAACCCATGGTGTAGTCTATCACGCGCAGGCACACAAGCACAGAACGAGAAGTCCGATATGCGATGTCCGATCCCTGTATACATGCAGAGAGAAAGCCGACAATGAACGGATTATCTAGGTGTTCTCATCCGATTTCTCTTGTCCGTTATTGTGCCGATTTGTGTCCGAAGTAGATCGGATAAAGGTGTTTACATGCAGTTTAAAAGTCCTGTTGAAGTCTTATTCGTTTAGTTATCCGATTATGAGTCTGCATGTAAACGCACTGAGTGATTCTGGAGAACCCTTGTTGTCAAAATCCCTTTTTGTCAAAAGCAGTGAATATCACGTGCACACACACGGTACGGACAGGTAGCAGTAGCGGATCGTGAGGAGACCTTCACTGATTTTGACAAAGTGATTTTGACAACAAGGGTTCTCCAGAATCACTGACTCCACCTCTTTTTAGTGAAATATTTTGATCAAGTTCACCACTGTATCCTGTTTATCTTTCAAAGCATATCAGATTTTTTCCAGATAGTGTTTTGGTCTGCCCGAGTTGTAGAATTGATTTGTCTCCATAGTCTAAGAATAATCTTAAAACTGTAATTAATCCATAATATATGAGCTTTTGAAACTGATCTCCAGCAGCATCTGCTGTCGGTCACAAAATACACTAACTCATCACCAGAATGGCAACGAGAGACTCATCAGATTCCAGACACAACTTTCACAATCTGATGTTTTTCTTCATTAGAAGTGAGTCAACTTGGGTACACCGAGTGAGAGGTTTTTATAGTACCAGATGTGCTTTAAATGGGACACCATAATATTATTTTTGGAACCACTTTGATTAAAAATCTAAATGCACAGATGTTGGAGTTTTCCAAAATAGACTGTGCAGCTGTGATAAAAAGCTAATTTTCTAGCTGTTTTGCAGGAAGTCTGCTGCAGTGTGCCTGCATTCAGAGGAAAACCAGAGGACAAAACGTAAGCCAACCGATAACTTGCTGGAACACGATACAGTTATGCAGTCGCAACTTTTTAGAGTAATTCTTTCACAGTGAGACTGTAGGACTAATATTTGTAGCCTCTTTTTATACCACAGTTATATGACATAAAAAAATATCTGCTGGCATTCATAGGATTTGATGAATAACATTTTTTTGGGGAAAAAAGGCTGCACTTATAAATCTAATTAAGACCTTATCCCAAGTGATCCTCGCCAATGGAGCCATTGCCTTCTTTGTCCCGCCTTCTTTTAAACTTTCCAATCAAGTTCCTCCCAGCTTTGTGTCCTGCCCCAACACGCTGTTTCATGTGGAAAAAAGTCAAACCACCGAATAAATGAGTATCTCAAAGCCTTTTTTCCCAAAAATATAAATAACACCGCATTAGACTCAGAAGTGATAGATCAGTGTTTCCTAGCATTACTAAAAATAGATATAAAAACATAACTTGATTTGTTTGTGTGCTCAATATTTGAAAAAGAAAGTTATTTCAGTGCGCGTTGGATGATTTTTCATCCCTGACATAGTGTAAAACAACCACTGCCTAATTGTGAGGGGCTGTGCGAGGGCGAGTCTTGTTCTTTGTGGCGGCGGACACATCTGTCATCCAAGCCTATTTTTAAGAAGCCGTGAAACAATGCAAATGTAATACAACTTTGGTTTGGCTGCAGTGCATATGCCCGTCAGCCTCATCCACTGCAGTGTGTTGTGTGCACAAAGTGTCAAGAGGATGACGAGTCGCCCGCCGCACAGACAAGATCAGCTTTGTGTACTGCGCTCTTTCCATGCGGGGAGCGTGGTACCACTGCTCGCTGCTTGAGGCCATTTACTCGCAAGTGGGCCGTTGCCTACATGCTTCTCTGTCTTCTCTGTATCTGCCTCTGTCTTGTACTCAGGCAGTGAAGTGATTGGTTCTCTTGTGGCTGTTTGTCTGTGTGAAGGATCGGTCTTCCATCTCAAGTGCTTTATAGTGCCTGTTTGCATCCTGCTCCCCTGCCAAACAGCTGCCGTTCACTCTGAATTCATCTCGGCAGATCAGAGGCTTTTTTAGCTGTCACAGACAGTGTCTCTGTATACTGGTGCTGCTTGATCTTACAGATACTGACACGCTGGGTATTTATAGCACTTTGTGGTTCTTTAGTCTATTGCTATCACCCAAGGTGAACCTGCCGCCTTCCCCGCTGTCTGCAACTCACTCTGCCGAATCACTCAGTTCTGAAAGCGAGCTTTATAGGAAAAGTTCAACAGTCTTTAGTTTTAGCATGTTGCCTCACTCCCAGGTTCAAGACAAGGCAAAAGAAAAGATTCTTTAACTGTGTGTGCCTTTTTGTAGAAGAAATGGGCAACCGTTGCTCATCGCTAATTAGCTTATCACATACTGTTAGTCAATGGGAAGTATCAGCCTACGTCTCTGGCTCCGTTCACAGACAGAAGTTAAACTTCACAACATCTGCTTGTTCGGTCTTGTTTATTTACCACGTTCATTTGGATCTTTAAAAAATGCACGCACGGTTTAAAGGAATGGTTTCTGTCGCCTTGTCTTGAACCCCAGAGTAAGGCAACAAGCTACGGAAAACGATGGAGCAATTCCTTTTAAATGGAGGGCTAGAAAATGTAGTAAACACGGGCAGCCAGAAGGTCATTTGAAGGATCAGACTGCTTGGAGCATGTTCCTGTCGGAGTTGCTGTGTGTCGCAGTGTGCATGTGTTTGTCCCGTGTGGGCGTGTGTGTGTGACCTGAGCTGTTGACTGTCGAGGTAAGGTATAGGCTGTAAAACAGGGGAGCTGTAGAAGTGGATGTTCTGCATCCAGGCTGCTCTGTACTGTGAAGTTTTTTTTTGTCCAGAAGAGAGGGAGCGGCTCTCCAATGAGGGAGACAAGGGACAGGAAATGGTGCCAGTGGCCTCGGCGTCAGGGGGGGGAAGGAACAGGAGGGGTACCCAGGATGGTGTGTGTGTGTAAGTGAAGGGTGTGTGCTGTGTGATTTCCTTCACCTCCCATGTGCTCGCTCGCCCTGCACTCCAATATAACGGTGTAAAGGTGTGTCACTGACTGTTTGTCGCCCCGCACTCATTCCTCATGTCACATCGGTGGAATCATGACCTGTCATTGCTTAAAAAACAAAAATCAATATGACAATTAGAGGCTTAACAGCTACAATTATTTTTGAATAATCTGCTCATTATCTTCCAAATGAATCTATTAATTACTTGGCCTTTGAATATGTAACTCTGCGTTGGTTTATATCATATGCTGATCGGCTCTATCCTTCACACACAGTTTACATTTTAACAGCATCCCAATGACACAGTTATTAACTATTTTGGTCTGGTAACAACCTTTTGAACATGATGAAGATGCAAGCAATATTTGACAATGTTTGTTTTTATTTCATTCCTACAGCAATACACAGTGAGGGACTCTCAAATAATAATAAAAAAGATTCTGAAGACTAGTAGACTCCATATCCTATAACTGTGGTACAAGTTCACCTTAGGCCCTTTTTCAATTTCACTCTTTTGTTGCTCAACCCTTTTGTCAAGCCAGGGTCACACGGTGTGTGCAGCTTTAAAGTTTTTTTCTTATTTTCTCAACTGGAGCGTCAACAGCTTATTCTCGCTCGTGTGCTGCTGTATTCTGTGTTGTATTTTTATTCAATGCTGTTGAAAAACCATGCCCTGCGGCATCCCCTCTCTCACTGCAACCTTTTGCTTGTGGTTGAATAGTTCAGAGGGACTCATTGTGTGCACATTTGTTTCTCTGTCTGGTGATGTGCGTGTGTATTGTGTGCGTGTGTGTGTGCCTGTTGTACAGGACAATTGAGTGACCTAGACCTCGGGGCTCCCTCCATCGCTTTCAATACAATCCCAATGAGCTGCCGTGCCAAACACTCCCATTAACTGGTTCCATTAGCTCGTCCTGTGGCCGCCATGAGACCTCCACTCATATTGAAACTTAACAAGAAGAGTTACAGCCAGAATAGTGATGATAATTTGTAATACTCATAATAACTTAAAGGTGGACTATGCAGTTTCAGGGAAGGTTGATTTGTTTACATTTGTAGAGCCTGCAAGTAATTAACAAAACATAATTGCCTTACATGTAATTCTTATAATTGAATAGTTCTATCTTCATAAATCACAAACAAAAGACTAGTTTATGTTTAAAAAACAAAACTGTGGGCCCTACCGCTGTAAACACCAAGTCACTTTTTGGATCGCTTTCTGACTTCATTCAGTGTTTCAGGGATCTTATTTTCCCATCAGGATAGTTTGTTTATTCAGTTGTAAGAATTAATCTTAGAAAATGTTCACTTCTCGGAAACACCCAAAGTTACCTTCTAAAGGTCATTCAAAGCCAATAGTGTATAACAGTGTGGTATATTGCAGTACTGTATGTACATGTTGTAACACAAGCTGCCACATGCAGGAGCCCTAATAAATTCCTGTTAATTCAGTTGCAATTACACGCAGACATACTAACATAAAAGGGTGGGTGTGAAAGAGCAGCACATAAAAAGCAGTGGACAGCGAAGGACTGAATGAGCATTAATAATAAAAGTAGCTTGGGGGGTGGGGGGTTAATATGGCGACTGAGGCAGCCACCATCAGTCCGCACAGCATATTTGGATGAACAAACTTTTATTTTTTATTTTTTTCTCAAATGTGGCGCACACATTGATGGGAAAATATTGAAAAACAATGTGGTCCCGGTTACCGTCGAAAAACACACTTAACTAGAAAGGAGGAAATGTGTGGGTTAACTACCACCAGCAGTGGTCGAAGTAAGAATTAACCACCATGAGAAGCAGCTGCTTGCAGTAGTGGCTCTGGGAAGGCTCAGAGAAAATGCAGATGGCCAGAAAAGATGCTGTTCAGTCTGGTCAGAGAGCAGAGCTTTGGATGACGGTTTGTTGGCTCCACAGTTAAAACACAGGGAGGAGTTGAGGCTAGAGAGACTTGTAAATGTTTATGTCACCACACAATACACAGCACAGGCCCAATGGTCCCACCCTCTTCCAAAACACCACCTTCAAGGCTTCTTGCCTACATATGACACATAATGGAGCAGCTTATGTCAGTGTGTTACTGAGCTGGAAATGCACCTGTATGTATCTAATATGTATAATGCCCCCAAAAATAATGAATTGAGCTAGGGGTTTGTTTTTATCCCTGTGAATATTAACACCAGAGGGGGGAAACAACCTGGATACATTTCTCATCACGTATCAACTGATTGATCAGGACAGTTACTGTGTACTGTGATACAATTTCAAATTAGACCTACGGAGAAGAATCAGTGTTCTCAGTGTGTGAGCGCTCTGTAACTTCAACTGGTTAAAGTCAGCTTCCTTTATGTTGTACCACAGCAAGTTCTGGCCGGTATTTACTGTTTATTTCTGTTGCCCATGCATCGGTTAGTTAACCTGTGTGCTAGATTCACCCCCTTACTTTGAAAGTAACATATGTGTTTGACAAAGCTCATTATTAGCTTTTGGGTTGTATATTGATACATATAAATGTATCATGTTTCATTTTTTACTTTCTTGGATTGCATCAAATGAGAAATGGGGGCTATGCTATTAACAGTGTTTGAGCATATCATTTTTCCTTGTCAAGAGACATTATTACTCCTGTTATAAAAGTTAGAATAGTTAAACTCTTGAGTCAACTACAAGTACTTTAGAACCTTCAGTCTGACCCACTATTCCCCAATATCTACATGTCATCCACCACATCTCATCCGCAGGCTGTGTAATTACAGAACCATGCATAGTCTGTTCTAACCTCAGTAGCCTTGAGTTGAAGCATAGTACTTTATTTTAAGCTGTGTTGTGACTATAAAACCTTATGTTCTTTTCTCTTCCCTGTTATGCCTCAAGTCTTATTTTTTTTATGTCATACTGTTTCAAAAGATTGTGTACAAGTGTATTGCTGCACAGAAAACTCAGATGATTGTTTCATTATAGTTGGCCTTCTTAAACCTAAGGGGAAAAAACATGTGACCCTTGGTAAACGCACCTATTGCACCCAATGCAACTGTCAACTACTATAGAATCAAAATGGTGCATCAGAGCAGAAATGTAGGGCAGTGTAGTTGGGTTCAGATATAATGTTTGTTTTGGTGTAAATCAATGATGTGGTGTTGTTCTATTCAACTCCACTGTAGATGTGTTATTGATGATGATGTGTGATTTCAGCCATTCATTATGAGCAATGAGAACATTACAACATACTGTACACATAATCAGACTCAAGAATGCAAGGTGTGTCACCCAGAGATTAGGCTGGATTTTTGCTGTTATGTGCCTCTACATGCTGCTTGATACTAATTATGGCTTAATACAACATATTTTCATCCCCACACTGATAAGTTTCAGTTCACTTCGTAGATCATTCATACCAGCGAGTACACTTTTTTGAGGTTGTTTGTTCAATCGGGGAATCTGGTTACTATTGAATGTTATCCCCATCATACCTTTTTTTCGAAGCTTTTCAAGCTAAAGTAACCCTTCAAAAGTGACAAAATGGTGAGAGAATGGATTAGGATACTTTTGATATTCTTCATGGTGCCCACTCATGACTCAGAATGGCAATAAATGTCTCATTCCCAGTGCAGGAGTTTCCCATTATACATCACCAGTCTACTACAGTGTTGGTTTTGTGGTTAGATTGGAGAGCAGATGGCACTAACACTCATAGGTAAAGGGGCTGTCTTTGAGTTATTTGTTGTTGTTTTTTACTGTCACCCTCACAGGTTGATCATGGGAAACCAACATGGTACCTGACGCTGGGTCTTAAAAACCTTAAAAAAGCACTGAATTTCAGTATGCTCAAAATAAGGCATTAAAAGTGTTGATTTTCACCAACAAAGTATTTAACTTACCCTGACCAAACGCCATCTCACTAAGCATGTATGTACCTGAATCGCTGTTTTGTAACATGGACCTGATTAGCTGTTTTGTAACTAGGATCTGGGTTATAGATTGCCTGTGTTGTGTGGTCACGCTCTGTTAACCATGGTCGACCAGTCCTTCTGTTCCCATGCAACACAGCACGCAGAGCGCCTCCATCACCACATTGATATTTGCTCCTGGGCATTGACCCATGGTTGGTGGGGCTGCTTTATTAGTCATTGACATATTGAGGGACATGTTTGTGTAAGTTATTAATAGAATAAAATATTGGCTGAGGGGCAGAGATCAGTAAAACAAGACAATGTTGTCCTAACAACAAACAAAAGACACGCAACGTTTTCTACCAGAAAAAGAAGTGAAATAACGGTAAAATGGTTGATTCCTGAACGAACCATATGATCATTATACACTGTTCTAATTTTGAAACTTAATTGTCAATTATGATAATAACCATGAGCAAACAAATAGGGAACAATGTTGTATTGATTCACTAAAGATCTTATGTATGACCTACTGTGGCTCATCTTTCTTCCTGTTATAAATGGCTTAATATGGTTTATCGTAATCCCTGATGTAATTGCATTGCATGGATGTTTCATTTTGCATTCATAATCTGATTGTCCACGTGGAAGCATCTTTTGTGTGTAATTTACTCATTTGTTAGGTGAAATACAATAAGTAGACTGGGCACTTAGCATCCACTGTCTCTCATTTACTTACTCTGTAAATGCACTGGATGCTCTCAGTCAGTAGACTAACACACTCTGTAAAAACCAACCACTGGACTTGTTCCTCCATTACTTTTTAAATCAGCCATTAACCAGGGTCACGCTCCTCCCTTTCCCTGCCATCCTTCGACCGTTAGCTTGGCACACACCTCCCGCTGCATCTTACTGTATATACTGTAGTTCAGCTTGTTGACAGCCGAGGACATGAAGAGAAATCCTATTGAAAATTTAGCAAAACCAAACGGGAAGCAAACCATGACAATGGGGAGAATAAATAATTCACCAAACACTTAACTATTTCCTGTTATATTTTCCTTCCTTTCCTCTCCATTTTTCTACCTGCTGTTCATGTCATGTTCCTCTGGCTTGCATCCCACATTCAAGTGATGCTCTGCCATTTTTGTCTGACGGTGTAGCAGACAGTTATACAGCCATATTTATGGAAAAATAGGGCCTCACAGTGCAGGTAAAGTTCCTTATAAACAATGCACTGTCTATTTACAGCACATGCATCCCAGGGCGAGGTTTCTCCCTGTACTGCAAAGCTCTACTTAAAAGTGTGTCAAGAAGACTGAATGTATTCTGTTTATGTAACACCGGTTATAGCGGATACTTAAAATAAATGTGGAATTATTAGCATCTATAACAGAAGCTTGTATCAAGAAATTACCTATTAATTGTCTTTTTCATATGTACTTTATCTAAATGAAGGGGGTCCAACTATCTTTTTAGTAAAGCTAGCGCCAAAGCTTTTAGGAGAGTTTTATTTATGAGCAAAACTAATGCCATTCCGAGCATGCTAGCATGCTAATGACAATAGCTTAAAGCAGCTATACAGCCTGTACATCTTCAGAGCCGCTAGCATGTTGCTCAAGACTCTTAGTCTTTTTGTTACCTTTACTTAAATAGCCATTTAGAGCAGAGAGTGCTTTACTGAGCTAAAATAAAGAAATGTGTTGAAATGAATTTTTCAGAATGCAATTATTAAATGTTAATTCATTGTGCAGTACGTGTGTGCACATATAGATTTGGTTTTCCAGTTGGGGAGTAGAGAGCCGGAGCAGAACTCCAAATTGAATTGAAGTAATCCATTCATTCTCCACACACATCGTTTCAACTCGCGTTAATTGTCCTGTGACTGTCCTGCTTTGTTGAGAAGATTCTTTCACTATCTCTCCCGTGCACATGCCTCCAGAATGATGGGGTTTCCCCCCCTTGCCTTTCTCCCCTCTTCAACAGCTGGCACAATGACCTTTCTGACTCTGGTTTCAGTCTTTTTAGCCGTCCACATACGCACAGGGGATTGCTCACTTTCATTGAGCAGTCCTCACTCGGGGAGTTCAGCAGGAGGTGACAGCTGTGTGTGTAACCGTGAGCACAGCCTCCCCTGTAACCCCGGCCTCCGCACAGTTTTTTATCATCCTATTCCTAGAGTGTAGGGGCCGGTGAGGGGCCGGCCAGCTGTCCTGTATAGATCACACCTGTACTGGACAAGAGCCAGATCAATCTCTCAGCTTGTCAGTTCTTCAGTCCCATCTCTGGACAAGCTCATATGTCACCGGTCATCAGTTGTGTTGAATGGATCACTAACCAGCAACTGAGAATCCTGAATTATCTGTCCAGGAATTTGATCTGGGAGCTAGTAAAGTATTGTATTAATCTAAACTAATAAGATATGTTGTCTAAATCGTGCATCCCTAGTACCAACCAGTTGGGGCATCACTCCCAACGTTTTGATGCTATCAAATCAAAGTCCTAAATTTAGCCTGAAATATACACCGGTGGCGTGTGTTTCTGTTTGTATTTTGCTTATTGTGTAATTAAGCGTAGAGACAATCCAGCAACTGGAGGCTCCGGGGGACTCGACTGTACCACGTGTGTGGTGTGTGAGAACTCCCTCAGGCTTTGTTGAAGAGCTGCTTGAGTGGTGTTGGTGTTTTTATAAATGTCCCCAAGGCCTTTTTAAAGTGTTCCATTTAAATTCCAATGATGTTGACTTGCTGAATCGGTCAATATTTATTCCACTTTATAGTCACAGATTATTGCCTGATTTAATATATTTAAAATGTCCTTCATAATGTGTTCATCATAGTGATTTATTGCTGACATTCACAGCAAACTCAATTCCAGAAGCCATTTGTGTGTGTGTGTGTGTGTGCACAAACCTCCCACTTTATGGAACTAGTGTAACTACACTTTACTGTCTATCTGGCTGGCCCTGCTGCTCTATATCACCACTGTATTATTTTTAAATGGAGAAAGGAAGAACTTTGTGAACCACTAGCAGGAAACAACAGGGAAACGGTGTTATCAAAGATCCAGTCAGTTCCAGGAAGGGGCAGTTTCAAACTGTCTTCTGTCTTCTGGTAGTAGAATTCAAATATTGTCAGCAAAGAAACACTTACATTTTTGTATAAAAGTGTTTCACAGGCGAACTACAGTAACCTTGAATCTAGGAGTTTTTTTTTGGTGGCCTCAGCTAACAAATAAAGAAAGAAAGAAAATATTTTCACTGTGAGGTTTTTCTTTTAGTCTTCTACTTGAGATTCACAGTAAGAGACATTACAACCGATGACATCACCACCTCATAACTCAGGGCAGCAGCAGGCTGCAGGCAGCTGGGGAGAGCGGGTAGGATGGCCTGTCGGAGGAGGAGTGGAGGGTGGACGGACGCTGAGAGGCATGCATGACTTTAACAGAGCTCTTCACTGTATTCACTGTATTCTCTTTCTCTCTTTCGCCCTGTCCATTTGCTTTCTGTTGATGATGTCATTTCCATGCTGAGCCAGACATCCAGCGAACTCCAGAGGAAAGGAGGGGTGGGAGTGGGCTAGGCTTTCTTTTCTCAGAACCAGAGAGAGAGAGAGAGAGGAAGGGAGGTAGAAGTGAATAGGGAGCAGAGGAGACGGGTGGAACCAGCCCCCGTGTGTGTGTGTGTGTGTGTGTGTGTGTGTGTGTGTGTGTGTGTGTGTGTGTGTGTGTGTGTGTGTGTGTGTGTGTGTGTGTGTGTGTGTGTGTGTGTGTGTGTGTGTGTGTGTGTGTGTGTGTGTGTGTGTGTGTGTGTGTGTGTGTGTGTGTGTGTGTGTGTGTGTGTGTGTGTGTGTGTGTGTGTGTGTGTGTGTGAGAGTTAAACAGCTGAGCCTCAGCCAAAGGGGTCCGCGCTATGTGTCTGTCTGAGCGACCAGCTGTATCGATCACGGAGGTGGTGACTCATTGTGCTGATGTCACTGGGACTCTGGGTTGCAGCTGTAAACTTGCACACAGTCCTTCTGGGGCCCGATGTGACGATATAGCCACGATCGCTGCGTCTTCGTGCCAGGAATACAGGGGTCAATCAGGTCAAAACAGATAGGATTATGTGAGAGTAGAATCACATGGAGGCTGCTGCTGTGCAATCAAAAGCATTATGGTCCGCTCGTTACACTGGCATAAAGTAAAACCTTGCCAGGGTACTAGCTCTCTGGTTGGTGGCAAAAACTGGCTAGCACAGGTTTGTATAGCCTCAGGGAACAAAAAAAATCCTCACAGTCAGCCTCAGCTTTGCTATTCAGACTGTATTTAGGTGCATTGAAGCAACCTAGCATCCCCCGTGCTTAAGCTAGCGAGTATTGATCCAGACACTTGTTAAGATGAGCAGGTTGTCTGTCGCATTCCGCTGGGTCTAGTCACTAGTCTGATTTGCTGATAAACTCCAAAACTTTTTATTGTGTCTCCTTCCTCTCTCTCTTCTCTCCTTTAATACTGCCTAGCAAATGCTTTATCTCTTTCACCGATCGTCTGACTTGAGGAGGCATACACAATTTATAACGCCCCCATGGAGAGGCTGCTATCTCTGTTATATTGCGGTTTTGCCTCTGAAGTGACACAACTGGGCTACTTATTAAATTCACAAGAATTCTCTATTTGTCTTCTAACATTTTCTTTCCAACTTAATTTTCCAACCTTATTGACTCTAAATAACACATTTACAATCAAATCTGGCGCGACGAAAACCAGCAAAAAAGAAAAACTGCTTGGGAGTGGCAAGTGCTTTCATAATTGTATTACAGCCTTGAAGATATTAATTATTGTTCCAGTACAATGTCTGCATTGTGAGTCCTCCTGAATATCTGCGCTGCTTGAGGTCTCAATTTTTTTCCATTAAGATTTCTTCCACAATTGTTGCAGGCCATTTGTTTTTCATTGGTGGTATTATCTTTCCCCAATGCCTAGTGATACATCTTGCTACTTGCTACTAGCAGTATTTGAATAAAAAAGTATATCACTCACAACTAACATACATTTTTAATCACAGCATATGGTTGCATGTAGGAAAACAATTGATCTGATTTGACCTGTGTGGGTCGAATGCAGCTTAAAGATGACACAATATGAGATGACATTTCTACGAACTCTGCAGTTTATTTATCGGCCATGCCGGATATTGTAACCTATAAGCAGTCTTTGATTATTTTTTGTACCACATTGTGATAGATAAGCTTCTTTTAATTTATTTTGATTCAGTGTAAAACAAGAGCCCAAGGGGTCGCGAGTGCCTGGGAGGAAAGTTCACTGTGGAAGCGTACTCATCAACATTTTTAATGTGACACACACACATTCGTCCTTGGCTGCCTCAGCAAACTCTGGCTTTTGCTCCGAGTAAGGGATGATGAGGATTAGGGGCGGAGAGAAAGAACAGTAGGGTGGATAATGTGCGCGGTATGTGGATCGATGGGGCAGATGAAAGCGCCGTGCGGGCCGGGAGTCTATAGTTTTTTGTGGCGTTTTCCTGCTGGTGATTGCTATTTGGGCATTCACTGTTTTTACGCTGATGGCCGTGGAATGTCAGATCCCGCTGTCATCGAGCCGAGGGGAGATTACACACAGATAGCGCTGTAATTTTGTTGCCGATAAAACCCCACGCTTCCTGCGGACTCCCACCGCTGTTATTTGTGTGTGTGTGTGTGTGTGTGTGTGTGTGTGTGTGTGTGTGTGTGTGTGTGTGTGTGTGTGTGTGTGTGTGTGTGTGTGTGTGTGTGTGTGTGTGTGTGTGTGTGTGTGTGTGTGTGTGTGTGTGTGTGTGTGTGTGTGTGTGTGTGTGTGTGTGTGTGTGTGTGTGTGTGTGTGTGTGTGTGTGTGTGTGTGTGTGTGTGTGTGTGTGTGTGGGGGGGAGCTAGAGGAAGAGAGTTGAAGGGAGACTGCAAGTGAGCAGTCAATTCTGGTGGGATTAACCTAGTGGGGGACTCTTCTCTCCCCAGATGCAATCGGCACTCCCTCTACAGTGAACAAGTGGAATTCTACTAAATTATTCTGATCTTATGAAACCTCTCCCAATTATGTACCATGAATCAATTTTCATCTCAGCACGTAAGAGTATTTTATTAGAAACACACTCTCTTCTGCTCAGTCTTTTGTGTGCACACACATCTGTGCACATGATGGACTGCTGGAAGAGGCTCTATGTCTGCACCTGTCCTGCAGATTTCTCGTTGGCAACAAAAAAGAGCAAATGTGGTTGTATCGAATAAAGTAAATATATTTTACAAATAAATCTCTAATCATGTATTTTGTTCATAATCAAATTACCTGTCTGGTTCTTCTGTTGGGTTCCTCACTTGAGCATCATTTAAGACAAGTGCCATTCTGTGAAAGTGATATCAACACTTCAGTGTGCTTGTGCCATCTGTTTAGTCAAATTTTTCTTCCACACACACACACACACACACACACACACACACACACACACACACACACACACACACACACACACACACACACACACACTTAAAATCTCTCCTTCTGGGCTGACCACTCAACTTCCTCTGTTTTTCCCTCCCTCCATAGACTCGCAACGGTCCCATCTGTCCTCGTTCACCATGAAACTGATGGACAAGTTCCACTCTCCCAAGATCAAGAGGACTCCATCCAAGAAGGGCAAGCAACTGCAGCCCGAGCCAGCAGCCAAGAGTACTGAGAAACCTGCTAACAAGGTGTGTGTGTGTGTGTGTGTGTGTGTGTGTGTGTGTGTGTGTGTGTGTTTGTGTGTGTGTGGTTGTGTGTGATCTCGTGCCAGACAATATGTGTATGTATTGTGGGAAGTGTACCTCTTCCCCACCTACTCCCATGTGTTTGTCTGCCTATTTGTGAGACGATTGTTTTCCTGTTTAAGGTTTAGTGATCCCATGCTCCATTGTATTTGTGTACGTACAAGGGTTCCCCTGCTGCTTCCCACCGCCTCCCAGTCACTGTGGTGGCTGGCTGCGCTTCAGCAGGTGTCTAAACCTACAAATACATGAATGAGACTGGGCCACTTCCTGAATGAACTCCGGCTCCGCTCCCTCTTAAGGCTTTTGGCGTAATGAATATATTCCCCCAGCATCCCTGCTGTGAAAGACTAGAGAAGCTGAAAGAGCCTGTTGCTGTTAGTACCTAGATGGCTCCAAGCCACATCACTTGATAGATGGCGTTTTGAACTGAGCACAAACCAAGGGAATAATAGGACCACAGCGGAGTGCCCAGACAGTTGTCACGGTCCAAATACTAAATGGGTTGTTTGTATTTCACTGCGTACTCGGTCCATGGTGTTAAAGAAGCTTGTAAAATGTTCATCATCATCATGTAGGTTGTGAATCGTTTTTAGTAGTAATTTTTTTTAAAGTACTGTTCTGTGTTATTGCTTTGTTCTTGTAGAAGGTGAGTCGTCTGGAGGAGCATGAGAAGGAGGTGGTCAGTGCCCTGCGCTACTTCAAGACAATCGTGGACAAAATGGTGGTGGAGAAGAAGGTGCTGGAGATGCTTCCAGGCTCGGCCACCAAGGTGCTGGAAGCCATCCTGCCTCTGGTTCAGGTGGATACCCGGATACAGCACAGGTGAGACACACACAACGCCAGATTGACTAAACTAAATATTTGAATTTTGACAACCTTCATTCCTACCAGCTCCTAAGATTCATAGCACAAATGAATGTCTCTTATCTAATGCATCTAAAATATTCCTAGTATTTTGCACAGACTGGAAACGTGTCAGTTTTATTTCCAGAAATGTTCATTTGAAAAAGGTCATTACAATAAACTCATACTCTGTGATTGCCCCGCTTGAGATGTCATAATTCACAATGTACTATTTGTCAATACATTCCCGTCATTCTTGCCTCTAGATGTAAGTTTTAACTTAGTAGGACACGTTAGAACTAGTATGATGTAGGCTACAGCTCAGTGAGCCAGCCTTTGAAGGTTGATAGTAAGTATCCTACACCTCAGGGCTTACTGCAGTCGATGCCTGAAGCCTTGAAAAACTCATGTGTTAGTCACTGTGGATGTGGCAAGTTATCGGAACTGTTACCTTTTGAGGAAGGAAAATGCATTTCACCTTCCAGATAAATGGACCGATAGAATGTCTGTTTTGTGATACTTCCTCTCTGGGTAAAGTAAACCCTCTCAGCGAAAAGTAACTTTAGATGCACTTTAGATTTTTTGGGACTGTCGAGACATGTTAAAACCTCTCAGTCTTTGTCTCTGTGCCTCTTCCCATCTGTCAGTGCAAATGAAGGTATGGAGGTCAGGCATGACAGATTTTGTATCTCATTGCCCTGTGTCTATAGAAGCGATTGATGGATTACCATTGCAGCATTGAGCAGTGGCCAGTCATCTCTGGGGGGATTTGACCTCAGTCGAATGGATTCAAACCCCAAAAGATCACACAGTAGAAGTTCAGATGGTTTTTGACAACAAAGGCAAATGTGCATCAACTGTTGTGTGTCAAACATCATGAGATAAATTCTACCCTTTTTATGCATAACGCAATACTGTGTTGGATTGCCTGCGGTGGCTTTAAATCAATATTGGTCAAATAAGTAGGTCAACAGTGGGTGTAACTCCTACTCGCTGTCTTGTTTTAGATTGATTGAAGTGCTGATTTGCCCAAAGGTTAGTGTATCAATCTCTGGTCACTCATAGCTGCAGAGACATAATCATAATTGCACTATTCCTACCTAGTTATAACGTACATCCTTTGCCTATGAGTGATCTTTCTGGGTCAAATTTCATTCCGACCGCTCCACCGTCCCTCAAATCCTCCTGCTAACCCCCCCATAGCCTGCTCACTATAGGGCTTAGCTGTGTAGAGACAGTGGATGGATATTCCGGCGCTGTGAATCAGCTGCAGCGTGTCGGTACAGGCCTGTGCCACACCTTACTGTCGGGTCTGAAGGCGCTATTCAGCACAGGCAGAAACAACACCCTGCTTCCCCGTGTGGTTCAACATTCTTCTGTCTGCAGTAGCTAGCTTTACTATAACCTCCGAGCTTGTTGTCACTAGGCATACATCCAGTTCCTCATCAAAAGCCACCTGAATATGAATTTTAGTAGAGGGTAGATAGCTGGAAGATTATCGTGTTTTTTACGTGATATTTATCACCTCAGTTAACATGTGCTGGCGGGTCCTATTGTTTTCTCACACACCCCTGTTGTGTTGTCCTGAATCATTTCCCTTTCTGCACCTCTAGTTTCTGTACCTTCTTTCACTTCTCCCATCCCTTTTTAGTCTGGCTTTTATGTACTATCTTATTATTACAAATTTGTTATGGTTTATGCTTACTCTATTATTTATTAGTTTTAATCTCTATTTTGCTCTGTTTTATCTTCATTTAATTGTTTTTATATAAAATGTCATTACTTTTATTAGATTTTATTATCTTTAAACTATGTGAAGGAAAGTTTTATTTTTGGTATTTTAATTCTGTTATCATTTGTTACCATTGTCATCTTTGTTATTGTTATTTTATTGACCGTTTCTTAATCTTTTATCATTTTAACTACTCATAGCGTGCACTGGTCTCCACATCCATTTTTGCTTACTTCCTATTTTTCCATCAATGGAAAGCCCTTAGCATCACATCTGATTCCTTTGAAAGGTGCTATATAAACACATTTTGATTTATCTATTTGATCATTCATATGCCCCCCTACCCTGAGTACTTTACTCTACTTACTCATGCCCAAACCCTGTTCTCACACCCTTTGTACAGTTCGGCGCTGTCTTCCTGCCATAACCGTGTGTACCAGAGTCTGGCCAACCTGATCCGATGGGCAGACCAGGTGATGCTGGATGGCATCGACTTAGAGGACAAGGAAAACGTGGCGTCTGTCACCAACGTCATCAAAGCAGTGCTGGACGGAGTAAAGGTAAAGGCCCCTTGACGAGTGGGGGAAATGTTGTGGATAGAGTTTTGTATGTCTTCCTATTGTTTTGCTATCGGAGAACCTGCTGAATTTAGCTGTGTTGTCTTTCCGTGAACAGGAATTGGTGAAGCTGACCATAGAGAAACAGGAGCAGCCGTCGCCCACCACCCCTAACAAACCAGCGCCTCCAGCCATCACAGCAGAGAGGTGAGTACAACACCGTGCTCCCAAGAAAACAAAAAATGCTATTTTCAGACAATTCAAAGTAGTTCATTCACTCACGCCTTTTTTTATCCATATAGCAGCGTGCCATCGGAGATGCCCTCGATAGATCGGGAGCCGGAGGTGTCGAGTAAGACGAGCCCGGCAGCTACCCCTGCAGAGGCTGCGTCTGACGCACCGGAGGAGGATGTAGCCCCTCCCAAACCCCCGCTTCCTGAAGCCAAAATGGCAGAGCTCAGGTGAGGAAGAGACACATGCACTATTACTGCAGCTGTGATATTCTGCATTTAAAGGGTCCAACTCGGGCTGAAATATCATTTCCGTAACAATTTCTCTGCCGTCCACTTTGGCCAAACAGTTTCTCCAAAAAGTACCGGTGCTTCTTCATGTAGCTCTATTTGTTGACATTGTAGTGTCTCTTTCCTATGATGAACAAGATTCTTTCTCAGCTCAAGGTTTCTCTTTTCTTCTATTTTTATCTCCATCCAATGAGAAGCAAAGATGAGACTTGGTGGTGACGTAGCAACAGAAACTTAGTGACCTTTTGCACTGTATTCCCAAAAGCAGAAGTGTTTATTAGTCACTGCCAGTTCAATCTATTTTTAAATTATGTTTTCTATAAATGTCTCACAATTCTCAAATGAGGAAGGCTTTTTAGGATGTGGGTATGGAATGGGGATTTCAGCATATCGTTCGTCATTTTCACCGATTTAGAACTTTTTCAGTTTGAAATTCAAACATATTTTTGTGACGGCATCTTCCATTCCCGTGCGATCCAGCTGCAGATCCAAATGCTCATATGACTTCAGATCTTTCATTACTTTTACACTTTAGACTTCATCTATGGCAAACTTTTGTTAGTATGTTGCTCTGTCTCTTCTTGCCTTACTCTTTCTGCTATCTCTCTCAATTTTGTTTCATCTTTGGTTTTCCCTTTGGATTCTGGGAACAGAGCGCAGTTGAGTGCTGACGCTGGCCAAAGGAGACCCTCTCAGAAGGAGAAGTATGTTAGCCTGTAGGATCATCTGTCTTCATTGTACATCCCACCCCAGACCCCGCCCCATTAAGCTTCTGGATTGGATGAAAGCTTTTTTTAAATTTTATTTGCATGGTGGCATTATCCCAAAAGTTTTTTGTTATCCTTGGCTTTCCCTGAAGAATTCATTATCCAATCAGAAGACAGTCCAGTGCATGAGAGTGTGTGACTGACCCATACAGTGTTTCTGGCTGGCCTCCATATCATGGCGTCCCGCTCGTTGCCCAATTTTGACCCGGTACTAACTCATTGAGAGAATTGAGGATTTGAAAAAGCAGAGAGAGGCTAACATGAAACACCCTGGCTGTCATCACTATTCCACAGGATGATAATGTGTAATAGTAATGATGTATTCATACATGGGTTTTGCGTGTGCATACAAAGAGAACATGGTTTGTGTGCTTGTCTGCTTGACTTTGCCCGTGGGATGAAAGTATCAAACATTCCTGTTATTTTAATTAGCTTTTTCTGTCCATCTTTCCGTAGCCCTCCACCGGCTCTTCCCCCTAAGAAGCGCCAGTCAGCCCCTTCGCCTACACGGGTCGCTGTGGTCGCCCCAATGAGCCGCGGCTCCAGCCTGCCCTGCAGCGTCCACAGACAGGTAAAGCCTTTTGTTAGACTGGTAAACTATGGAAACCGTTAGGGCTGGCTATTGGCAAGGACTTAAAAGATATGATCACGATTCATGTGTCACAATATCATATTTCACATAGCCGTAATGCAAAATCTACAGGGGCAAAGGTTTTAGTTCAAAAGATGTTTAAAACTTGAATTGTTTTTTGCTTTCAAAACAATACATTTTACACAGTAAGAAAAATGAGTGCTACAATGTATTTTCTTTGTCTGTGCAGCAGCAGGACTACGAGCAGGAGTTCCTTCAGAGGCGTTTCTCCGGTGGGAGCCAGTCCTACGGCGGAGACTCTCCACGCCTGTCTCCGTGCAGCAGCATGGGGAAACTTAGCAAGTCTGACGAACAACTCTCCTCCATGGAGCAGGATAGTGGTCAGTGTTCCCGTAACACCAGCTGTGAGACGCTTGGTAAGACTATGAAGATAGTCAAGAGTATTTTATTAAAGCTGAATCGATTCCATCCTATCTACTCGGAATCTGATTAATTGAGCATAGCTTTCCCATATATCTCAAGTTTTAAATCTCAAGATTCATATTCTTTCTATGCTGGAATCAACTATTGTTGGCTCACAAGCTAGACACAAAACACACGGTCCATTTGCGGTCATAGAGTGGCATCACAGAGGGATGTTTCTTTTCACTCCCAAACCACACACAGACACCGGTTTGCAAAAAGCATATTGACCAGACCCCAACACCCAACAGTTTCCGTATACTGTAACCATAACAGAATTACTACCTTACTTATGTTACCCAAATGTTCTCCTACACTGCACTTTGCTAATGTAAAAAGGGAGGTGAGATAAAAGGGTCAACAGAAGATTTGTTTGTGTCAGAACGTATCGAATCTGGGTATTTGTGCACTGGGAAAGGGATCAAAACCCTTGACAACCCTTCGCTAATGTGCACTGGGTCATTAATATTTTTCATCTAACCTGTGGTGAAGGTGCCAAACCTAAAATCTACACTCCAGTTGAGGGTTCAAAACTGTACGTTGACAATACGTAACGTGTACCTTTTCTCTGCCTTTTCCAGACAACACAGAGACGTACGACCCGGACTATGACTTCCTCCACCAGGACTTGTCGGTTGGGGAACACCTGCCCCCTATACCAGTAGGAGGGTGTCTGAGCCCCCTGCCCGAGTCCCACAGCGAGTCCTCCTCCCCGGTGCCTGGACAGCATCCCACACACCCCCGCTTCAGCGCCCCTCCCACCCAGCATCCGTCGGGGGAGTACTGGACCCCGCAGCCCCACCAGAACAATCCCTTGTGCCGCATCAGCGCGCCGCCGGCCCTACCGCAGAAGAAGCGGCGCAGCACCCAGACGGCGTCCTTCACCGACATACTAGGCTCCAGGGTGCTGTACGAGCGCTACCCCTCCCAGTATGACAACCTGTCAGAGGAGGAGCTGCTGCACCCTACGCCCCCATTCCCCCTCTTCACACCCATCTCCCCCATGCCCCAGACCAACGGGGGCGTGTTCGTCGCCCAGTACATAGCCAGCGAGAACCCGGATGTCCCCGCCAGCCCACCGCCACTGCCCGAAAAGAAAAGCAGACACAGTAAGTGGAAGGGGAAAAGAGGGGCATGATAGGGTCATCATTTATTTATTTTTATTTATTCTTTATTTAAACTTGAAAAAAAAGAATAAGAGCTTTAAATGAGATGAGATTAGTAGAGCAGGAAAAATTAATATAGAGAAGAGTTTAGTATGGAATGAGGTTGATTTAGGAACAGACAGTTGGACATTGACTGCACTTCAACCTACGTAATTAATGTATAACTTATGTCGAAGAAATGTTCCATTGTGAATGGAGGCAGGAAGTGAATACCAGGATGTGCTACAATGGGTCCGGCTCCGGGGGCACAGAGGGCAACGTTTGGTCATTTCCTGACACACCTGCTGCATCACTTCCTCTCAATCAATTAGATTATGTCATTCCATACAGTCAGCCCTTCCTGTTAGTTAAAATACCTGTATGTGTACTGTATGTACTGCATGTTTTATATCAAGTGGCCTTGAAGTCAGACAAAGGACACTCACATGATTAGACACGTCCAGTTCAGTTTGCTGGTGAATGCTTATCAACCTGTGAAACTATTTGTTTTATATCTCCCCGGGGCTGCAGACGAGTTTTGTCAAATCTGATAAAATAACTGATGGTGAGGTCATCATGGTGATTTCATCTTGGGCCTGGAGGAATGTTTAACGGAAAGCCTGCTTCAGATACTGGGGCTGTGGAGTTAGAAAGACAGGGCGGAGAGTGTCTAATGAAAGATGTTTTTGAGTTGCATTATGGGACATGTAGGATCTGGTGTTTTTTTGGAGCTGGACCCATATTGAAAACAACAAGTCAAAAGATATTGGCCCCTTCTGCTTTGATTTGTTCCCTTGATTCTGTTCTGTTGATGTGTCTCTTAACTTCTCATAACTTTGTGGATAGTTCAATACTAAATCATTGGGAGTGTCCCCCTTTTAATGCAATTGATCCAATCCGTCTCTCTCCTCCAGTCCTCCAGTACATGCAGTTTGTGGAGGACTACTCGGAGCCGCAGCCCTCCATGTTCTACCAGATGCCGCAGAGCGAGAGCATCTACGAGCAGCGCAACAAGCGCTTCCAGGAGGTCTACGGCTTCAACGACTCCTTCAGCAGCACAGACTCTGTACACGAGCCACTGCTGCCTCCCGCATTGCCCCCCAAACAAAGGCAACTGGTAAGAAACCTCCACCCTGTCTGTGTGACAGTGACCCATTTGAAAGAACCAGAAACACATTACTTTGACATTGTGCCGTTTCGTATAAACTACCAGGGTTAGAGTAAATAAGTGTCTCTGTGTGTTTATATAAATAGTTGGTTAACTAATGTTGACTGTGTGACCAAAGCTGTAATTTAAATTCCTGAATTTGTTCAGTTCATCTTTCTCAAAATAATACAGGCAAAAACGTTGTCTTTGGAGCAATCACATTACACTATTACATTAGGAAATTTCACTTAGAATCATGTGACAAAGACGAGGTGAGAACAGAGTAACAAGCACATGTGAACACTATTTAAAAACCCTCTCGAGTAGAGCTAGGTGCTTGTCCCAGTGACTTCATACTCAATACTGTGCTGTGAAGGAAAGAGCGGGAAAGAATGCAGATTGCATTCCAGTGGTAATCCTCATAAATTTTCTCTCTCGCCTCCTCTTATCTAGTTATCTCTTTCACCTACTCGGCCCCTCCTCCTTACTCTCTCTATCTGCCCTGGCCGCTGTTGTTTTTCCGTTCACTGAGGTGTTTGGTTGTTAGTGGGAGATAAGGCCAGCATCTATCAGTCCCACATCGGATCCAGTCCACTTATCTTAATCTGGGTCGACGTCTGGGCTAATTGAGACAGCTGTCTGACAGAGTGCGGGTGCAGGAGATAGAGGCACGACAGGATGGTTCATAGCATGAGAGGGCACACTGTGATAAGCCATCTGAGTTTCAAATCAAACCTTTTAAAGGCCCTAAACATGTTTTAGTCTCACTGCACAATGAGTGATGGCTTCAATCAGTTTTAGTTAGAATTTTTTTATTTTTTTCCCATTTAGATTTTTTTTTTTTTCAACGCTCTCCTCACTGGTTTGAGCAGGGAGGGGCTCAGGTAGAAAAAGGGGATGTCACTACTTCCGTGCACCAATCCAAGTTTAGCAATGTTTAAATTTGAATCCGTTGACAGTCGATGGGATGTTTTTTCAACATCAATCAAATGAAACCATAACCACGCAGTGGATGAAGCAGATTAGTTAAGATTAAGTAGAGTTATTGAGTGTTAAACTGTGATTTGATACTACCCAAATATCTTTTTAACCTTAACTGTCATGAATGTTTAATCAAAAACAAATACTAAAGCCAAGTTTTAAGGGCCTGAATGTAACCTTTATGCCCCTTTCAGAGGAATATGTAGCTATTTTCAATGGGGTATATTTTCGATACATTTCTGATAACCATTTTGACTCTGTTTGGGGTTAACTTGAGGTAAAACACTGAATACGAGAACTACATTTTTATCGGAGCTAGCTGGGCAAACCTCCTAGAACTTTAATAAAATAAACATTACATATGATACAATAATCATTTTAAATGTTTTTCCGTAAGTCGAACCAGTAAGAAACACAAGAAAACCCCCTAAAAATAGCCATGTTGGCTGACTGAGGGTGGGCAACGAACCATAGAATCACAATGGCTACATTTATGGGAAATACACCAGGTTTAAATATACCGGAATTTCCCTTTAAGGATCATCACTGTAGAGCTACAAAAACAGACAAAGATTGCGTGTTCACTAGATGGTCCACGGTCTGCCAGATATGAGACAAAGTGTTTTCACAGAGCAATTGCCTCTTTTCCCTGCCTGCCATTCATATATAAAGAGGATGATTTGATCTGTGGTTGTCCAAAAGCTTTGAAGTAATGAAAGCAACTCGTTCGTGGACAGAAAACAGATGACTACCTCTCCAGGGTATAAAGCTAGATGTACAGTACAGAAAATAGACTTTGTGGCTGAGTGGCAGCTACCCCGGCCACCTCAGAGCGTCTTTCTTCTTTCTCTCTGTCCATTGTCCTCTCTCTGCCACCACAACTGTGTATTTGGGAGCCCTGTGTCCGGCTTTTTATTTTTATCGGCCTTTTGTCAGAGCGTACAGTCGATCTGCACTCATCTCGCCGCTCCTGCCTGCGAGGCCTAATCTGGCCTCATGTTTTGGACTTGATGAGCTGGTGGCCCAGTGGAATAAGCCTGTTTGCCTCCTCCATAAACCCATGTTCCAGGCTTACACGCTTTGGCGACTTTACACAGCTTTGCAAAAAAAAAAAAAAATCATTTCAGCTGCGGTGTGGATAAGGAAAAACGTGTGGAAAAAAACCGAGAGCGGATAATATTGGCCCGGTTTGGAACGTGTTGTAGTTGGCCTGGTTTCTGTAAAGCCCCTTAAAGCTCGGGGGACATTAAAATAAGGTTTTATTGGATTGTTGCAGTAGACATGAGTGTGTGTGTGTGTGTGTGTGTGTGTGTGTGTGTGTGTGTGTGACCTATACTCGTTTCAGGATCATCTAGTTAGTAATTAGGGCTTTCAAGGGAGAACACTAAAATAAATGTTAACAGTTGGGCCATCTTCGGTAAACACTTGAGCTGCGGTAGTCTGTTGAGTGTTTATTTCCACAGCCGGTGAGCTGAAGTTCAACTCCCAGAATCCTCCTCAGCTTCCACCCACTTTGACTACTTTACTCTGCTGCTGATCTTTGATTAAATCTGCTCTAATTCACTCTTGCTTTACTAGTTTAATCAACTGTCCCCTTTTTCTTTTTTCTCTCTCTCCCTTAACACCCTGTTATTCCCCTCTTTTGACCTTCTGAACCCCCTGACCCTCTCACTTCCTTTCTTTTCTATCTTCTTCTACCTTTCTTTTTCTTCTTCTTTGTTTCCTTCTCTTTCTCAGGCCTCCCACTCTTCCTCCCCCTCTTCCTCCTCCTCCTCCTCTCTCTCCTGCCACCTCCAGCCGTCTGTGGCGGCCCTGGAGGAGGCGGGCTCTGGGCTGGGCCTCAGCATGTCCGTTTCTAACTCCTACCTGATTGGCCAGGCCTCCTTGACCACGCCCACGGTGAGTTTCTCCCTCCCTCGCGTCCCCTTCACCTACATTTCCACTCTCCGGTGTGTGTGTGGGTGCTGTGTGGTCCCGGACCGGTCCAGGGGCGGCTTGACCCATTCGTGTGTGTGCGTGTGTGTGCTTCATATGTGATGCGGTGTGTGTTAATCCACCCCTGCCCTTCAGAGGTTTCTGATGGAGCAATGCCATTGCCTTATGGGTCTGTCCGTGGTTTGGTTGCTGTGCGGCCCTTTCTTTTGTCCACCCATCTATCCTATTGTGTGCATTTGTCTTGACAGTGTTCATTTGTTGTTTGGTTTCATTAAGCTGAGGCATTCGATATGGTGCTGTTGATGCTTTGTGTGGCCATGACTGTGCGGTTTGTTGTGGTTCTGTGCGGCCAAGTTTGTGTGTTTGTTCGTCTCCCTGAAACATTCCTCCACAAGGACAGGTAATTATTTGACCGTTTCCTGTGTGTGTCTGGAGCACCTCATACAAATATCACAAGAGACTGTCAGGCGGACTTTGCTCGGGGATTATAAAGAACAAAATAGCCCCTTTGTTGGTGCAACTTCAACATTTCGGCCATAAACAGGAATTTGTTAGTGAATTAGTTTGTAGTTTATTAAAGGTGGAGTCAGTGATTCTGGAGAATGCTTGTTGTCCAAATCACTTTTTTTTTGTCAAAATCAGTGAATATCTCCTCACGATCTGCTACTTGCACGTGTTGTGTGTGCACTGAAAAAAACCCAGTGTTAATACAGAGCCTAGGCTCTGTAAACGGGCATGTTGCCAGATGTGGTGGTTCCCCTTTATATTCATACTATTTTACAGAGCCAAGGATGTGTATTAACACCAGCTTTTTTTACACACAGTATGTACAGGTAGCAGGTCTTGAGATATTCACTGTTTTTGACAAAAGGGATTTTGACAAAAGGCATCCTCAAGAATCACTGACTCCACCTTTCATAGTTTAAGCTTTCCATTTATTTAGGGCATGAGGACATAGCGGACCTGGCTTGTCAGTATTTTTTTATTTTGTGTGTGTGTGGCGGGGTTTGACCCATGATGACCCTATGGTGTGCGAGTCACCCTAAGAAACGGTGCGAATCTCCCTGCGGATATCTGCGGTGGAATGCAGCACCAGATGGAGACCTGATGGAAAACACATTCCCCCCGTTTCTGCTCCTCTTCCTTCCTCTCATCTCCTCGTCTTCTTTTTTCATCCCAGATCCTCTCTGTAGTCTGTACTATCTGTCTGGTCTCCCCTTTACCGCCAAGCTTAACCCCTCCCCTACCCGCCCCCAAATGCACACACACTCCAACAACTCCCATTTGTCTGTTTCTGTGGAATGTTTGCATTCCTCAACTGTCTTTGGGACACAATGTTTTTTTTTTGTGGATAGGCATTCCAGGAAAAGCTGCTTTGCATAACTTCTGTGGAAATGGAAAGCAATATTCAGAAGTTCTTAATATTCATATTAAAGTGTCTCCTCTGCTGTTAATACAGACAGGATTTCCCAAATTCAACAGTATTTTTTAATAGACTGCTGCCACGAAAGAAGTTGAGAATATGAGGCTGTGATTTTTCAGCTGATGCGTGTCTGTGCTTGAACATGTGCATGCATTTGTGTGTGTGTGTGTCAGCCCAGTGTGTGGAGTGTTTATCAGTGTGTCTGTGTATGCACCGTTCTATGCTGGTATGCTGGAACAGGGCTGATATGTGCAACATGTCTAAACAGGTTACCTATGCTTTGTTGCAGACAGGTATCTCCTCAGGTGGACGCACACGCACACACACACACACTGTTAGGACATCTCTTGCCGTAACACATAGACATACTTATGATTAAGCCTACGCTTATCTATGTGTTTCCTTGTTGTCTCTGTCTTGTCATCGCCAATGGAATCACACTGGAGATGTTTTTGTTACCACTGGTTTCCAGTTCTAGCCTTTTCTCGGCGTGTGTGTGGTGCAGTGCATTTCATGTTCAGGCACATCACTCCCATTGTCCAGGCTTAATGGAGGTCTTTGAGAATGAGGTGTTGAACACTTTTTTTCCTCCTGCGCTTCCTACTTACCTGCCCTATCTTCACCTCTCTAATCCTTTGGTCCTGTCTTTTATTTTATTCTGTACTCTTTTTTTTCTTTTCCTCTTCTTTCTCGCTTTCCTTCTTTCCACCAATCGCAGAGCTTGGACCAGGTTGCCTTGACCAATGCCACCATTCTGGATGGCGGCGGCGGGGGCGGGCCCAACGGTTCCCTGGCTGGCTCAGTGGGCTCTGTGGCTGTCTGTCTTCCTTCTGAGACTTCTCTCACTGACTCTCTCCACACCTCAGCGGTGAGCTTTAAAAAAAAAAAAAGGGGCTAGATAGATACATGTTGGAAGCACAAGCAAGGACACGTGTGTAAACAATCTCTCTATGACGGAAAATAAAAATTAGACACTGGACTTCTTCCCTTGGCAAGATTGGCTTTTGAGTATTGTAGCTCAGACATTTAATACAGTGACTCATTCGCTCGGTGGCATCTTTGTTGTTATTGTCACTGCCCACAAAACTGTCTGCCGTCTGATTACTGGTCTCAAAAGAAATCCCAGTAGAGTAAGGGCATGTTTGCACTGCATGTTCTTTCTGCCAGTAAAATAGAAACACCTTCCCTTTTTTTTTTTTTTTTCAAACGATGCACTCCAGTGACACCTGGTGGTCATGACGACACTGAGCTAGAAAAAAAACACACCGCTCACTCACACTGCACAATACCAGAAAAAAAAATAAACCTACTCAGCTCTCCTTGACTAAGCCACATATCCTCACTTCTGTTAGCAAAAACGCTCTATGCCTCCTGCCACGCCCTTATGCCTGGGTTACTTTCTCCCCCCCTGTATAGAGCGTGTGTGAGAATGAGGAGGGCGGGGAGGGAGAGTACGTCAACTTGTACTCGTCCAGCCAGGCCAACGGAGAGCTGCCTCTCTCCCTCAGAGTAAGTAGCTGACCGCCCACGGGTGAAAAGGTCAATTCCATTTCGCACGTCCACCCATCACTTCAAGATATGAATCAATTTTTTTTAAATGTGCCGAGGGGATTTTTATAAGTAAAAGAGAGGGGCCTGTTTGACTGGCACCACTCAATCTGTTGCACCGAGCATCTCCGTATTGATTCATCTCTTGAACCCGGTGGCGCGCTGAAATGGAATGTGAACGCAGCCAAACCTGACTGAGCATGACTTCAGGTTCACGGGTTTTGCCTTGCGATGGGCCTTGCCTTTTACGTGCTGCTGTGGTTGGTGTATGTCTGTGGATTTAAAAAAAAAAAAATTAAAAAAAAACCGTTGTCCATCTGTGTTGGTGTTCTGACTGCCTGCCTGGCTGGTGATTGCTGTCTCTCTCCCTGGCTGCGCTTCAACTGTAACAAGCTTTTAACCTTGTTTTCCGATATAACACCTGACATGCGGCTGCTCTAAAAAGGGATTATCCACGGTTCACCGGTTTTCAATTTTTCCAATAACACTTACCCCATAACCGCTTTATGTGCACCTGTGCATGTGTGGCAGCGCCTGTGTGGTTGTGTTTGTGTCCCCATCGGGCCAATGTGTGTGTTTGGGTTGTATTGTGTGTAAATATGATGAGAGAGAGAGAGTGTGTGTGTGTGTGAGAGAGATTGTATTTGTAGTTTTACATGTGGTGCAGATTCAGTGTGTATGAATTCTAAACCTCTGGTGTCTTCCTTTGTATGGGTCTCATCTGTTGAATTTTTCCCTGCTCATCCCTAAGGGAAAACAAACTGCATTTTACTCATCATCTTCAAACCAACACTAATAGGGATAATAACATGTTTCCGTTAACATAGTGTTGCAAATATTTGTACAAAAGCATCCATCCATCCATCCTTCCCTTACCACCAAATGTGTAGCATGTACTGGTGGTTGGGACGATCTCATCAGTAGCCGGTCTCCTGTCGCTGCATGGAACCATTGACCCATCCAGTTCCATGTAACCTTCAGTACAGATGTCGATTGTTGCTTTTTCCGTTCATTGATTAGGAAACAATCACAGCTGATGACGTAATACAGGACCACCCGAGCCCTCAGATCCCATCCAGCAACAGCAAAGAGGCGCTGGACAAGGAAAGGTAAGCGTCATAATATAACATTTTATCAAGTGATATCACACTTAATACTGTAAACGTACTATGTTAAGAATTAACACAATATCAATCTTTATAGTGTGTTGTTTTTTTTACGTTTGTATATATCTTGTCACTTTGTCCAGTGTAAACATACTTTAATTATTGATTATTTTATAAACTAATCAGTATGTTCTGTAAAATGTTGGAAAATCTGTTAAAAAAAAATAAAACTGACAAATTCACACATTTAGTTTTATAACAGGCAACCATATATTACTGTCACACATGCCAACACATTTGAAAAGCTGAAACCAATTAATGTTTTCTATTGCTTGTAAAATGACCAAACCGATTAATTGATCATCAAAATAGTAGCAGTGAATTTGCTGTTGCTCAACTGATGGTTTCAGCCCTTGTTTGGCTTTGAGACAAAGCCCTAACCACCTGTGGCCCAGGGAGCTGTGAGTGTGTTTCTTTGCTGATGCCGGTCGTGTTGTGTTTGCTTTAGGAGGCAGAAGTCCACAGAGTCGGCCGGGAGCGACGAGGAAGACGTGGACGAGCTCTCCCTCATAGACCACAAGGAGATCATGAGCAGATTAACACTAAAGCAAGAAGTAAGATTCTCACTGGTCATTTCTGCTGTTTTTCCCTTAAGATTCTAATGTGGCAGAACTGTGCGGCACCAGCATACAAAGCACATTTGCTAATGCTGTTAGTGCAGCGGAGGTCTAAAGGTCACTGCGAGCCACTCAGATGTGAAATCAGATCATGAGATCGGCCACTGATAGCCATTGCTGCCCTCTGGAGTTTACTCTCCGAAATTGCACAGATGAAAATTGACAAACCGCCCTTCCTCTTCCCCTCCTCCTCCTCGTGCTTTGTGCTGTGTGGTGCAGTCTGATAGACAGATGTGTGAAAATGCCGCTCGCCACTCTGCAAGGTGAGGGTCTATGTGACGGCAGTGATTTACTAAAGGAGGTGGCAAGAGATTGAGAATCGGGCGGAGGGGAGATTTACACCCTGATGACATGTAGTGCCGTTACAGGAGACATATTGCAGTGGTGTAGGCTTTTATCAAACACAAGTCTGACTTTTTCTTCTTCGTCATCAGAGGAGCTGGTGCAGGACAGAGGGAGGTGGGGGCCTTTTTTCAGAAGGGGAGGGGGGGGTTGGCAAAATAAGAAAAAAAACAAGACACAGGCAGAAGGAGTGAAGGTGCAGGCTACATTTTGGGCTGGACTGCATCACTCCACTACATCTACTCTAAGCACTATTTTCCTCTCATCTCTCCACCTCTCTTTCCCTCGTTAATTTTTTCTCTAATTGTTTTCTGCTTCATTTCCCCCCAGAGTGACGACGGCCCGGACGTTCGTGCTGGATCTGGCGATATTCTGTTAGTCCACGCTACAGAAACAGACCGCAAAGGTACGGTACGGA